>NC_089780.1:6089199-6269199 GCF_040412425.1 Macrobrachium rosenbergii | reverse complement strand
GGGCACAGATATCGGCTCTCTCCGAAAGGGTTACGCTTTCCTTCAAAACATGGTGGAATGGAATATAGAATTTAGGCCAGAGGCCTAACGCTGGGACCTATGAGGTCATTCAGCGCTGAAACGGAAACAGAGTAGAAAAGTTTGAAAGGTTAAGTAACAGGAGGAAAACCTCAAAGCAGTTGAAGCACTATGAATCAATTGTTAGGAGAGGGTGGAGAGTCAGGTGGAAGAAAGAGAATATGAACGGAGATACAGTAAAATGAATGAAAGGGGTTGCAGGTTCTGATGCTGTTCGTTCAGGTCTAAAGATGGTATACTGTATGTCATTCCATGGCTTTCAAAGCAAAGGAATCGTCCCATCGCTGAGGGATAATTTGAATAAAGGAATTCATATGATAGTGTATAATTAAGTTTTGTACAATCTTTGAGGTAGGTTTGATGACAAGGGAACCATATTGGTTTTATTATTTTCAGTCGGATTCAGATTTGCAGAGGAATTAGTCTGTGTTGATGCAAATGAGTCAGTTTTGCTAACGAAGTACTGTTCGCAATTCCCACGGACCTCTCTCTCCTACTAATGTCTAATTGTGATTTCATCTTAATATAATATCTGCCTTACTCTAGTCACGATCTCCCCGCGCAGAAATCCTTAGAAATGAATGATGATGGAAGTTAACGCGAAAAATAAGAGAAACAAAAGACAACTCTAAGGAATCATTAGGGTCCCATTATTTACATTTATGCCAACACTTACTTCCGGTAGTATAGTGGTTAGTGTCGTGGAATGCCACTCCGATGTCGATGGTTCGCATCTACCCCGGGGCGATGAAAAATCACTGGTTTTGTATCAGGATCAGTTTGAGGTCTGTGGTCGGAGGTTGAAACCAACACATTCTTTGGCAGCTCGAATTTCAGGTCAATGGCCCCCTTTGGTGTGTTTGTTCCATGTGAATAGGTTTCATTTACTGGAATAATAATAAAAAATACTAATATAGAATTGTTGTCCCTCGCCTTAAAGCAAATTACTTTTATCGTTCACCTTTAGCCTCAGAAGAGGGATGTCTGTTTAACTCTTAAGAACATTCAAATTTCCTTCGAGTCTTTCAAAGGGAAAGTCATCTCAGGCATTGTGAGTCAGAAGTAATTGCGCTTCTCAACAGGCCCTGAAGACGTAGAAGAGAGAGAGAGAGAGAGAGAGAGAGAGAGAGAGAACTTTTGTAAAGAGGCTAATTTTAGTAGGAAAGCCTAAGAATGCAGCAACGTTTTTGCCTAAAGATAATGTGACCAGAGTCCCGCTTTTTCAGCGTCTGTCCCGCTTTTTTTAAAGTTAGCAAAATGTCCCGCTTTTTTTTTTTTTTTTTACTTTTGTGAGTTTTGTCCCGCTTTCTTGTGCTACAAAAACAAAACTGTCCCCATTTAATGGAATAGTACTGATAATTTGTTTAATTTTGCCATTTCACTAGCTGGTAACTTCTATCGTCTTCTCCGACTGCTACGATACCCAATTAAGTTATTTAAAATGTTTTGAATTGATTATATATATTATATATATATATATATATATATATATATATATATATATATATATATATATATATATATATATATATATTATATACATATACATATACATATATATGAAATGCCTGCTTTTACAGAAAAAATTCTGGTCACATTACATGAAATGCTAAAAAAATCTGTAGAAAAAAGTTCAGCATCTTTAATAGTGCAATTTCGAAGAGAGAGAGAGAGAGGTGGGGGGGGGAGGAAGGGAGGAACTTTTGCAAAGAGGCTAATTTTAGTAGGAAAGCCTACGAATGCAGCAACGTTTTTGTATAAAGAAGAAAAGTTCAGTGTCTTTAATGTTGCAATTTCGGAGAAGAGAGAGAGAGAGAGAGAGAGAGAGAGTATCCTGCAATGTAAATAAATCTCTCCTCTTTGAACTTAGCGTGAGCGGTTGAAGTAAACAAACGTCCAACCGATTGTTTAATCTGATTACTTTTAGTAGACCCTTCTCAGCAATTGCTTGTCTCCCTCCCCCCCGTAGAAACGAATATTCACTAGTTCAGTATTTGCATCAACTTGCTCAAATCGAACGGGGAAGCGTGTCAGTTGCTGCACCCGAAGAGCCCTGGAAAAGAAGCATCGCCATTGACGCAGGGAAGCGACCAACCAGAGCTGCAGAAGGAATAGGCTGCAGATGAGAGGAGGAGTCCATCGATAGGTGAGCCTACCGGGACAATGGTGAAAGTGTGTCACTAGACTCACTACGCAGTGGCTCATGAAGGTTAAGTGGTTGATGTGTGTGTGTGTGTGTGTGTGTGTGTGTGTGTGTGTGTCGTCACTGACGCTGGACTTTGCTCTCAGGCTTCGTCGGAATGTTTTCATTGTTATGCCTACCGAGGAACAGCATTTCGCGCATGCGTCCTTTGATTCGATCGGACTAATCCGGTTGACAGCGAGTCAGTTGCTCCGCAAAGATTGCAAATTACGCAACGAATTTGTTTCCGACCTATTTATTCTAAATGCGCGACACCATAACACTAGAATTATGTTTTGTTGTAAATAAACATGCAAATATTATGAAGTGGCTGTTAAGAGGTTTGTTAAACTTTCGGGTTTAAAAAAATTTGCAGGACGTTTACGAATATTCATTCTCTCTCTCTCTCTCTCTCTCTCTCTCTCTCTCTCTCTCTCTGTTTTCTGATGTTTTTGACAGCATTGCACACTTTCTGCTATATATAATCCGTATGTATGTGTTCTTTTCTCTATACAAAACAAAGAATTTAGTATCTTTTGCCTCTCTTCTAGAGCTCTACCGTTTCAGTTTTATTACACACACACACACACACATACATACATACATACATACATACATACATACATACATACACACATTACCCTGTGCCAAAATTTGTGGACCAGGGCCCCTTGAGACAGGATATCTTCAAGAGCGTTCGCCATTTCTTTTTTTTTTTTTTTTCCCACTGTTCAGATATGGCAACCGTAGACTATGCCAAGGATTATAAGTGAAAGTGACGCAGGAGGAGGCTAGAGCCTGGCGCCGAAGAGTCAGAATAACGATAATGAAATGGGAAATGGACGACATGACCGACCAGTCGAAAAAGCAACAAAAAAGTCATATACTGGATACGTAAACACCTGCCGGGGAGGTATGGATCAAGCAGCTGGGGGTCACAGAAAACATCGACACAGCGCTTGAAACGCTCCCGATAAGGAGAGAAGCCAAGGTTACACTCGCAGCACGGACAAACAATCACATTCAGGAAGAGTCGTGCACGCGCGCACGCACACACACAAACACAGCTGGAGAGAAATCTGATGCATATTCGTCTGACAAATGGTTCCGTCCAGTACGGTTGGGAATCATCTGGTCTGGGTCTAGATCCTCCTCCCGTTTGTTTGTTTTCTATTTTCTTTTTTTGGAGTCCACCTTAGGGGATGAGTCCCTTAGGCCCCTAGCTGCAACCCCTTTCTTTCCTTTTACTGTACCTCCGTTCATACTCTCTCTCTTCTGCCTTATTTTCCACCCTCTCTAACAGCGGTTGCATGGTGCAACTTCTCTGAGGTTTTCCTCGCGTTACACCTTTCACACCTTTTTGCTCTCAGTATCCCTTTCAGCGCCGAATGACCTCATAGGTCCCAGCGCTTGGACTTTGTCCTAAATTCTATATTTTATTTATATTGTATTCTTTTAATTGTATGTTATAGGAGGCCCACTCGGTTTATGAAACTTGCTGTAGTGGCTCCATCCCGGGGCAGGTAGACCGAGGTTCTTGCCTCATTTAAAGCCCAGGCAGAGTTTCATCATCTGCGATAACCTTTGATGTACCACTAGACCCTAAATGCAGCTGACCACCCTCCCTATGGGTGAACAAGGCTGTTTCATGGTCATACAAAAGTGACCGCAGATTCTATGTGGACTGTATGTGAGCGCGCCCTCAAGGGGTGTCATAGAAACCTTCGTCCTCAACATTTTAGGGGATGGCAGGGCCTGTAGACAAGGTTTCTGCAGTTTCACCCCTTTAGGCAAATCACCATCCCAGTTCCTTCTGACGCTCTTCTTCTGTTTATATTCCTGTTACTTCCAGACCACCACCACTCAATGTCATTTCTGGCTGAATGTGATGATTCAATTAAAAAAAAAAAAACTTTCTTTCCATGCCAGATTTATTTGTACAAGTGTTCTTCCAGTCTTAACTTTCCTTGTTTGGAGATATAAAGATTGGATTGGAATTTCACACTTCCTGATGAGGACTAATCTTGCTGAGTCCTTTTGCTCATAACACTTGTCTGTCATTGGTAATAAAGTTCTCGATACAGTAATCTGAAGAGTGTTACCGCAACCATTACTTAAGTCATAATATAAACAAGTATTTATGTATATTATATATATACATTATATATATGTATATATACATATATATATATATATGTATATACAGTATATATATATGTATGTATATATATATATATACATATACATGTATATATATGTATATATATATGATATACATATATATGTATATATAATATGTATATAGTGTATATATCTCACAAACATTACGCTACAAATGTCGCTTAGTATTCAACTCGTTCTACTTCGGAAACAACACCAAAGGGGAATTGTAACTGAAAAGTGATTCTTCACCTGAGAGATTCGAACTCCCCACAGTGAGAACCTCCAACTTCGGCGACGAGTCTTGATACCACTGGGCTCTTGACAGCCCAGCGGTAAAAATACTCGCCACTGAAAACGGAGGTTGCTACTGTCGGGAGTTCGAGTTGACTAAAAATGTTGGATATGTAACACGAGAAACCACTGATACAAACAGTATGTACAGTTCCTGAGATATTAGAAATGGTGCATGGTTGCACAAAATGCCGCCTCCAGCGTTTAGAGAGAAACATTACTGGAACTCTCTTGCACAGGAATGTCCTTTAGCATGCCACCCTCGAATTCCATGTATATTTCACAGCCATACTTCCAAGATCAATCAAGAGAAATATGCCGTTAATATTCCCAACATGCGAACTTACCTACTGCTTATCAGCATTCAACAGAAATCGCTCTGCCCATTTTCAGAGAGTGAGTCTGTAACATGAGCTATTAGTTATTTACAACTGCGCTACATGAATATCCACGCCAGTCAGAGAAACCAAAGCAGGCAGACTTATTTTTGTGAAAAATTATTGGAAAAAAACAAAAAACTACAAATCACTGTAATACCTCTTTATTTCGAACCATCGTCACTCTCCTACAAATGTTGTCAATTATCGTTCATCTGATGGGAATGACATTTCTGTTATAATTGTTTCCAGAACTCCACGATCGTTCTTTTATATAACGAGGTATCAGAATGGAAAAATCTTTGGCTTACTGAGTTTGCAGATGAAGCTGATTTTTCTCCTACCATTATTTTTCATAAATACTAGAATCGCCGTTCATTGATGATTTTCTGCAATGCAGACATAATTTCCTTCGTTGATGAATAAATCATCACTTCTATTTAAAAAAAAAAATCGTACGCAGGCGATGTTTCAAAATGAGGACAGCTGAAAAGGATGGAAAGAAGGATTTTTTTGTAAGGTCCAAAACTACAGCTCAGCGGTGGCTTCATTATGTAATCCGTAATGACTTTATCCTATTTAAAGTACAACTAGTTTACCATCTGTTTATATATGGCTGAATATAACACTACGTTAATTATAGACTGAGACGGTGCCAAGAGCGTTCATCAGTGCCTCATTGCGTCATTCAATTCCGAGTACTGATGCCCACAGTAATGAACATCAATATTTAATACAGAGGAAAGATTTCCATATGGATTGACAACTGTTACGATCACTTAAACACAGTACCAGCTCTATCCAAGTACAGACCAGCCAAGTTTCTCAGAATATTATCCAAATCACTTTTAGCCGCCTCTGCAAGATTATCTAACGGTTTCCCTTCTCTTCGGTTCTGCAGCATAAAAATGAGGTACTGCAAATGACTCATCGATACTTATATTAGATGTACATTTCATAATGATGGCAAACGTGCTTCTTAACTGGACATAATGCACAGTGGTTTGAAGCGCAGTGGTGTGCTATCATGAGAAGAATTTTGTCTGAGACATCTGGTGAGGTACACTATATTATATCGAGTGCGGTCTCCTGTCCGGCTCCCGCGACCTTTCTTCAAGCCACTGCAGATTTATACAGATTTTTCCGGTGATTTTCCTAAATTCTTCGCCATCATTTACTTCCAAATGAACTTGAAAATGTGAAACTTGGGGATGCTGTCATTCAACGTCTGCCTTGGGGGCACCGCTTTTACTTAGACTTCAGGTTAGTGAGGAGATGGACATACGTTTGTGCTGTTGATATTGCTTTGGTTCTTGCAGTGCTTCATGTGCTGCAAACTTCTCTCTTATTTGCGTTCTGCATGTCTTCCTCCGTGACAGCATGGTCAGTTCTTCCGTTTGGTTAATCGTGAATATTAACTGTGACCAGTCAAAATCTGAAGAATCGTCTCAACACAGTACTTTCATTTTATGCCTTTTTCTATAAAATCTATTTGATATACTTTTTTCAGTATGGATTTAAGTAAAAATCTGAAGAATCGTCTCAACACAGTACTTTCATTTTATGCCTTTTTCTATAAAATCTACTTGATGTACTTTTTTCAATATGGATTCAAGTACTAAGAGTGAACAGAGAATATCAGACCAAAATGCACGAAATTGAATCCTATTTTTAGAGTGGATTATATACAATTTATTCACATGATGTGAGCATTAGAAAAAGAGCAGGTTCTGATATATCTCCTATAAGCACCATTTTAACTTTGAATTACATGCGTCTCTAGGGTTCCGAACATAATGAGAGCTGGGTAGGAAGAGTAATGATGGCACCACCAGATAAGCCTCGTGGGGGGTAGTACCGTCAGTGCACCTCACGCGGTGCACTGTAGGTATTACTTAAGGGTCTTTGCAGTGTCCCTTCGGCCCCTACAATCAACCACTTTCATTCCTTTTACTGTACCTCCGTTGAGTATTTTCTTCCATCTGACTGTCCACCCTCTCCTAACTATCGTTTCTTAGGGCAACTGCGAGGTTTTCCTCCTGTTACACCTTTCAAAGCTCTCCGTTGGGTGAGCCGGTAGAGCTACGGACTGTCACTCGATGGGCCGGAGTTCAATTCCCCCGGCCGGCTGATGGAGAGTTAGAGGAATTTATTTCTGGTGATAGAAATTAATTTCTCGCTCTAATGTGGTTCGGATTCCACAATAAGCTGTAGGTCCCGTTGCTAAGTAACCAATTGGTTCTTAGCCACGTAAAATAAGTCTAATCCTTCGGGCCAGCCCTAGGAGAGCTGTTAATCAGCTCAGTGGTCTGGTAAAACTAAGGTATACTTAACTTTACACCTTTCAAACCTTTCTGTTAATTTCCTTTTCAGCACTGAATGACCTCGTAGATCCCAGCGCTAGGCCTTTGGCCTAAATTCTATATTCCATTGTATATTCTATTACCAGATAAGGCAAAAGAGCAGTAGACCCTCTTGAAGAGGCTGCAGAGACCAAAGAATTGAATTTGCCTGAAACTGAGAGAATTTATCAACATTTCAGATAGTCGGGAAATAATGTTGGGCCACCTACCAAAACATTATTGTATGAAAAAACTTGCGTGCATGTTACTCGTTACTCTGCATTTATCTTCAGCAAACTTTGGAGAGGAAGGCACTGAAAGCGGGTCCTAATGGTAAACTTTGAACTCAATGTTCAATTCATAGATCACTGGAATAACCAATCGGTAACTGTGTGACTAAAGTCATCCATCAAACCAGAGGTGAAGTTGACACTGAAATGACTTTGTCATATTTGCAGTTCCTTCAGCTCATATTTGCAGTTCCTTCAGCTCGTGAGAGAGAGAGAGAGAGAGAGAGAGAGAGAGAGAGAGAGAGAGATTGTTTACATATCCCTCGTCAGTGAAATTCACCTCGTGTCATTGGCTGTGTCAGTGATTTTGTGTGACTGTAATAGTCAGTATAAAGGTGGTTGAACATAATTCAGTTTCATCCACCAAAGGCAATAATTTGCAATTAAAATCTGTACATGTACCTTAATACAAGGATTCGTTGTTCTCCTCGGCCACGGTCACCAAGTTAAGGGTGAGGAAATAAAACAAGAAAACAGTCAGAAATGAAGTCCAAATTTGGCGAATCCATCTCTTTCAGAAGTCGCCGCCTTTAGACTAGGAGACCCCGTAGGGGGGTAGTGCCGTCAGTGCACCTCACGGGGTGCGCTGTAGGCATTACTCAAGGTTCTTTGCAGAATTTCTTCGGCCCCTAGCTGCAACCTTTTTCATTACGTTTACTGTACCTCCATTCATATTCTCTTTCTTCCATCTTGCTATCCGCCCTCTCCTAACAATTGACTCATAGTGCAACTGCTTTGAGGTTTTTGTCCTCTTGTTACACCTTTCAAACCTTTACTCTCAATTTCTCTTTCAGCGCTGAATGGCCTCATAGATCCCAGCGTTTGGCCTTTGGCTTAAAATCTACGTTCCAATTCCATTCCATCAGACTGGAAGAACACCAAGCTTTGAATGTCAGAGTATTGGAAGGGGTTATAAAGGAATGAAAAAGTAAGTGAAGTAATAAGGAAGTAAAGGGTTTAGTTTATCTGCAAGACGAATGAAGGGAAGAGTAATCGAGAAGGAAGCGAGAGAGAGATAGAAGACGAGTAAAAAAACTAATGAGAGGAAATGAACATCTTTAAGGGGAAAAGCTGCATGTGTGTATATATACATATATATACAGACGTGTTTTGCATATATATATATATATATATATATATATATATATATATATATATAGATATATATATATATATATATATATATAAATTTATATATAGATATATATATATATATATATATATATATATATATATATATATATATATATATATATATATATATATATATATATATACTATATATGAGAGAGAGAGAGAGAGAGGTAACTTAAACAAAATGCTGTTGATCCTGACCATAGGATGATCTGACAGGAGAGAGCTCATTCGATACAGAACTACTGATATTAATCCCAACACTATTTAGAGTAGGCCCGCGCGCGTGGGGGAGAGAGAGAGAGAGAGAGAGAGAGAGAGAGAGAGAGAGAGAGGTCGGGGCCACGAGTTAATTGCAACACAACTCTGGAAACTGACCCTGATGCCATGCAGACATTGTACTTGAATCAGCAGTTTGGGAAACGGCAGCAAAATATGATGTTGCAAACCGCAGTGGTGGGGTAGAAACGTTCCAGACACACATGAAAATTCAGGAACCAATGGACAATGGCGTCTCTTGGCAAAGAGTGATTTTCTTCCAGAAAATTCATGCATGAAGGCAGTTCCTAGTTGAATATTCAGTAGCAGACAAACGGTGCCGCGATCTGCTCTTGCATGGCAGGTGGTTAAGATGGTCCATAACAGAATACACCCCACGGGGGGGGGGGGTTAGTGCCGTCAGTGCACCTCATGCGGTGTACTGTAGGCATTACTTCAAGGTGCGTTGTCAATGCGGCGGCTGCTGAAGGGTCTACCCCCTCGCGGCTACAGACGCTTCAGCCGTTGCATTGACAACTAAGGTTCTTTGCAGCGTCCCTTCTATGGCCCCTAGCTGCAACCTCTTTCATTCCTTTTACTGTACCTCCGTTCATATTCTTTCCTCCATCTTACTTTCCACCCTCTTCTAACGAGTGATTCATAGTGCAACTAATTTGAGGTTTTCCTCCTGTTACACTTTTCAAACCTTTTAACAGTCAATTTTCCTGTCAGGGCTGAATGACCTCATAGGTCCCAGCGGTAGGCCTTTGACCTAAATTCTATATTCTAGTCTGTTCTGTAACAGAATAAAGTTCCTCATTGGACGGGTTGGTATCGTTCGCGGTAGCCCTCTGCTGGGCCCGCGTTCGAATCTCCGATCGGCCAATGAAAATTTAGAGGAATTTATTTCTGGTGATAGAAATTCATTTCTTGTCATAATGTGGTTCGGATTCCACAATAAGCTGTAGGTCCCGTTGCTAGGTAACCAATTGGTTCTTAGCCACGTAAAATAAAATTTCTAATCCTTCGGGCCAGCCCTAGGAGAGCTGTTAATCAGCTCAGTGGTCTGGTTAAACTAAGGTGTACTTAACTTATAACAGAATACAGAACAAGAAACTTCAGTCACTACTCAGTAAAAGACTTCAGTATATTAGCCAAAACTATCAGCTGGAATAAAATGGCAGTAGAACCAGTGATGAGTCTGTTATATTTTATTAAAAGGCAGCGCGAGAAACCCCGATGCTCGGTAACTAGATTCGGTGAATGGAACGGCAGGATATCTGAAGCCATTCAAGAACTCTCTTGCATGCAGGAGAAGTCTGTACGTCCACGCGTTTATAGAGCAGGAGACAATGATTCATCTTTTTCAAAGTAGTATTATTTTACTATTACTTGAAAATGTTCTACAACGAAGCTGGCGTCTCAAATGGCACCACTGTGCGTCTGAAGGATAGCAGAAATGAGGACGATGTCATGCAGAAAGAGATGAACTTCCTCAAGTGGGTCAAGAATAGTGTCAAGGGAACGGAAGCCGCTTCGCCACTGACATATTGGACCCCCAGATTTCGCAAGCGTCCTCTCAAAGGAAGGTTTGTGGGGTCGTCGTATGAGCAACTTATGATTTCACAAGTTTATCTCTTAGGCTAATAGCGATGAGAAGAAAGAGATATTATAATTATAATTCAGAAGATGAAGAACCCTATTCATATGGAACAAGCCCACAAAAGGGCCACTGACTTGAAATTCGAGCTTCCAAACAATATAGGTGTTCATTCGAAAGAAGTAACGAAAGGTAAAGAGAAACACAAAACCGAGGAAAATTCACAGGAGCAAGAGATAATGATATCCAGGAAGTCTTGAAAAAGATAGCTAAGAAAACAACATAAAAAAACATGCAACATCTACTGAGAAGCGGTACGCGCACGCGAGAACAGAATTCATCACTACTGTACAAAACATTTTCTCAGAATAAAACATCACTGGTCATGTTTATCCTCTCTCCTAATTAAAAACGCGTCTTTTAACTGCAGCCATTTTACTCTCGAGCAGAGCACAGGTAATCCTAAGGGAACTGCTCCACTGACCTTGGCCTAGATTCTGCCAGCAGTCCATCACGCTGCTATGAACTTCGTTTTATGCAGAACAGCGCTCGCAGGCGTCAGATACACTGCAAACTCACTCTCTGTACAGCGGCACAGGAACTGAGTAGGAGAAAATATCATATATATCCAAAAGACTTTGTATTCGATAGAGGAAGTAACTCAAGTCACTAGGCTTCATTTGTGGACATTGAAACTGAAATGTGTATAAGAGGTAAACGTAAGGATTTAAACTTTTCAAATTGTTGATGACTCATTTTGAGATGGTAGTACCACAAAGTTGTGGCGTTTGTATTTTATAGAATGCGGAGAATGTACTACAATACTAACTGACAGTTCGAGTTCGTCATAGTGCTGTATATTGAGTTTGCTGTATGATACATGCATGTATTATGTTATAAGGTCGTAAAGACAGATATAATATATGCATTATAATCACATTTCGATACTCTATCACTACAAGTAAATGACCAGATTGAATTGAGTTTAAACTCTTATAACATTTGTCAAATTTAGAAAAAACCAAAATTTTGAAATAAGTACTTATATTCTGAAATTTAATTTACCTATATATATATAAAGAAGCGTGAGTAAATGTATTTATTGTATGCATGTGTCCCAGTATGAGAGTATGTGCCTATGTGCAGTTTTTAATTTCATTTTAATTCGTTCATCGTCGTACTGAATGACCTATTGAGTCCCAGTGCTTGGCCTCAGGCCTAGACTTGGTATTTTAATCTAATGCTTCTGGCCAGCCCTATGAGTGCTGAAAGTCAGCTCAATGGTCTGGTTAAACTACTTTAATAATAATAATAATAATAATATATCCTGTATTAGGAGAAGCCTAATTCTGATGTGATAATTTCAGTCATGACCTGCCCAGTTAGGAAACACAGATGGACACAGAAAAGTTATACAAAACACAAGTTCAGTACCGTAATATGAATTACTTTCTCATTAAAAAAGACTGCTATAGTCTAAAGATTTCTGTCGTCCCTCTGCAACGGTATTCAAACTAATGCTAATCCTAACGCTATTGTTCTTGCATTCTAATACGTTTTTATCTTTATTAATTTTTTCTTTTTAGCAATTATGTATTTCCCTTTACCTCCTCTTACTTGTTCCTAATGAACACCTTAATATTCTTTGGAAATTTGAATTCCAAGCCAGTGGCCCCTTTGGTGGGATTGTTCCGTATGAATACGATTCATCTCCCGAATGATGATGATAATAAATAATAATTCAGAATTTTTGCACCTTCCCTTGTGCTTCCTTTGTGGCCATCGAGGTCTTCGGAACTGGCAAGGCGAGAGGATAGCCTTGGTTAGACAGAAACTCGCGTGATGGCGACATCTGTGGACTGATTAAAAGTCTGGCGTGTCCGTGGACAGTTACTTCTCTCTTGCTCGAGATGTGGGTCTCGGGGCTCCATTTGCATCGAGACTTCTGAGCCTCACTCCGGGGTTCGTTACTTTTGTTTCCTCTTCTGCCTTCTGGGGAGAAACCCTGCTCTTTCTCTCTTCTCACCTGTGTGTGTGTGTGTGTGTGTATGAGAGAGAGAGAGAGACAGACAGAGAGAGAGAGAGAGATAGAGAGGAGTTGTTTAAACAAAATTCAATTAATACTGACTGTGGCATTACCTAGACAGAGAGAGAGAGAGTTGTTTAAACAAAATACGGTTAATACTGACTGTGGCACCATCTGGACTGAGAGAGAGAGAGAGAGAGAGAGAGGAGTTGTTCAAACAAAATTCGATTAATACTGACTGTGATTACCTAGAGAGAGAGAGAGAGTTGTTTAAACAAAAATACGGTTAATACTGACTGTGGCATTATCTGGACTGAGAGAGAGAGAGAGAGAGAGAGAGAGAGAGAGGAGTTGTTTAAACAAAATTCGATTAATACTGACTGTGGCATTACCTAGACAGAGAGAGAGAGAGTTGTTTAAACAAAATACAGACTGTGGCACCATCTAGACTGAGAGAGAGAAAGAGAGTTGTTTAAACAAAGTACGGTTAACACTGACTTTGGCACCATCTAGACTGAGAGAGAGAGAGAGGTTTAAACAAAACAAAATACTGCTGATACAGTTTGTGGCACCATATGAGGCAGTAAGAGAGAGAGAGAGAGAAAGTAGTAACTTCAGCAAAAAAAAAAAAAAAGCAAGACTATCGATACAGATTGTGGCACCATCCAGACTGAGAGATAGAAAGCCATATCGATTATACATAGCGGCGCAAAACACCAGCGGAGAATGTGGGTCAAGCCCTATTCGGCTGTGCCCTTGAGGAAGGCCTGTGCAGAGTGAGCGTCGCAACTATTTATTTGCAAGGCCTTTATATCATATTACGACAGTTTCATGCAGTTGTGTCGATGTGGGCCGCATTCGTTGATGTCGATTGGGTACAGCGAGTTTACAAAACATTGTAGGTCGTAGCCTCCTACTACGCTTCCTGTAGTCCTATGTAGGTCCGCGTCTCGTGACTGCCTCGTCAAGGCTGAATTCTCTCTCTCTCTCTCTCTCTCTCTCTCTCTCTCTCTCTCTCTCTCTCTCTCTCTCTGTGTGTGTGTTGTTGGTCTGGTAAAACTAAGGTATACTTAACTTTGTCCAGAACCCTCTCTGCCACCAGCTATTTACTCTGTTCTCCTTGGAGAAGGTTTTCATTATCGTCAGAGTTCATAAAGGTGGTCATTTTAGCGCTTCCTGGTTCTTTATCAGCAGTTGGATTGGATTACAGAATTTAGGCCAGTGGCCAAGCGCTGGGACCTGTGAGGTCATTCAGCGCTGAAACAGAAATTGAGGGCAGTAAGGTTGGAAAGGTGTAACAGGAGGAAAACCTCCCAGTTGCACTATATGAAACAACTGCTAGGAGAGGGTTAAGGAAAGTCAGACGGAAGAAAGAGAATATGAACGGAGGTACAGGAAAAGGAACGAAAGGGGTTGCAGCTAGTGGGCATGGAAGGGACGCTTCAAAGAACCTTTCAAGTAATGCCTACGGCGCACCCCGTGAGGTGCACTGACGGCAATATCCCCATACGGGATTTATTAGCAATGGAAAACGAAGTGATCAGATAACCTAACGGACAGAGCCAATCTGTATTCATATATGCTAGTGACAGAGTACCCATACCATCAACAATGGAAGAGACTGTCGAGACGGAAGCACCGACCTCTAAGCAGGACTTCCTGCCCACAAAGCCGAAACCGAGGTTCCTTCATTCTGCATATTTACTTGTTTATGCCAGTGATGGCAGAAGCTAGCCCCAGGACAGGCCACAGCAAATCTAAACGCAGAATTCATTATTTATGTTATCGTTCTTATAAACAGTAAAAATAAGCAAATGGCTAAGCAATGTGTTTATGGCCTTGACAGCACTCGTGGAATGATTAGGTGAGGAGGAGCTTCAGAGAACTCTATTTTCATCTAGATAATTTGCATCTCATATGTGGTGGCAATTCAACTCTACATGGTGGGATACCGAACTATGATTTCACAGTGGTCGAGGTGATTTACAATATATACTGTGTATTATTATTATTTTATTTTATTATTATTATTATTATTATTATTATTATTATTATTATTATTATTATTATTATTATTATTATTATATTCAGAAGATGAACCCAATTCAGATGGTACAAGCCCACCACAGGGGCCATTGACTTGAAATTGAAGCTTCCAAAGAATATTAAAGTGTTCATTAAGAAGTAAGAGAAGGTAAAGGGAAACGCAAAAACGAGTCTCACTTATTAAAAATGAAAAATAAATTAATGAATATATAAAATAATGAATATAAAAATGTATTAAAATGCAAGGAAAATAGCATTAGGGTAGTAATGCATTGCATCTTCTCTTGAACTTCTGAAGTTCCAATTGCACGACATCCTCTGAGAGGCTGTTCCACAGTCCAACGGTGTGAGGAATAAAGGACCTCTGGAACTGAGAGGTTCTGCAGCGAGGCACACTGTAAGCAAGCAGTATCGCCTGAAAATAGTCGCTAACGGTAACCTCCATCCCTGACGATTCAAGCCACCCACTGCTGAATTGGTAAAAGTCCATTCAGCTACTGAGAGAATGAAAGGAGAGGAATCACAGCAACTTCATTTGCATGGTATTCACTGCATCACACACATGATTTCATATCGGTGTTAAGTGGTATTCGTGGCTTAATATTTATGAGTGTGTCAAAGTTAAGTCTGTAACTTGTCGACAAAACTTAGTAATTTGGTAACTTACCAATCAGATATTGTGGTGAAAATGGGTTGACCTCGATTATACGCACGCATTTATGCAATATACACATATAAATATTTGTGTGTGCTGTATATGTATATATATATATATATATATATATATATATATATATATATATATATACATTATATATATACACATATACACACACATGTATAACTGAATCACGAAGATATGGAACGTGATGAATGTATAAATAAGGCAAATGGCACTTTTCCTTTATTTATATATATACTATATATACATATACATATATATATATATATATATATATATATATATATATATATATATATATATGTATGTATGTATGTATGTTGTATGTGTAAATAAAGGCAAATGCCACGGAGGAAGATTGAAACAACGGAGTGGTTGCTAGGCCTTTCGACACATGGTCCTTTACTAGCAGAAATGAGCCTATTATCGAGATCAACCCATTTCCACCACGGTATCTGATTGGTAAGTTTGCACCATGTGCTAATTACGAAGTTTTGTCAATAATTTACAGACTTAACTTCGTCATACTCGTAAATATTAAGCCACGAATACCACTTAACATCGATTCACTTTGCCTTGGGAATCTATTTCTCAGAGATGTTGCGATGAGCTCGCCTGGGCATCTGGAAAAAAAAAAAGAATTTGAAACGATCCATCAACATATTTCATCGAGAAAGTGTCCATCAGAGCAGACAAAATAATACCACCGAGGTTTTAACAACAACAAAAAACTCCCTTATGTTGAAAGCATGGTTTATGATGTGTTTCAGTATATAGTGCTGGCTCCATAGGCGGTTATTCCTGTCAGTGCACCTCACGAGGTGTACGGTAGGCATTACTTAAGGGTCTTTGCAGCGTCCCTTCGGCTCCCTTCGGCCCCCTTGCTGCAACCCCTCTCATTTCTTTTACTGTACCTCCAGTCATATTCTCTTTCCTCGATTTGACTTTCCACACACTAAATTTGTTTCCTAGTGCAACTGCTTTGAGGTTTTCCTCCTGTTAGACCTTTCAAACCTTATTACTGACTGTCACTTTCTCTTTAAGCGCTGAATGACCTCATAGGTGCCAGCGCTTGGCCTTTGGCCTACATACTATATTCTATTCAATATATTGTGCTGGAAAACGCCTCTGACATTAACTTCGCTTCCACAGGGCTTGTAAATCGCCCACGTCTCTCTGACGTTTCTGGATTCGTACCCTTCTAGTAAGGAGCAAATGTTTTCCTGGATTTTTCATGCTCAACTCATTACTTGGCACTTGAATTTTGTAGCTTATAATGGGAATTTATAAATCCAGCTTTAATTACAAAATGAGAAATGAGTTGGTGCTGTTTCTGACCTTTCATATTGAAAGGGTAAGTTGACAAATCAATCAGTCAATCATTTCCCGTGGCACCGATGGGGATGCATAGGGCCTCGATGAACTCACGCCACCACATTCTGTCCTGGGCTAACTCCTCAAGATCTCCCCAACGCTCTTCTACTGCTTCCTGCCTCATTGTCCTTAACCATGTCTCCTTTGGCCTATCTCTACCTCTTTTACCAAGGGCAACCCACCTCGGTGTGTCTCGTACTATTCACTGTCTTCTATACACATGGCCTAGCCACTTCCAGCGTGAGAATCTAACATACTCATCGACCGGCTGCACCCCCGTTACTTCTCTACTTCTGTTATTTGTTAGTTGACAAAGTTGATGAAAATTGATCAGCACCACACATCTACATTATACATTCATCATAACACAGGTTTGTTGTCAGAATTATGGCAGTCAGCCTGCTGTAAATATTGTTTTACACGGTACAAATGAATGGTGCTATCATAAACATGAGTTTATATCGTGATTTTAGCTTCACCTGGTACAAAAGTAAAATCCTCACGTCCGGAGGGTAAGATCAGCTGACGAGAGTAAACAAACACTTCTTGTCATCAAACGAAGTTTTCTAGGCGAGAATAATGTTAGTCCTACACTAAACGTTGTCTTGTGTATATTACAACCATAAACCTACGCCCATCATTTTAAAGCTCGCACGACATGAAAAACACACAAAGACAAAAACAAAACTCCGATTGGTAAGGTCACACAAATGTTTTCCGTTGCCGGAAGCATGATATGGAAAAGGTCAGTCGGTGCACCGGGGGGACATAAGCTACGCAGTGACGTCACGGGCACTGGTGTAGGTGTACCTCCGTTCTGTTAAGGACATTTAGATCAAGTGATATTTGTCAAACACGGAAAGTAACTGTGCAGTGCACGGGTGCTTTTATCGTCACCAAAAACTTAAAAAAAAAACTTTGATCAAAGGTTTGCGAATGGGAAACATAATTTCTAAACGATTGAATGAATTGGAAAACGCGAAAGCCGTGGGTTGCAAGGGAGAGAGTTGTATGACACGACCAATTGTTGAACACTGCTAATGGCTCAATGGAGTTACTGAAGCAACAATCAGCCCTTTTTTTCAGTAAATCACAGTTGAAAGCCAAGTAAAGGAAACAGAGTTACCGGATGGAGTAATGACGATATTGTTATCAGCTTTCACGCTAGTACGTTTGAACATAAAATGTTCAAGATAACAAAAAAACAAGGGATATCCACTGTCATGTGAGACCGCGCTGTAAGAACGTACATAATAGTTTTACTGAGAAGCAGTTCTTATTATTGCGGGCGTCAACGTTAATCTTGCAACAGACAAAAGTAAAACGCTCACCCCATTTCAGAGAAATGTTCTGTCTATTGATTGAACTGAGTGTTCGAATAGAAAGGAGTTATATGATAAGGGGATGTATGTCTTACATAACACCCCCCCCCCACACCACACACACACGAACGCTTGACTTATAGGTCTCACTGACCGGGATAAGAGTGACTACTGTAGTGTAGATGTTTAGGAAAGGTTTAAATTCGATCTGTTGTTTGACGGACCTTCGCTGTATCATCTTCAGATTAACCTTGAGAAATGTGATAATGCTACCGTGTATATTGTTTTATAGTAAAAAATAGGTATAGGCTTTCATAAAACATAATTATTCATCCGTTTCAAATTCACACTTCTCCCAAAGAAAAAAATGATAATAAAATCCTCGAATGATTAGGAAAACTGGTCGTAGATGTATTTTCCCCCCACCGTCAAGAGATGGCAGCAGGTGACGGCCAGTGGCGTTTCTGAGAGGGAAACAGGGATCAAGTTTTTTAGACCACTGTTCATCGCAGAGACGGTGTTACGTGTAGTGCACGTAGCTCTGTTGAATTCAGTTCTGTTCTGACTGTACTCATGATCGACGCCAGTCCATATCCGCTAATACCGGGCATTACGGACTGTATATGCATAACTGTTTGCCACTAGTTTTCAAGTATTCAGGATCAAGTAACCTTTCTAGGTCGCATTCCCTAAAACATACGAAAGGATTATGATAAGTACACCAACCCGGACCAGGAATTAAATCCATGAATTTTAGGGGTGACACAGAGAGACTGACTTGGTGCTCTCACAGTTATCAAAAGTGGTGACAATTTGTTTCAAATTATTGTTCATTTTTCTGTCGGCTGAAGGTTTAATACGTACAGTAGAATCATAACTATCCCATCTCTGTCAGGCTAGCTTAATACCAAGGGTGTAACACACGGGTATATTTGCATGGAAATGCAATTTTTTTGTATTAATAAATGGTTATCCACTCTAAACTCCGCAGGCGGTAGTGCTGTCAGTGCACCTCACGTGATGCACTGTAGTCATCCCTTTTACTGTACCTCCATTCGTATTCTTTCTTCCATCCAACTTTCCACCCTCTTCTATCAGTTGATTCATAGTGTAACCTTTTGCTCTCAATTTTCCTTTCAGCGCTGAATGACCTCATAGCTCCCAGGCCGGGACGTATGAGGTTATTCAGCGCGAAAGGAATTATGATTGCGCTTACATTGATTGGAATTGAATCCCGACTAGTATCCCCAGTAATCGAGAGAGATAGAGAGATTGGAATTGATTTTATCCCTATGCAGATATTCTGTTGAATTCAAATGCTATAACTTTGATTACATATACCTCTGGAATAACTTGCATGCGGAGAGTATTGGCAAGTGCACTGGCTTTTCATCCACTATTCAAACTCACGCTTTCTAGCTGGTATAATATAATATATATATATATATATATATATATATATATATATATATATATATATATATATATATATATATATATATATATATATATATATATATATAAGCGAGACTATATATCAGGACGGACACGTACCACTTTCGGATTTATTTTCCGTATTCCAACGGACTCCAGTCTTTGTACTGGAAAGCGAAATCTTCCCAGGTAGTCCAGTGGAACTGGAGCAACTGAAATTATTTAGAATATATATACAATTTAGGCCGAAGGACAAGCACTGGGACCTATGAGAGGTCATTCATTATCAAAAATAGTTAAACTATTATTAAAATAGTTTAAACTGCACCAGTGAGCTTTCATTCCTTCAGCTCTGAAGGGAAAATTGAGAGTAAAAGGTTACAAAGGTGTAGAAGAAGGAAAATCTCAAAGCAGTTGCACTATGAAACAGTTGTTAGAAGAGGGTGGAAAGTAAGATGGAAGAAAGAGAATATGAACGGAGGTACAGTAAAAGAAGTGAAAGACGTTGCACTGCGGAACAGTTGTTAGAAGAGGGGTGGAAAGTAAGATGGAAGAAAGAGAATGTGAACGGAGCTACAGTAAAAGGAATGAAAGACGTTGCAGCTAGGGGCCTAAAGAAGGGACGCTGCAAAGAACCTTAAGAAGTGCCTACAGTGCACCACGTGAGGTGCACTGACGGCACTACCCCCCCTTCAAGGGTGAAATCATTTAGAATTTTAGCCATTGGGCTTATAAACAAGGAGAGGGTCTGGGATCCGGATCTAGTCTCTGACTATAAGTACATAAAGTGCTTGTAAGGCTTGGGTTTTCATTATATAAGTATTGAGTTCAAACTGAAGATTAAAATTAACATTTATACTTGAATAACAAAGAATGGAATTACTATATCACTATAATATTTATGCTCAACTTGTCATTGCGTTTTATAATGTCGAATATAACAGCCTGTTGTTGTGGCCGTGTTACTAAGTCAGAACAAGATGGGGTCTGTTGGTGACTTCATTATAGTCTGGGTAAAATCTCTTTCTTTCGATGCGTTTTTATTGTGCCCAACTTCAGTCTTTGTTACCCTGGTGTGTCATCCTTTTGAATTTCCCTTTGTCGTCTCACTTGGTCATACTAAGGGGTGGCCTTCAGATAGATCAGTCTACAGTCTGCACCATACAAGCTCAGTGCCAAGGGTTTAACTCATGGTTAAGTGCGCTTGACGATGTTCCAAAGATAGTCCACAATTAGGCCATTAATTTACTGCATATTGGTGCTGCTGTTCAGCGAACCCGAGAGCACCCAGATTCGCCGAACATCAAAAGCACCAATATGCAGTAAATGTGCCTCGCTGTCGAACTTTTCAGTTCCAGAGGGCCTTTATTCCTCATACCCTTGGACTGTGGAACAGTTTCTCTAAAGAAGTCGTGCAATTGGAACTTCAGAAGTTCAAGCGAAGGTGCAATGCATTACTACCCTAATGCTATTCTCCTTGCGTTTTAATACATTTTTATCCATTTGTTAATACTGTGTTTTTCGTTTTTAATAAGTAAGATCTCTTCTCTCTATATTTCCCTTTACCTCCTCTTACTTATTCCTAGTGAACACTTTAATATTCTTTGGAAGCTTGAATTCCAAGTCAGTGGCCCCTTTGGTGGGCTTGTTCCATATGTGAATGGGTTTCATCTTCTGAATAATAATTATAATAATAATAATGTAAAATCACTATTCCTTGAGACTAACACCCAAATGAAGCCATGAGTGATAATTACCCTTACCCTGACCAGAATTTATAGAATCCCTCTGTAGGGACGTGACCTAATCCTGTCACTCATCAAGAGTGACAAGAATCTATTTCCACTCCTGTGTACATAGACCTGGGAAATTCAGGTACTCTGTCCACAAAATAAGCTCATCTCTGCAGTGAAGGAACAGTGCTACTTTGTAACATTGGGCTAATGTGTGTGATAGTCTGTAATTAATTCTGCACATAATACTTCTGGATTTTCAAATATTAGATTACGAGTACCCAAATAATGTCAAATTCACATAATTAACCAGTTGATATTGAGTTCACTATATCTGGGCTATAATTTACACCCAGAGTGAATTATATATAAGTACACAAACCATGTCCAAGACTCGGAAGCGTACATTTCGAAGATGATTCATCAGAGATGATGACATGACATCAAGAGTGACGAGAACTGATATTCTTTTGAACATATTCCTGCTGAATTCAGGTTTTATAATCACAACTTGAATTTGTATCGATTATAGCTACCGAGACTGGGATTCGAACCTATAACTTTTAATAATGGTATCCTTTGACCGTGACTTCATGTGCTTGATCAAGAAATATATGAATTGATTTCACACTGTAAAGTCAAAATTGTAACCCTAGAATCGAAATATTTCATCTCCTCAATAATATCCGATTACAAATTACGTAACATAAGCCTAAACAAACAGTTCATCTCAAAATTTTTATTTTGACCATCAAGCTCGACTTCCATAAAGGAAAGTTGGCTAAACAGTCCCCCCGCACATCAAAACTTTTGCTTCAGCAGACATTCTTCTCTCCAAACCGCTTATTGATATCCTGTCTTGCATTTTCAGTGTTGATAGTTTCTGGAGCTTTCCTCATAAAACCAACTGAGTTTATCAGCAAACATCCACCAATCCAGACTCCGGTCATGACTCCTTTGCTTATCTTACAACTACCCGTAGCGGGGTAGTGTCGTCAGTGCACCTCATGCGGTGCACTGTAGGCATTGCTTTAGGTTCATTCCAGAGACCCTTCGGCTCCTAGCTGCAACCCCTTTCATTCCTTGTACTTTACCTCCGTTCATATTCTCTTTCTTCCATCTTGCTTTCCACCCTCTCCTAACAAGTGATTCATAGTGCAACTGCTTTGAGGTTTTCCTCCTGTTACACCTTTGAAGCCTTTTTACTGCCAGTTTACGTTTCAGCGCTGAATGACCTCATAGGTCCCAGCGCGTGGCCTTTGGCCTAAACCCTATATTCTATTCTATTCTTATCCGACAACTTTTCTTTGATATTTTCTTTCCTTTCTGTACTCTCTCTCAGTACCCCAGACGCAGACCTATAGAACAGCTATATATATCATACCATGAAAACAATCAAGAAATGTATCTTTTACAGCACAATTTCTAAACACGCTTCCCAGCATATATCTCTTGGAATCCTATAAGCTTTCTTTAGGTCCGTGTACATGACGAATAGCTTTCCCCTTTGCTTTCAAAAATTTCACGCAATTACTCCACTAAAAAGCACTTGTTTAATAAACCCTCTTAAATACTTAACTCTCACATTGCTTGTCCTATAAATCATTCTGTTATCAGTATCAATTTCCCAGTCAGCATCTTATAATTCACCTTTCCTGGTTTTATCCTTGATTGTACATTATAATACTTACAATCCCAATAACCTTTGTTCTCATACAACAGAACATCTATCTCTCATCCATCCATCAGGAAACTTTCCCTAATCTAGACACAGGTACCACGCTGGTTAGTCATTCAGTCACGCTGTTATCAAGTATTCTTACGTTCGCACTAATCTCTTCCTTCCTCCGTTCATTAACGTCTGCCTTTCTTGAGTGATTTGCATTCAGTACGTCCTCAAAATAATATAGTAACAACTTCATTTTGTTGCAGTATGCCTTAATTGACGTTATAATTCAGAGATCCATTTGCTTGTTAACCATTTCACTTGCCATTCACTTCCCCCTGGTATTCGTTTCATTAGTTTGTCCAAGTGACATCGCATTATAGTAAAAATATCTTTCCCTTCAAAGACACGGGACCGGATTCCTCGCTGTGTTTTCAGTAGTTCAACTTCCTTTCTCTACTCTCATGTCCTCCTTGATTGCATTATCCATTCCAGATTCCTCACCTTTCTCTACTCTCACGTCCTCCTTGACTGCATTATCCATTCCAGATTCTTCACCTTTCTCTACTCTCACGTCCTCCTTGACTGCATTATCCATTCCAGATTCCTCACCTTTCTCTGCTCTCACGTCCTCCCTTGACTGCATTATCCATTCCGGATTCCTCACCTTTCTCTACTCTTACGTCCTCCTTGACTGCATTATCCATTCCGGATTCCTCACCTTTCTACTCTCTCACGTCCTCCTTGACTGCATTATCCATTCCAGATTCCTCACCTTGCTCTACTCTCACGTCCTCCTTGACTGCATTATCCATTCCGGATTCCTCACCTTTCTCTACTCTCACGTCCTCCTTGACTGCATTACCCATTCCAGATTCCTCACCTTTCTCTACTCTCACGTCCTCCTTGACTGCATTATCCATTCCGGATTCCTCACCTTTCTCTACTCTCACGTCCTCCTTGACTGCATTATCCATTCCGGATTCCTCACCTTTCTCTACTCTCACGTCCTCCTTGACTGCATTATCCATTCCAGATTCCTCACCTTTCTACTCTCACGTCCTCCTTAACTGCATTATCCATTCCGGATTCCTCACCTTTCTCTACTCTCACGTCCTCCTTGACTGCATTATCCATTCCAGATTCCTCACCTTTCTCTACTCTCACGTCCTCCTTGACTGCATTATCCATTCCAGATTCCTCACCTTGCTCTACTCTCACGTCCTCCTTGACTGCATTATCCATTCCAGGATTCCTCACCTTTCTCTACTCACGTCCTCCTTGACTGCATTATCCATTCCAGATTCCTCACCTTTCTCTACTCTCACGTCCTCCTTGACTGCATTATCCATTCCGGATCCTCACCTTTCTCTACTCACGTCCTCCTTGACTGCATTATCCATTCCGGATTCCTCACCTTTCTCTACTGCCCTCCCTCCTTGACTGCATTATCCATTCCAGATTCCTCACCTTTCTCTGCCTCACCATTGCATTCCTCCTTGACCATGCCCTCCCTTGACTGCATTTATCCATTCCAGATTCCTCACCTTGCTCTACTCTCACGTCCTCCTTGACTGCATTATCCATTCCGGATTCCTCACCTTTCTCTACTCTCACGTCCTCCTTGACTGCATTACCCATTCCAGATTCCTCACCTTTCTCTACTCTCACGTCCTCCTTGACTGCATTACCCATTCCGGATTCCTCACCTTTCTCTACTCTCACGTCCTCCTTGACTGCATTATCCATTCCAGATTCCTCACCTTTCTCTACTCTCACGTCCTCCTTGACTGCATTATCCATTCCGGATTCCTCACCTTTCTCTACTCTCACCTCCTTGACTGTCCTCCCATTGATTCCTCATTATCCATTCCAGATTCCATTATCCATTCCTTCCTCACCTTTCTCTGCTCTCACGTCCTCCATTCCAGATTCCTCACCTTGCATTATCCATCCTCCTTGACTGCATTATCCATTCTTTCCTCACCTTTCTCTCTCTCACGTCCTCCTTGACTGCATTATCCATTACGGATTCCTCACCTTTCTCTACTCTCACGTCCTCCTTGACTGCATTATCCATTCCAGATTCCTCACCTTGCTCTACTCTCACGTCCTCCTTGACTGCATTATCCATTCCGGATTCCTCACCTTTCTCTACTCTCACGTCCTCCTTGACTGCATTATCCATTCCGGATTCCTCGCCTTTCTCTACTCTCATGTCCTCCTTGACTGTCCATTCCGGATTCCACACCTTTCTCTACTCTCATGTCCTCCTTGACTGCATTATCCATTCCGGATTCCTCACCTTTCTCTGCTCTCATGTCCTCCTTGACTGCATTATCCATTCCGGATTCCTCACCTTTCTCTACTCTCATGTCCTCCTTGATTGCATTATCCATTCCGGATTCCTCACCTTTCTGTACTCTCATGCCCTCCTTGACTGCATTATCCATTCCGGATTCCTCACCTTTCTCTACTCTCATGCCCTCCTTGACTGCATTATCCATTCCGGATTCCTCACCTTTCTGTACTCTCATGCCCTCCTTGACTGCATTATCCATTCCGGATTCCTCACCTTTCTCTACTCTCATGCCCTCCTTGACTGCATTATCCATTCCGGATTCCTCACCTTTCTCTACTCTCATGTCCTCCTTGACTGCATTATCCATTCCGGATTCCACACCTTTCTCTACTCTCATGTCCTCCTTGACTTATCATTATCCATTCCTACTCTCATGTTCCTCACCTTTCTCTGCTCTCATGTCCTCCTTGACTGCATTATCCATTCCGGATTCCTCACCTTTCTGTACTCTCATGTCCTCCTTGACTGCATTATCCATTCCGGATTCCACACCTTTCTCTACTCTCATGTCCTCCTTGACTGCATTATCCATTCCAGATTCCTCACCTTTCTCTACTCTCATGTCCTCCTTGACTGCATTATCCATTCCGGATTCCTCACCTTTCTCTGCTCTCATGTCCTCCTTGACTGCATTATCCATTCCGGATTCCTCACCTTTCTCTACTCTCATGTCCTCCTTGATTGCATTATCCATTCCGGATTCCTCACCTTTCTGTACTCTCATGCCCTCCTTGACTGCATTATCCATTCCGGATTCCTCACCTTTCTGTACTCTCATGCCCTCCTTGACTGCATTATCCATTCCGGATTCCTCACCTTTCTCTACTCTCATGCCCTCCTTGACTGCATTATCCATTCCGGATTCCTCACCTTTCTCTACTCTCATGCCCTCCTTGACTGCATTATCCATTCCAGATTCCTCACCTTTCTCTACTCTCATGCCCTCCTTGACTGCATTATCCATTCCAGATTCCTCACCTTTCTCTACTCTAATGCCCTCCTTGACTGCATTATCCATTCCGGATTCCTCACCTTTCTCTACTCTCATGTCCTCCTTGATTGCATTATCCATTCCGGATTCCTCACCTTTCTGTACTCTCATGCCCTCCTTGACTGCATTATCCATTCCGGATTCCTCACCTTTCTGTACTCTCATGTCCTCCTTGACTGCATTATCCATTCCGGATTCCTCACCTTTCTCTGCTCTCATGCCCTCCTTGACTGCATTATCCATTCCGGATTCCTCACCTTTCTCTACTCTCATGCCCTCCTTGACTGCATTATCCATTCCGGATTCCTCACCTTTCTCATCCATTCCCTTGACTGCATTATCCATTCCTTCCACACCTTTCATGCCCTCCTTGACTGCATTATCCATTCCGGATTCCTCACCTTTCTCTGCTCTCATGTCCTCCTTGACTGCATTATCCATTCCGGATTCCTCACCTTTCTCTACTCTCATGTCCTCCTTGATTGCATTATCCATTCCGGATTCCTCACCTTTCTGTACTCTCATGCCCTCCTTGACTGCATTATCCATTCCGGATTCCTCACCTTTCTCTACTCTCATGCCCTCCTTGACTGCATTATCCATTCGGATCCCTCACCTTTCTCTACTCTCATGCCCTCCTTGACTGCATTATCCATTCCGGATTCCACACCTTTCTCTACTCTCATGCCCTCCTTGACTGCATTATCCATTCCGGATTCCTCACCTTTCTCTGCTCTCATGTCCTCCTTGACTGCATTATCCATTCCAGATTCCTCACCTTTCTCTACTCTCATGCCCTCCTTGACTGCATTATCCATTCCGGATTCCTCACCTTTCTCTACTCTCATGCCCTCCTTGACTGCATTATCCATTCCGGATTCCACACCTTTCTCTACTCTCATGTCCTCCTTGACTGCATTATCCATTCCGGATTCCTCACCTTTCTGTACTCTCATGTCCTCCTTGACTGCATTATCCATTCCAGATTCCTCACCTTTCTCTACTCTCTTGCCCTCCTTGACTGCATTATCCATTCCGGATTCCTCACCTTTCTCTACTCTCATGCCCTCCTTGACTGCATTATCCATTCTGGATTCCACACCTTTCTCTACTCTCATGCCCTCCTTGACTGCATTATCCATTCCGGATCCCTCACCTTTCTCTACTCTCATGCCCTCCTTGACTGCATTATCCATTCCGGATTCCTCACCTTTCTCTACTCTCATATCCTCCTTGACCAGATTCCTCACTGTATTGTCAGTCGTTCAATACTCTCATATCCTCCTTGACTGCGTTATCCATTCCCCTCCATACATGTCAAGGATCTCCTCTTTGTCCCTCAACTACACATCAAACAACATAGTTATGTGGTGTTCTCTTTTACACTGGTTGTTTTCAGTCTAACATTATGCTTCACGAGAATTGTTACATCTATCGTTACTTTTATTCATAATGCTATGCCATTATCATGGTATTTCTTTAAGGTCTATATATGCATTATTTTCTTGTACTTCTCATGAATGATTTGTCAAAGATGTGCTTTCATAATTTTAGACTGTATTTCATTGAGAATTTTATTTCACAAAATTTTTTATATGGTATAATTATTGTTATCATTATTACTGTAATATCATTCCGTATTATTGGGAGTGAATGAGTAAATACCTGTTATTGGAACTTCGGGAGTTCAAGCGAAGATGCTATGCATTTCTACCCTAATAATATTATTCTTGCATTTTAATATATTTTTATCTGTTTATTTATTTATTGATTTATTTTCTCTTTTTAATAAGTGAGATCTCTTCATTCTGTATTTCCCTTTACCTCTTCTTACTTCTTCCTAATGAACACCTTAATATTCTTTGGAAGCTTGAATTTCAAGTCGATGGCCCCTGTGGTGGACTTATTCCATATGAATGGGGTTCTTTATCTTCTGGATAATAATAATAATAATAATAATAATAATAATAATAATAATAATAATAATAATGAACCAAAAAAAAACTTCTTTCAGTTTTCTTCTGAAGATGGCAAGGGAACCCCACAAGATTCCTGTGTATAACTTGTTTACTTGTAAATATTGACATATTACTTGAATCTCGAGCACTTTCAGGTCCTAACTGTGACCCTCTTTCAAGAGATGTGAAGGTGGTCAGGCCTGAGAGTACTCGAGATTCAAGTAATACGTAAATATTTACAAGTAAACAAGTTATACACAGGAATCTTGTGGGTTTCTCTTTCCAATAATAATAATAATAATAATAATAATAATAATATTGTTCTGTGGTTTAATGCATTGGGTTGTTAAGATGGATTTGGTTAACTGATGAGAAATCTGGCATTGCTAACAATGTGAAGCACAATTTATTGATGTCTTTGAGAGAATGTAGTGAAGTGTCAGCCTCATGTCCTGATAACAAAAGGTTCCTTTTTCAAAGAAAGGTCCTGGGTGCAGTTG
The DNA here is from genome assembly GCF_040412425.1 of Macrobrachium rosenbergii. Lineage (NCBI taxonomy): Eukaryota > Metazoa > Arthropoda > Malacostraca > Decapoda > Palaemonidae > Macrobrachium > Macrobrachium rosenbergii. The sequence goes on along the minus strand of NC_089780.1, from coordinate 6,240,390 downwards.
TTAAATATGTTGAGAGATAAAGAAGGATTTAACTTCAATAATGAAAAGTGTTCACAGAAATTTGTCCCGAAAGATTTAGAATATTTTTTAAAGAAATATTGTATCGTCGTTAGTAACACTTTTAATGTCAGAATTCCCGATTCGTGTCAGTTCCTCTCCTCTCTCTCCATCACCGCTCTCTCTCTCTCTCTCTCTCTCTCTCTCTCTCTCTCTCTCTCTCTCTCTGTTTGAAAAAGCCATACAGAATGGAAGGTAGATGCGGCAAAACTATCATATCCCACAACTGTGCACCAGCGTCTAACAGCCTTTTCCTTGAATTCTTGCAGCGCTCGGAAGTACCTTGACTGAGATTCAGTTTCATGCCAAACTAGTCACTCACCGAACTACATATTCTAACACGTGCATCGCAAAATGTTTGTGTAATCACCAAAGTGCATTCTGCGCAAATCTCCTTCAGCCATTCTTCGAATTGCACCTCTGTCAATACTGTCATGGATTTTTTTCTGTCATGTACAAAAAGTTTTCCCTTTAATGATAGAGTATTTAGGATTTAGGCTGGATGCCAAGCTTTGGGACCTTTGAGGTCATTCAGCACTTATAGGAAAATTGAGAGTAAAAGGTTACAAAGGTGTGACAGGAGGAAAATTGTTCCTTTCTTACACTCCTTCAAAAGCTTTCCCTCACCTTTCCTTTCAACCGCCTCTTCCTGCAAGTGCTTGGAAGTGATTTCATTAATTTCCGCTGTTTGCTTTTCTCATCCTCATTCAACATCGTCGTTCTGCAATTCACTCGCCTTCCATTTTCTTATACCACTAAGCTGAAAACTATTGAAAGGGTGTTATGCAATACACCTTAAAAATTATAGTATTTCTGTTGTTATTATTATTATTATTATTATTATTATTATTATTATTATTTCAGGAGAATACCTTCCTTTAAGCAAGTAATGTTGAATGAAATTGCTGCATCAGCTGCATTTAATTTGTATGGAGTCTTTTCTATTTTTCTACTTAAATAAATAATTAGAAAAATAGAGAAGACTCTCTACAAATTAAATGTAGCTGATGCAGCAGTTTCATTCAATATTTATTATTATTATTATTATTATTATTATTATTATTATTATTATTATTATTATTATTATTATTATTATTATTATTATTCAGTAGATGAAACCTATTCACACGGAACAAGCACACCAAAGGGGTCATTGACTTGAAATTCAAGCGTCCAAAGAATGTTGGTTTCAACCTCCCACTGCAGCAGACCCCACCACACTGCAGCAGTAACTGATCATGATACAGAGCCACTGATTTTTCATCCCCCTGTGGGAGACGCGAACCCCCGCCTACATCTGAGTGGCATGCCACGACACTAACCCCTACACCAGAAGACCAGCTTAAAGTTTTGTACATACTGAATATATAACACAGGGGTTTCCTCGCAAATGCTCGGCTTCTCCTCCTCCGCACCTGTTCATGGAAATAAAGAAAACATATATAAATATTCTAGTCTTGGAAATTCAGTATTAATGTAAATATAATCGAAGAATATTACAAGGAGTAATGACATAGGAATAAATGAATGTGTTACCTTAAATACGACTAACTCGAGGACAAGAACGCCTCGGCCAAATAACCACATTATTACAAGTACAGGATATCCCTATCCTGAAGTGAAGATAAGATACCATTTATACAAATAAGATAATATTAAAAATTGTGTTTAACAGGTTTTATGACAAAGAGTAAACGAAATCTTCGCCTACCACTTAAATACAACGCTAGAACATAGAATGAAAACTTTAGCGGGGCTTCACACCCACTGGAAGGACAAGGAAAATCCTCCATTATTTGCAGAAGTGTAATGAACGCAAACACACACACATATGTATATATATTTATATACTGTATATATATGATTTCTATAATAGATTTTTTCCCCATTTTTATATTTCTCATTTATGTTATCTAAATCCTCAATATTATTATTTTGTCATTTTTCATGGGTGGGGCACGTGCCCAGGTGGCCCCCCATGGATCCGCTAGTGCGTTGAACGGTAGATGAGTGCTTGCTTGAACTGTCTTTAAACTGGTTCTTTCCCAATTCCGAAAGGCAATCTCCTCATTGCCTCGAAGATCTTTCTTTATTATAATAAAGGAAGAGAGTCATTCTGAAATCGTATCCTTTATTCCCGTGTACTCCGTCTCAAATGGGCCAAGGAAAGAGTGCTTCCCGGAATCTGGGCAGAACTGAAACAAATGACTGTATTGTAATCATCTGCTGTCTTCTGACGAATCCACCATGTTCAATGAGCTGCAGCCATTGCATGCAAATGTACGTGTGTTTGCACTCGTAAAAGTTCTCCTCCATTGGGGTTTGAAGACGTGATCGAAAGAATTGGTTGCACGTTTGGCAGTAAACCTCCTGACCCTCCGTTGGCACCGTACCCTTTGGCTCGTGGCCCATTGTTAGAGCGTTGCTTCTTTGTTGAAAGATCTGCGAAGCAATTTCATTGTTTGTCACTAAACGCGATGTGTTTCTTCCGTGGTTTGCGTCTGTTTGAATGCTTCCGTTGAATCAGTCCGGTAATATTTATTTGTTTGCTGTTATTTTATTGAAAGAACGCCGTAGGGGTATAGTGCCGTCAGTGCACTAAGGGTCTTTGCAACGTCCCTTCGGCCCCTAGCTGCAACCTCTCTCATTTCTTTTACTCTACCTCCGTTCATATTTTCTTCCATCTGACTTTCCACCTTCTCTAAAAATTGTTTCAAAGTGCAACTGCTTTGAGGTTTTCCTCCTGTAGCACCTTTCAAACCCTCTTACTGTTATTTTCCCTTTCAGCGCTGAATGACTAAATAGGTCCCAGCGCTTGGCTTTTGGCCTTCATTCTACATTATATTTTATTCAGGGTAAATTGACAAGATAGTATTTCAAGTCCTTTCCTACAGCAAGTACAGCAAGGACTCTGAACATTGAAAAGATAGTTTTCAAGTCCTTTTCTCAAGCAAGGACTCTGAACATTGAAAAGAGAGTTTTCAAGTCCTTTTCTCATACAGCAAGGACTCTGAACATTGAAAAGATAGTATTTCAAGTCCTTTTCTCACAGCAAGGACTCTGAACATTGAAAAGATAGTTTTTCAAGTCCTTTTCTCATACAGCAAGGACTCGGAATATTGAAAAGAGAGTATTTCAAGTCCTTTTCTCAAACAGCAAGGACTCTGAACATTGAAAAGAGAGTATTTCAAGTCCTTTTCTCATACAGCAAGGACTCTGAACATTGAAAAGAGTATTTTCCTTTTCTCATACAGCAAGGACTCCATTGAAAAGAGAGTTTTTCAAGTCCTTTTCTCATACAGCAAGGACTCTGAACATTGAAAAGATAGTATTTCAAGTCCTTTTCTCATACAGCAAGGACTCTGAACATTGAAAAGATAGTTTTCAAGTCCTTTTCTCATACAGCAAGGACTTGGAATATTGAAAAGATAGTATTTCAAGTCCTTTTCTCAAACAGCAAGGACTCTGAACATTGAAAAGATAGTTTTTCAAGTCCTTTTCTCATACAGCAAGGACTCGGAATATTGAAAAGATAGTATTTCAAGTCCTTTTCTCATACAGCAAGGACTCGGAATATTGAAAAGATAGTATTTCAAGTCCTTTCTCATACAGCAAGGACTCTGGAATATTGAAAAGATAGTTTTTCAAGTCCTTTTTCAAACAGCAAGGGCTCTGAACATTGAAAAGATAGTTTTTCAAGTCCTTTTCTCATACAGCAAGGACTCTGAATATTGAAAAGATAGTATTTCAAGTCCTTTTCTCATACAGCAAGGACTCGGAATATTGAAAAGATAGTTTTTCAAGTCCTTTTCTCAAACAGCAAGGACTCTGAACATTGAAAAGATAGTATTTCAAGTCCTTTTCTCATCTGAATATTGAAAAGATAGTTTTTCAAGTCCTTTTCTCATACAACAAGGACTCTGAACATTGAAAAGATAGTATTTCAAGTCCTTTTCTCATACAGCAAGGACTCTGAACATTGAAAAGATAGTATTTCAAGTCCTTTCTCATACAGCAAGGACTCTGAACATTGAAAAGATAGTATTTCAAGTCCTTTTCTCATACAGCAAGGACTCTGAACATTGAAAAGATAGTATTTCAAGTCCTTTTCATACAGCAAGGACTCTGAACATTGAAAAGATAGTATTTCAAGTCCTTTTCTCATACAGCAAGGACTCTGAACATTGAAAAGATAGTATTTCAAGTCCTTTTCTCATACAGCAAGGGCTCTGAATATTGAAAAGATAGTTTTTCAATTCCTTTTCTCATACAGCAAGGACTCTGAACATTGAAAAGATAGTATTTCAAGTCCTTTTCTCATACAGCAAGGACTCTGAACATTGAAAAGATAGTATTTCAAGTCCTTTTCTCATACAGCAAGGGCTCTGAATATTGAAAAGATAGTTTTTCAAGTCCTTTTTCTCATACAGCAAGGGCTCTGAACATTGAAAAGATAGTATTTCAAGTCCTTTTCTCATACAGCAAGGACTCTGAATATTGAAAAGATAGCCTTTTCTCATACAGCAAGGGCTCTGAACATTGAAAAGATAGTATTTCAAGTCCTTTTCTCATACAGCAAGGACTCTGAATATTGAAAAGATAGTATTTCAAGTCCTTTTCTCATACAGCAAGGGCTCTGAACATTGAAAAGATAGTATTTCAAGTCCTTTTCTCATACAGCAAGGGCTCTGAATATTGAAAAGATAGTTTTTCAAGTCCTTTTCTCATACAGCAAGGACTCTGAACATTGAAAAGAGAGTATTTCAAAGTCCTTTTCTCATACAGCAAGGACTCATTGAAAAGATAGTATTTCAAGTCCTTTTCTCATACAGCAAGGACTCTGAACATTGAAAAGATAGTATTTCAAGTCCTTTTCTCATACAGCAAGGACTCTGAACATTGAAAAGATAGTATTTCAAGTCCTTTTCTCATACAGCAAGGACTCTGAACATTGAAAAGATAGTATTTCAAGTCCTTTTCTCATACAGCAAGGACTCTGAACATTGAAAAGATAGTATTTCAAGTCCTTTTCTCATACAGCAAGGGCTCTGAATATTGAAAGATAGTTTTCAATTGAACATTTTCTCATACAGCAAGGACTCTGAACATTGAAAAGATAGTATTTCAAGTCCTTTTCTCATACAGCAAGGACTCTGAACATTGAAAAGATAGTATTTCAAGTCCTTTTCTCATACAGCAAGGGCTCTGAATATTGAAAAGATAGTTTTTCAAGTCCTTTTCTCATACAGCAAGGGCTCTGAACATTGAAAAGATAGTATTTCAAGTCCTTTTCTCATACAGCAAGGACTCTGAATATTGAAAAGATAGTATTTCAAGTCCTTTTCTCATACAGCAACAAAAAAAGATAGTATTTCAAGTCCTTTTCTCATACAGCAAGGACTCTGAATATTGAAAAGATAGTATTTCAAGTCCTTTTCTCATACAGCAAGGGCTCTGAACATTGAAAAGATAGTATTTCAAGTCCTTTTCTCATACAGCAAGGGCTCTGAATATTGAAAAGATAGTTTTTCAAGTCCTTTTTCTCATACAGCAAGGACTCTGAATATTGAAAAGATAGTATTTCAAGTCCTTTTCTCATACAGCAAGGACTCTGAACATTGAAAAGATAGTATTTCAAGTCCTTTTCTCATACAGCAAGGGCTCTGAATATTGAAAAGATAGTTTTTCAAGCCCTTTTCTCATACAGCAAGGGCTCTGAATATTGAAAAGATAGTATTTCAATTCCTTTTCTCATACAGCAAGGGCTCTGAATATTGAAAAGATAGTTTTTCAAGTCCTTTTCTCATACAGCAAGGACTCTGAACATTGAAAAGATAGTATTTCAAGTCCTTTTCTCATACAGCAAGGACTCTGAACATTGAAAAGATAGTATTTCAAGTCCTTTTCTCATACAGCAAGGGCTCTTCACCTCCTCCTTTCGGCTTTCAGGGTTTGGACATCGAATGCGAGATGCTGTGGAGTGTGAAGTGTTGTCTCCTTAACTTTGATAGGTGGTCTTGGTCGTTGAACAGAAGCATTTTCTCTGACTGTAGTGACTGTCAGTCATTCTATTCATGCCAGCCATTTTACTGGAATAGGATCATCGTCATGTTTCTATCTTGGTTTGACGCAGCCACCTTAATTTTAAAGACCAAATGAACGAAATGGCAGCGAAGGCAGAGAGCCAATCGAGTGAGAAAGAAGAAGGCAGCAGCATCTGGCAGTTGGCTATGGTCATGTGCTGCCGCTACCTATGACGGGCCTCGTCGAGGTGATTTGCGAAGTAGAAAGCGCTGACAGAGCGATGCACAGAGCGAGGGGCTCTGTCGCCCTTTCACACCAGCTACGTGATCATTATCGTTGCTCCCGAGTGGACTTAAGTTGTCAGCTGAACCTTTTGTCTGCAGGAAAATACGGCAAACAGTCAGGTGATGCGTCTGACTGAAACACGGAGCGTAGAGATGTGGACACCTGGTGCTTATTATCGCGTTAATTTCATGATACATTTCTCTCTCTCTCTCTCTCTCTCTCTCTCTCTCTCTCTCTCTCTCTCTCTCTCTCTCTTGTCCTTTCGCATATATACTGTATGTGTATATATGTATATATACATACATACATATATATATATATATATATATATATATATATATATATATGTGTGTGTATGTATGTATGTATGCATGTATGTATATCAAAAGCCAGCAGGAAATAATGAAAGGCAGCATAAACTGCCGTACCTATTTCATGTATTCTTGATACAAGTCATAAGAATGAGAAAAAGCTTCTTTCATAGGTGAACATAAAAGCAAAAAAGTAAAATATAGAACAATCAAACAGCCTAATCAAGAAGCAAATGGCCCACAGCCAAGAATTGGACTTACAGGATAAATAATACGAATGGAAATGTAACTACAAAGCTGTCTATTACAGAGTTACTAAGTTGTCAACAATACATTTCGCAAGCCAGATACCAAGTTTATACTGTCTATTGCGAATATTAAACACACCACTTGACTTATGTTTTATTATGCTAGATTCTGTAATGTTTCCTTTGATAATATTTCTGCAAAATTAAATTTCCTTTGAATTTTTCCAATTCGTTGCGTGATCAAAATTGTTCATACGCAGGAAGAGGGCACTCGATGAATTTCCCACCCTTGCGCGGTATTTATGTTGCTTTAATCTTGATGACAGCAGTTTACCACTTTGACCAGTATATTTCTTATTACAAACTCTACATGGAATTTCGTATCTGCAACCTGTTTGTAAATGGGGGGAGTTCTTTATCAAAGTTGTTCTCACAGAATGAGTGTTACTGAAAACATTAGCATTGAAAACTTTAAACATTTTTGGCTGAGAAAGAAACCTGCAGTCAAAAGGTAAAACAAACAAGGTACAACGATCAAAAGTTTGAACGAGGTCACACGCATCAAATGTTTTCTTATCTTTTCTCAAAGCAACATCAGCTCAAAATGTCGGGTACTTCAATTTGAAAGCAATATCATAAATCTCTTCTAAAAATTCTGGACAACGAATTCTTAATGCTCTTAAAAACATTGAAGGAAATACCGAGAGTTGAACTTTCAAATGGTAACTGGAGGAGAAGTGAATGTCAGAACATACATTTGTAGGTTTCCTAAAAACTGAAAATTTAAATCTATTACCTTGTCTATGTACATTTACATCTAAAAAGGGCAAGATGGAATCTTTTTCTTCCTCAAGTGTGAATTTTATAGAGGGAACTACAAAGGCCATACACAAAGTACGTCATCGACATGCATAAAACAAGACCATTGGCCGGTAAAATATTGGATAAAATTTCCTTTTCGAAAAACTGAAAAGACTCAATGTGAATTTATCCATCGCCACACCAAACTACTACTTATAGAAATTACCACTGAAAGTAAGTTTACATTCCTTTACACAGTTTTAGGAACTCTAAGATGGTGTCACTTGGCAGAGAACATTCACACTTACCCAACTCGACGGCTAAAAATGTTATCAGGTCGTCAACTGGAACTTTAGTGAATGGGGAAATCACATCAAAGTGAACCGTTTTAAATTCGTAATTAATGTTACAGCTTCTTACGTGCAAAGCAGGACTCGAACTCGCATCCGGAGTGTCAGAACGAGGTCAAGTTTTTTAACCCTAGCACGAGCAAGATATATATATATATATATATATATATATATATATATATATATATTATATATATATATATATATATATATATATATATATATATATATATGTATGTATGTATGTATGTATATGTTACAGGGAATTTGTGAAATGAGCAACTTGCTTAGGAGCATTTGGTCACCGAGGGCTAGTACTAAATGCGGCGAAACAGTGATTCATCTACACTGTTTTGTCGTGTTTAGTACTAGCTCCTGGGCGTTAAATGTATTTTGCCGTGTTCAGTACTAACCCCTGGGGGATCAAACGTTCCTAAGTGCATTTGATCCCCCAGGAGCTAGTACTAAACATGGCAAAACACATTTGACCCCCAGGGACTAGTCCTAAACACGATGAAACAATGTAGATGAATCACTGTTTTGCTGCGTTTAGTATTAGCCCTCGAGGATCAAATGTTCCTAAGCGAGTTGCTCATTTCACAAATTCCCTGGGTAATTCGTGAAATCCCTTGGTTTCACATATTCCCTGTAACATATATACTGTACATATATAATATATATGTATATATGCATTTATATATATCATATATTTATATATGTATATATCACTCATAACCCCAGTTGAAGAAATAAAATACTGGGTGTAGGTCCTGACCGGTTTCGACTTGATATCTAGGCCATTGACTAGTGGGACATTACGAGCAAAAATACAAACTGCTAGCAACTAAAAATCCACAGTGACAGGTGTCGGGGAGAGGAGTGGCAACACTCGCTTGTGCTCGAGTCAGGCTCCATGTTTGCATATATGATTGCTTTTTCTGTACATATCTGCTACCTTCTTTAGAATTTAAGAATTTTACTTATTTAAATTTTAAGGAGATTTTCTCAAAGCATTTTTCCCAAATCAATCAATTTATTATTTATAGTTTCATTGCCATCCCATAATTTGTATCCATTTAGCAATGCAGTTTGTACTAGACTTCTGTTGAATCTTTCAGATACAATTTCGTTCCATTCATTTTCTGGATCTTATTCATCCTGCCTATAGTATGATTTTCCTTTTCAGTCTTTAACTGAGTCCTCATTTATTTCGAACCCGTTTCTACGGATGTATGAGGCATATTATTAAGCAAGCGTTATAAATCTTGTTGCGTTTTGGTGATGGAAACATCAACCGCATAATCTAGATCCGTCAAGTTTCTGTTGTTCTCGTCCATCTCAGACGACTTTTCTCATTGTGAAATCTATTTGAAGGGAACAACAAAGGTGAATTAACATTCCCTTGTAGCACTGTTCACTGCAAAATCATTTGACAAGACCCCATCAGCATGAACTTTCCTTCAACTTCGTGCAGTGATTATACTAACTAGGAATACCATAGCGACGCAAGTCATCCCTTAATATTGGTCCGTGGATGCTGTTGAATGCTGCTCTAGTTAATAGAAGCCATCAGAAGAGGACTTTGAAAGACACAGCTTCAGCATAAGTCTTAAAATGGACATTTGATCTTGGCAACTCCTGCCTTTTCTAAAAGTTGGTTCATCTGTGGGCTTTTTCACTTTCTTCCTGAAGCCAACCGTGAATAAGAATGATGAATATTTTCTTTATTATCTCTCCCAGTCATCCAGGTCAGCTTTCTTTAACAGCTTTGCAGATTTTCAATTTCCATTCATCAGGCTTTGTTTCTTCATCCCACATTCTGTAAAACAGTCTAGCGGTTAAATAGGCGAGGTGGCACTTCGTTTCCTCTCATTCAAAAACCGTCGATTTCGCCATAGTCATATTTCGGTTTTCTTCAGTCTGTGGCACAGCAGTCAGATTATTCCCACCGTGTCTCTTACGCATGACCTCGCAGAAATGTTCTGCCCAGCGTTGCTGTTCTCCCCCATGTGACATATTTATTGACCCTTCGTCCTTGTGGCAGCTGTAGCCTAAATTCACAACTGTTTATTAGCGCTCTCTCTCTCTCTCTCTCTCTCTCTCTCTCTCTCTCTCTCTCTCTCTCTCTCTCTCTCTTCTTCTCTTCTCATATATATATATATATATATATATATATATATATATATATATATATATATATATATATATATATATATATGTATATATATACATATATATATATATATATATATGTATATATATATAATATATATATTATATAATATATATATATATATATATATATATATATATATATATGTATATACATATAATATATATAATATATACATATGGCCATATATATATATATATATATATTATATGGTGTGTGTCCATATTAATACATTGTATCTCAAAATACAAGAAGGTAAAAAGAAAAGAGAGTTAAGGTCCTGACCAGTTGCATTAATTATGACATTTTCCAAAGGACTGGTACATAGTACAGGACATTTACATTATATACACACTACGATGAAAGCACAGTACAGACGAACACACACACAGTGAAAAACTTACTTTGACACTCGTGAGAAGATCCTCGTAGGGGGTTAGTGCCGTCAGTGGGCCTCATGCTGTACACTGTAGGCATTACTTGCAGTTCTTTGCAGCGTCCCTTCCATGATCCCTAGGTGCAGCCCCTTTCATTCCCTTTACTGTACCTCCATTCATATTCTCTTTTTTCCATCTTACTTTCCTCAATCCTCTCCTAACAGTTGATTCTTAGTGCAACTGCAAAGGTTTTTGTCCTGTTATACCTTTCAAACCTCCTTTACTCTCAATTTTCCTCTCAGCGCTGAATGGCCTCATAGGTCCCAGCGCTAGGCTTCTGGCCTAAATTATATATTATATATATGAGTATATTTGTGTGTGTGTACCTTTTTTCTTTGAGAAGACCCCTTTCCGACAGAGAGCGGGAATGCTGTTCACAAAACCTGCTTTTACACAAAAAATTGATCGGAATTATTCGTTACTTGTAAATTATTATTATTATTATTATTATTATTATTATTATTATTATTATTATTATTATTATTATTCAGAAGATGAAGAACCCTGTTTATATGGAACAAGCTCACCACAGAGGCCATTGACTTGAAATTCAGGCTTCCACAGAAAATTATGGTGTTCATTAAGAAGAAATAACAGGCCGCAGGATCTGGAGAAGAAGAGAGCGGTTATTCAAAAAGAAGAATGAACTAACAAATCCATTAATAAATAGGTAAAAATGTAATTAAATTCTATATTTTTTATTCTAAAGGGAAATTAAGATATGTTAACCACTTAATAAGTATTTGGCCAGGGAGCGAAAATGTACATAATTTCTCTGGTGATAATTGATAAATAGGTCCCATCAATGAAATTCATTAAGGAACTGGAAAAGGTTGGGGGCCTGCGCTTACTGGATTGCTTAATGCACAGAAGTGGGAATGAGGCTGCACAGCGTGGTCACACTTTTAGTCTGGTCAAAGCAGTCGAGTAAAGAAATCGGTTTTCACGTCCGTGTTTTTGAGAACGTCACGAAGTTTTGCAGTTTTCAATGTTCGTATTTAGCCTTCTGGACCTGACTTCTGCAACCACCTGGCGTTCCCGGTGAGCAATTGTCTGCACCCGTATTTTTATTGTTATCATTTTTTAATTTTTTGTCTATTCTCCATATAATTACTGTCTATTTTTTCTAATTCAGCAAAAGTGTTGATACTGCCGATAATTATTTTTATCATGTTACCTTATGTGTCTAGATTGTGTGTATTGTATTTGTATATACTATGGATATGACCCTGAGTCGAAGTAAGGATTATTATTATTATTATTATTATTATTATTATTTGGTAAAAATTAGGAAAAGATTCTTTTTTAATACAGGCATTGTTAACGAAATGGTGAAAAGTTAATTAGCATTTATTTATAAGGTAAACAGTCTGTCTTATTGTCATTTATGTTGAATGACAATCAATATTCATACCAGGTTTAGTGATGTGTAGGAGGTAGTTCGTTTAATGTCGATAGTTTCCGCCCTCCTCGTTCGGGCATTAACGAGGAGGTTCGACCTAGTCGACATTAAACGAGAACTACCTCTAAGCACACTGAACTACCGGATATGAATATTGGTCAATTGCTTGCAACCATTCCAGCACAAGAAAAGCAATCATAAGACGAATTGAGTTGGTTTACTATATAAAATAAATGTTGTTGAAAATCCGCCGTTTGTTTAACAAAACCTGTATTTATTATTATTATTATTATTATTATTATTATTATTACATATTATTATTATTATTGTTATTATTAATTTATCGCTGGGTACGTCACTGATGGAATAGATATGATTAGGAATACAGGCAAGAAATAATATAATCCTGATTCAACATTTGATAATGCATAAAGATCGGCCAAAGAGACTTATAACACACAAAACATGCTTGTACTGCCAAACAATAATAATTTCCAAGATATTCCCTATCAACATGAAAACTCTGGAGTTCACTAGCATCACGGAACAATTCAGCAATGAACCAAGCACTTACAAAGAACTCTCCCGACAATACTAAAAGATGTGTTTGTTTATCATATAAGTTCTGTGACAACTTTTATATTTGTCAGGTTGGAAAATCATTGGAAAAGAGAAAAGAACAGCGTGAAGATATATGACATGTGCATATAAGTGAAATGAGAACAGTGTGAAGATATATGACATGTACATATAAGTGAAATGAGAACAGTGTGAAGATATTTGACATGCACTCGTACATATAAGTGAAATGAGAATAGTGTGAAGATACGGATATGCACATATAAGGAAATGAGAACAGTGTGAAGATATACATATGTACATATAAGGGAAATGAGAACAGGAAGATATATGACATGTACATATAAGTGAAATGAGAATAGTGAAGATATTTGATATGTACATATATGAAATGAGAACAGTGTGAAGATATATGACATGTACATATAAGTGAAATGAGAACAGTGTGAAGATATATGACATGTACATATAAGTGAAATGAGAACAGTGTGAAGATATATGACATGTACATATAAGTGAAATGAGAACAGTGTGAAGATATATGACATGTACATATAAGTGAAATGAGAAACAGTGTGAAGATATTTGACATGTACTCGTACATATAAGTGAAATGAGAACAGTGTGAAGATATTTGACATGTACATATAAGTGAAATGAGAACAGTGTGAAGATATATGACATGTACATATATGAAATGGAGAACAGTGAAGATATATGACAGTAATAAGGAAAGTGAAAGGAGAACAGTGTGAAGATATTTGACATGTAATCGTACATATGAAATGAGAACAGTGTGAAGATATTTGACATGTACATATAAGTGAAATGAGAAGAGCAGAAGATATAAGACATGTACATATAAGGAAATGAGAACAGCGTGAAGATATATGACATGTACATATAAGTGAAATGAGAACAGTGTGAAGATATATGACATGTACATATAAGTGAAATGAGAACAGTGTGAAGATATTTGACATGTACTCGTACATATAAGTGAAATGAGAACAGTGTGAAGATATTTGACATGTACATATAAGTGAAATGAGAACAGTGCAGATATATGATATGTATATATATATGAATTGAGAAATTGTGTAAAGATATATGACATGTATATGTAAGGAAATGAGAAATAGTGTGAAGATATATGACATGTACATATATGAAATGAGAATATGTGAAGATATATGATATGTACATATTAGTGAACAGAATATGTGAAGATATATGACACGTATATATTAGGAAATGAGAACAGTGTGAAGATATATGACATGTACATAATAGTGAAATGAGAATAGTGTGAAGATATATGACATGTACATATATGAAATGAGAACAGTAGAAGATATATAACATGCATATATTTAGTGAAATGAGAATAGTGTAAGATATATGACATACATATATGAAATTAAACAGAAGATATATGATATGTGTACATATTAGTGAAATGAGAACAGTGTGAAGATATATGACATGTACATAAGTGAAATGAGAACAGTGTGAAGATATATATGGGCATATAAGTGAAATGAGAACAGAAGATATATGATATACATATAAGTGAAATGAGAACAGTGTGAAGATATATGACATGTACATATTAGTGAAATGAGAACAGTGTGAAGATATATGACATGTACATATAAGTGAAATGAGAACAGTGTGAAGATATATGACATGTACATATTAGTGAAATGAGAACAGTGTGAAGATATAATTATGACATGTACATATTAGTGAAATGAGAACAGCGTGAAGATATATGACATGTACATATTAGTGAAATGAGAACAGTGTGAAGATATATGACGTACATATAAGTGAAATGAGAACAGCGTGAAGATATATGACATGTACATATTAGTGAAATGAGAACAGCGTGAAGATATATGACATGTACATATTAGTGAAATGAGAACAGTGTGAAGATATATGACATGTACATATTAGTGAAATGAGAACAGTGTGAAGATATATGACATGTACATATAAGGAAATGAGAATAAAGGTGAAGATATATGATATACATATTAGTGAAATGAGAATAGTGTGAAGAGATATATGACATGTACACATATGAAATGAGAACAGGTAAGATATATGACATGTACATATTAGTGAAATGAGAACAGTGTGAATATATATGACATGTACATATTAGTGAAATGAGAACAGTGTGAAGATATATGACATGTACATATTAGTGAAATGAGAACAGTGTGAAGATATATGACATACATATTAGTGAAATGAGAACAGGAAGATATATGACATGTACATATAAGTGAAATGAGAACAGTGTGAAGGCATATGATATGTACATATTAGTTAGAAAATTGAATTAGCAGAAGATATATGACATGTACATATTAGTGAAATGAGAACAGTGTGAAGATATATGACATGTACATATAAGTGAAATGAGAACAGCGTGAAGATATATGACATGTACATATAAGTGAAATGAGAACAGTGTGAAGATATATGACATGTACATATAAGTGAAATGAGAACAGCGTGAAGATATATGACATGTACATATTAGTGAAATGAGAACAGTGTGAAGATATATGACATGTACATATTAGTTTAATGAGAACAGTGTGAAGATATACGACATGTACATAATAGTGACCACAATCATAGAATCAATCAAGAGCAAAAGGACATTCTATTCCAAAGATGTACTGAAGAGATACCTTATCTTATTACCTCAGTTTTATAAAAGAAAACTTTTACGCAGTAAGTGTATGAATATAGACTCTATCCATGGAGGTAGTGCCGTCAGTGCACCTCGCGCGGTTCGCTGTAGGCAGTACTTACGGTTCTCTGCAGCGTCGCTTCGGCCCCTAGCTGCAGCCCCTTGCTTTCCCTTTACTGTGCCTCCGTTCATATTCACTTTATCCCATCTGACTCTCCACCCTCTACTAACAGTGTTTAATAGCGCAACTGCTTTGAGGTTTTCCTCCCGTTACACCTTTCGGACCTTTCACTCCCAATTTTCCTTTCAGCGCCGAATGACCTCATAGGTCCCAGAGCTTGGCTTTGGGCCTAAAATGTGTATTCTATTCTACTCTAAAAGGAATATATAAACTATGCAGATTTGGAGGAAGGTGTCTGACTTTTTACCTCCCAATTTTCCTTTCAGCGCCGAATGACCTCATAGGTCCCAGAGCTTGGCTTTGGGCCTGAAATGTATATTGTATATTCTATTCTATTCGAAAAGGAATATACAAAATATACGAATTTGGACGATAGTGTCTGACTTGAAGGAGAGCAGCAGAGCGAACGCCCCCCCTCCACCCCTCCACCCCTGCCCCCACCCGACCCGTTCCTCCCGCATTTGTAAACAAGATTTGCAGCGGCAGAGTACTGACCTCAGACGCTGATGAGTTTATTGCTCCTCTTTCCTCATGTCAGGTGTGAGGGTTTGGTCTCCAACCACCTGTCTGTTCACTTGTACTGTCGCTCACTCTGGCTCTTCTATCTTGAAATTCTACTCGTATGAAGCAGCCCTCTGAAAGAAAGATGCCTCAGATAAAAAGACGAAACCAGCCATTATTTTCATCCGGTGTTTCGTTTATCCTGTGGTGCATCTGTGTGTGTGTGTGTGTATACATATATATATGTGTGTTTTATTTATATACACATATACATACAGTATATATATGTATATATGTATATATATATATATATATATATATATATATATATATATACATATATACACACACATATACACACACACACATACACACACACACACACACACACTCCTCTGAGAGGCAGTCATTTAGCCTATATCAGATATTATTTTCCCACGCTAGTAAGTCTTTTATTTTGGTCTTATTTGAGAAGGAGAGAGAGAGAGAGAGAGAGAGAGAGAGAGAAACATCGCATGTCAGTAACGATGTGCTAAGAGCAGTCCGTGGCCTGTTTATGGTCATGAGGGTCACGTAATGGAATAAAGACTTCGTGCGGTTAATTGGGCCCAAGACTGTTAATCTCAAATACTTAAATTACAGTTATCGTAAATTCTCTATTCAAAACATGAATTAGTCGGCTGAAGATAACTGGCAAGAGTACTGAATCACTTTCATCTTTGCGTTACAATGTTTCGAAAAAAAAAAAATTGCTGAGTCATTTGTTACCCCGGAACACCTCCCACCCACCAAGTCCTCGACAAAATATCATAGCTTTAGCGTGTATTACCAGACCATGGTGTGGATTGGAAACGAAAGTGACATGAATATAGTGGATTGGGGATGGAAACTAGAGAACAGTTTGTGCCAGTTATGAGCAAGAAAACTGCACCCAGAAAGCCTCCTTCAGATGCCCCCACTGTAATTGCAAAACTGTCTGTCAAACGTGTTGCAGTGGCAAGGGGTATGACCTGCCATGCACACCTGCTTGTGGACCATGTCAAGTTGAAAGCTGTGAGAATCCACACAATGAAGCTTTACAGGAAGAAAGAAGAAAGCGACAATGAATATTTGTAAACCTGGTTTTTCAGAAATTTATAATATAGGATTTATGATAACATTTTACCAGTAATCACTACACTAAGTTTGGTGGCCTTATTGGTCCCCCATCTTAGATGTTGAAAAATCTAATCACTTCAATGTACTGTTACTTGGGTAAGATGGTTGGATTTCCATATTCCCAGAAAGGGATTTAGGCACCAAATTTACGTGAGTAAAGTAAATTGAAATGAGTGATGGGGATTTTCATAATCTGGCAGCTATTTTGCTCCTCCATCATTGATTTTATATTTATATATATAATCATTTCAGTGTACTGTAAGTCAGATAGACGAATTGGATTTGCTATAATTCAAACACGGGCTTAGAGCAGGTTTACTTTGCATATGAGTTGAAATGGGTAATGATGATTTTTTTGTAGTTTGCAGCAGATTAGTCCTCCATTCACTTTATAAATATGTATCTGTTGTAATATAAAGTGATTTAAATAAATTTATTGGATTCTAGATTCCCAAAACGGGTTTTAGATAGTAATTTACCTGTGTACAATGGAGTTAAAATAAGTAATTTTGTTTTTACCAGCTATATTGATCTCCATTTAAATTTTAAGTGTGTAGTATATAGTTAGACCTACTTCAATATACCAATCCAAATATGCTTTTGGATTCCCAAATCACTCCAAACAGGTTTTTAGATGACTAAATGTACTTATTGTACAAATTAGACATGATAATGAGATTTTCAGTATGGTGGCCATATTGGTCCTCCATCTTGGATTTTGTGAGTATATAATCACTTCAGTATAATGCAGATATGCTAATTGGGCTTCCAGGTCCCCAAAATAAGGTGTTAGGCACCAGCATTACTTATCTAGTTTGAATAATGTGTAAAGAGCAGGCATTTTAAGGATTTAGGCTATTGAGGAGCCTACTGGAAATCAGCCTTTGCATGGTCAGGATTGTGTGTAGACTTTTTGATATGTTATTACACACCTGAACGTTACAGTAACCAGTTGAGAAACCTTTTGAACAATTTTTTGTGGGTAAGGTGCCTTTTTTTCATAAATGCAGCCGACTAAATACTGTACTGACAATAAGGACCGGTAGATATCTATTTCCATGGCCATAGAAGCCGAATGCTACCAGTATAGACCTGCTTAAGGCAAGTGTTGCCACTGAAGGCTTTGTCCTTTGACCAATTCTTTCTCTCTCTGCGTGTGTAGGGGTAATCAACTCCTGGTGCAGGGGTGAAGGTGTGCAAATTGCTTCTGGCCTGTAAAGGTTGTTGATCTATAGTTATATCACCAAAGTAGATCTAGAACACTTAGTCTGAGATCACTACCATGGTCTCATTTCACATAATATCAAAGCTCCTTCTCTCCTCCCCCCTCCCAAAAAATAAGCAAAAATCCTAACATTGTTGATTGACAAAAGCAGTGTGTAACACACCGCAGGTGTTGACTGCCAGTGACATCATTTTCAAAATTTATATCTCGTATGATAATAACAATCACAGGTGTTCTGTACCTCTGTGTTATTTTAAGCTGGGAGTAATGACTCTGCTCGATGGGTTTGTTTCGTTTCCCTATGTCTACTTTAGAAACGACGACATATAATGAAAACAGCCTGGCTGAGGCCCAATTGTACAGAGAAATTGAAAACCTTAGGATGCTGGCCAGTAATAGAACATGCAGAATTTCCTCTACCAAACTGTGCAGATGTTTTGTTATTATAATTTCATATTGTGAAGATGTTTTCGCAATTCTAAACTTGTTTGGCAGATTTTGTTAACAAGTGGGGTTTTTATTGCTAGTTGTGAAAGGTCCTTTTGAAAGCTCAGATTAGTTCTCCCATATTGAGAACCTCAGTGACCCAAGAACGACTAACTTAGCAATATCAAGTACTAAGAAAGGGGAACTTCATACCTAAGTGTTGACAGTTTAATTGATGTAATTGCAGCATCAAAAGCAAAGACGGCTTACATACAAAGTACCCCTGATTGCCATAATCCTACCTGCACAAGACCTAGTAAAGAATATGTAGTTCTGTGGAGAAACAGAATTTATTTGGGAGCTTGATTATCTATTTTTTTCATAATTTATGTACACCACAATTGGCTGGGTTCTCGCTTGAAACAATGATCCAGAACTAGGGATATAACAGCAGTGAATTCTGCACACTTGCAACCTTACACAGGCATTGTGATTTTAATGAATACTGGATGACACAGTTATCAAAATGGTTTGCAGAAATCCCAAACTTGTCAAGTAGGCAATACCTCATTAGTTCCAGATATAAGCATCGTTTTGAGTGCTTTTGCTTAGCCAGTGTTCAGTCAATGTTTTCTTTATGAAAACGGCTGTAATAATTTAGTTGCAGAAATTGTCAGTGACGGTGGCTATACACTGCATGGAAAACTGTTTTTGGCAGACAGGTGGATTCATTTCGAGTTACCAGCTTACCATTGGTGCGGGCCATTTGGTTGTCTTTCTGGAGAATGTTTGGCTGTTTTAATGGTGCTCAAGAAAGCTTCATTCATAATATCAGGATTGCCATTATTTCCAGTGATTCCTCAAGTGCTTTCCAAGCATTGAATCATAAGTTGAAGAGTGGCTGTTCTGCTAAACCACAGAGGCCAGGAAGTAGACAGTGGAGTACTGCCACATGGAAGGGCTGCTGAAAACATAAGGCCTAATAGACTGTCAAAAAGATCGGTTGTAAATGACAGAGCCAGTTCTGCTGCTCTATGGTGAATTTTCCCTAATGCAAGGAAATAGTTTGGAGAGAATTGGCAGCTTTCATGGTAGTTTGGTAAATAATAACCATGAAGTGCTGGAAGTTACCAAATCAGCCCTTCAGTAGAGCTATGAATTATCATAGATTTTTAAGACATGATGAAGAGAAGCTTTTTCGTAAGGACTGATTTGTTCCCTCAACATTAGATCACTTATAGATCAAACCCTGTATTATTTTATCTCCAAGTAATTTTTGGGACGAGGAAAGAAATATATGCTCCCCTTGGACTTGAAGAGGAATTTTTAGTTAATAAAAGTTAAGTATGTCTTAGTTTAACCAGACCACTGAGCTGATTAACAGCTCTCCTAGGGCTGGCCCGAAGGATTAAACTTATTTTACATGGTTAAGAACCAATAGGTTACCTAGCAACGGGACCTACAGCTTATTATGGAATCTGAACCACATTATAGCGAGAAATGAACTTCTATCACCAGAAATAAATTCCTCTATTTCTCATTGGCCGGCCGGAGACTCGAACTCGGGCCTAGCCGAGAACTCTACCGACTCGTCCAACGAGGAACTATTTTTAGTTAATGCCTCTGCAACATTTATCCTTTAATGATTATGTATTAACGTATGTATTAACAGAGTTTGACAAATCAGTAAATTTAGTACGTATATAAATGAACAAGTTTACTGAGTATCAGAAATTGTTTGTATTAGTTAATATTTATGAAAGACTGAATTTTAAAAGCAAATGTAACTGGTCTCCCACGATTCATTGGCAGTAAGTTACACCCAAAAGGTGTAAGTGGGATTGAAAATCATTCACAAGTGAATTCAGTACTAAGGGGTGTTTCTGGATTAATAATTCAGAGTAGGAAATTCAAAAGGAATTAGTGACAAACCTACCATTTGTATATATATATATATATAAAGAAGAAAGTTATATATATATATATATATATATATATATATATATATATATATATATATATATATATATATATATATATATATAGTATTTAAATTATAATTCTTCACATTGTCACACTGCATTATCGAGACTAAAACTGACACAATAAAATAACTTAAGAACTTACAAATAGAAAAAAAAAGTCCGTGTGTTCTAGTGATACTTTTTATTCTATTTCATATCCTTTTTTGTAAGTTCTCGCGGTGTGATACTTTTCTTCATAGTTCTGTTTGGGTGAAGTAGAGCAACGTAATATTAAATATTCATGATCTTTCCAACAAGCGAGTGGGATTTTTGGCAAGGCATAGGCGTTCCAACTGACATACATTGCCAAAAGTGCTCTTGCTCCTCAGAGAACTGTGCTTGGCAAAGCTAGACATTACTCTGAATGTGAAGTGGAGCAATTGCATTTGAGCTTTATGATTCACCAGTATAAATCTACACAAAGCAGGAAATTCCATTAAGTATTTTCCCTTGAAAGTATCTGCGAATTCATGCGTATCACAACCGCCTCCAATTTTCCTGATCAGCGTCACTGCTGAGCCAAGGAACTTGGGAGCTATGATGACAAACTTCAGGGCTCATGAGAGGAATGTTTGTGGATGCTGAAGTTTTGGAGAGGAACTCATGACGTCAGAGCAAAGGAGGGAGTTGCTAGAGGAGGAGGAGGAGGAGCTCCTGTTGAGGACGAAAGTCATTGCAGTTGAAGGTGTGACGTCATGAGTGTTCCTGATCAGTTTATCCGCCGTGCTTCCTAACATCTCAGGTCATCGATGCCGATATTCTTGAGGATGTGAGAGAAGTTACGAAGAAGGAGAGTTTACGAAAATGTAAGTTGGCTGGGGGTCATGAGGAAAAAAACGGAGGCAGGAATTACACAAAAAAGGAAGTAGGAATGACAACGGATAAGGAAGATGACACCGGATGCAGGCAGAAAAAAATCGGGAATAGGAGGGAGGGAGGACCCGCTGCTCCCAGAAATCTTCCTGTGGATCGGGGTTGTGTGGGTGTGGGACAGCGAATTGACAGTCGGTTTTAGAACAAGAGGTTCCTCCACTATTATTGCTAGTGCCTTTGAACTTGACCTTGGTGTATGGGCGTCCAGATGAGCAGAATGATGCCCAGGTGCAGTTCCCTCGCTGTCCACGACTGCCAACTCTTGAGAAATCTCCCAAGAAATCTCTTGACAGTTATCCAAGTGTCTCTCGTCTTCGTTTGATGAACCCCCAGTTTTGCTCAGAGAAAAAAAATCAGGTGTGGCTATATTTAATCACTTAATCGTTTATTTTGTTCGTTGGGTGAATGAATGCTATAGCCGACTGTATGCTTGAGGGTCTCTTGAGAAAATCCAGTTGCTTGTGCGCCTTGTGGGGCCTGAGAGAGGGTAAGGGATTGTCCTTCTTCTTTACAAATCCTTTCATCTCTTGATCGTGAGTGTAACTACAAATAAATCAAAGATCTTTGCCAAGACAGACTGTGTTGAATGGTAAGAGGAAGTGGGAGAGAAAAATAACAAAATTCACCTCACTTCGTTCTCTTATCTTTGTGACATACAACACATTAGGAGCGAAGCCAATTAAAAAAAAAAAAAAAAGCTAGGCCACTGTCTTTTGTACCCCAAGTCATGAATAGAGAATTCAAGGTCGGCCGAATTGTTGTGCAAAGTATATACAGAGACATTTTCTGTCTCGTTTTCTATTATTCATCGCATTATCTTAGCTTGTGCCATTGTTTTGTAAGCTTACCGGTTATTCGGTAGCGGTTCGGTTAGTTATCTTTAGTTAAGCATGGTTTAAAAATACCAGAGTTTTTGCACTGTCTTTGGTGTTCATAATACTTCCTCTACACTAATAATAATAATAATAATAATAATAATAATAATAATAACAAAGGTGTAAATGGCGTTGATGGAAGAAGGGAGGCGTCTTGTTTATTAGCATTTTCAAAGGACTGGTTTTATATCGATCGTTATGTGTAGAAGTTTGACTTTTTAGCTCATGTGAACTGGACCGCTTTCTGCCAAACTTCGCACAAGGCTTTCTTGGTTAAGGATGATCCAAAGCTGTTCAAATAGTGGCCAGAAATAACAGGCATTGGTGGCCATCTTGAAAAATAAAATGGCCCCCATACAAGTATTTGTCTTGGCCAGAGATTTTTATCTCGAGAGTAAGCTAACCTAGAGACAACAGTCACACCAAAATTCATCAGCTTGTTTCAGCAGCTGAATTATTCTGCCCAAAAATCACATTGATTCAATCCATTAGGGTTTACCCACATATTGCCCACCATCACTGCTGAGATTGCCAAATGGACTTTCACACAATTGCCGGAATAGTATTTGAAAGCAATTTATAAGTTGGACCGTTGTTTATCATTCCTTTTAAGGAACACTGAAAGGAGAGACGCAGATGCATCGGAGGACTGATAAATCGCCGAAGTGGCGACTATACTTTATCATGTCCATTAGCGCTCACACAAGCACCGCTCGTGAGAGAGAGAGAGAGAGAGAGAGAGAGAGAGAGAGATAGAAAGTGGTTTTACACATAAAAAGTGAAGTACTGGTCTCTGTTTTGTTGATATTTATTATTATTATTATTATTATTATTATTATTATTATTATTATTATTCAGAGGATGAAACCTATTCATATGGAACAAACCCACCAAAGGGGCCACTGACTTGAAATTCAAGAAGCTTCCAAAGAATATTAAGGTGTTCATTAGGAAGAAGTAAGAAGAGGTAACTGGAAATGCAGAAGGAAGAGATCTAGCTTATTAGAAAAGAAAAAATAAATTAATAAATAGACAAAAATGTACTAGAATGCAAGGAGAATAGATAGTATTAGGGTAGTAATGCATTGCATCTCCGCTTGAACGTATGAAGTTTGATCAGTACAGCAAGTTTTGTGTTGCGAGGAAAATCTTTTATCAGTTCTTTACTAAGAATTGTGTTCAGATTACCCATCGTCATTACTTACTGCATATTTCTGTTTATTGTATGAATGCTGTGAACTATCTCTATTGCTAGGCTTTATGTGGCATTAACAGGCGAGAGAGAGAGAAAGAGAGTTGTATGTATAAAAATTCAATGAATAAGCACAAAGACTTGCAAACAAAGGTCGCTGTTAGGACGTGGCATTAGGGTATTAGGAAATATGAATGGATAGATAGCTGCGAAAATCAAAGTAAATTAGGGCGGACAAAGAGAGAGAGAGAGAGAGAGAGAGAGAGAGAGAGAGAGAGAGAGAGAGAGAGAGAGAGAGAGAGAGAGAGAGAGAGGACGCAAGTGGGAGGCAAGGAAGAAAAAAATCATTGGTGGCATAAGAATGTTACGACAGCAGCTGGCAGGCATTTATGCAGTGACGTCACTCTTCACTCATCTGAGCCAACTGGGGGGCCAATATTTGGGGAAAATGACCCCATGGCCGGTATGGAGCCGCCGTTGTAGTCTTAATAGTTTTCATAGCAAAGTTTTCACAGAAATACGTAGGGAAAATCTTGACCAAGGAGGTTCAGGCGACTCAGTCCCAAACCTCTGTCGCCAAATAGCCTTATATTTCATTTGTTTCATCAATTCAGAGACATTCCAAGTGACCTCTACGTATAACCATTAAAAGAACTACAGCAACGATAAAAGTTTCTATTAAAGAATGTAATTAATATGTACTGATAAATCATATGTTGAAGTGCATAAGCAAACATGACTAGAAGTTTGCTTCATCATAACATCAATTTTTCTGTCACTGAAGAATTGGACTGATCTATGAATGGCTGTTGTCCAGCTTCGAAGAATGTTCCCGTGTGTTTATTTTATTTTATTTTCTCTATTGTTTCTTGCTTGTTTTGACCACGTTTTATTATGTGGTGAAGAATTAATCTAACACTGCACTTCCAGATCAACTGTGGTCTGTTTGTTCTTAATCCCAATTTTATTCTGATGTGAATTGTTGGCCGACGTTTTAAGCATAGTGGCGGTCACAGATCAGAGAGAGAGATAGATCACTGTAGTTCGTCAAAATGTCTCTCTGTCAAGCTACCAAAGAGCTATGGTGATGCGACTGGTTACCGCACGACTTGCTACAAAAACTTTATTCCCTCCACAGCATTGCATCATATGCATCAGATCACGGAATGAATCCTAAATAACCCACTGGAGGCAATTACGCTACTTGCAATCGATGAATATAATCGCTTGCATCGCAACCTTGGCACTTGATCTCACCCATTGCTGATCAGCAGCACTGCAGTCTCTTCATGAAAAAGACTGGACCGTTGAATGATGAGTCAAAAGTAAATGTTGCACAAACTCAACATCGCACAGATGCCACTGACACTGGCTGATCTTGAAATGACAGAGTGACTTTCATCTCACGACTAGAAAAGATGCTGCTCTGATGACACGCTCAGTGGGCGGTGTGATGCAGAACTACAGTGACTACTAACTAGACTTTCTCCCGGGCAGATATTGAGATGATTCTCGAGCAGATAGTCAATGCTGATGATTTCATTCGTCCTCTCAGAAAATGTTAGAAACCTGTTGGATGGCAACAGGGATAGTTGGAAGTTCAGTTGTCAGCTCACTGCTGAAGGTTACAGGAATGGAACTGAGAGGTGAGAGTGCTTGCAATGATCTTCAACACAGAATTCCAAAGAATATGGTGCTCATTAGGAAGAAGTAAGAGGAGGTAAATAATAATAATAATAATATCGTTTATATCAGCTCAGGGCCATATACCTGGAATATACATATATAATGCACACAATCTAGATACGTAACATGATAAAAATAATAATCGATAGTATCCACACAGTTGCTGAAGTAGAAAAAATAGAATTCATAATGGCAATGACACCAATTATATGGGGAATAATAGTAAAAAAATATTAAAAATATCAATTGATAATACAGATTGCAGTCGATTAATTTCCAGCTATGGACCTCAGGTGGTTACAGAAGTCAGGTCCAGATGGCTAAATACGAAAATTGAAATGATATTAGTCACAGTAATGATATAAGAAAAAATACCAATAATAACGTAGAAATATAATAATAATAATAATAATAATTAGATGAGAAAGAAAGAGGAAAATATTTATAAGTATCAAGAACTGAAAATCGAAATAAGAAGGATATGGAACATGCCAGTGGAAATTGTACCCATAATCATAGGAACACTAGGCACGATCCCAAGATCCCTCAAAAGGAGTCTGGAAAAACTAGGTGCCGAAGTAGCTCCAGGACTCATGCAGAAAAGTGTGCTACTAGAAACAGCGCACATAGTGAGAAAAGTGATGGACTCCTAAGGAGCCAGGATGCAACCCGGAATCCCGCACTATAAAAACCGCCCAGTCGAATAGGATGACTGTGATAAACCAAAAATAAAAGAAAAAAAAATATTAATAATAATCACAGATTCTGTAGATGGAACTTCATAATTGCAAAAATAGAGAATAAGTCATTTAAGGAACAGAAGCCTCATTATCCCATCTCTCCCACAATTTAATCTTCTTGAATCACTGCTTTGTATGAGCGAATTGCTGCTGTTTCTCAGTCGGGTGATCAGATTCGGGACATTGTCTATTCTACAGTGATTTCAGGGATTATCCAGGCGGTTTGGTGAACATCTGGCGTATGGAGGATAGCGAGGAGTGTTTGTGAGGCGTCACAGAGTGTCATTGTGAAATACCCAGTGGTACGTCCATGGCTTCCCGGCATAGTTCGTCCAAAGGGAACTATACTGTAGCAGTACGAGCAGAAGAGCAGCAGTTTCGTGTCTCGGTGACAGAAGGCCAACCTCCTTGCAATCAGGTTGCCAGTTGTACATATTTTACGACGCCTCTTATGAAAAAAGAAACAAAAAATTAATAAATTAACAACTAGATAAAAATGTATTAAAATGCAAAAACATTAATAAATTAACAACTAGATAAAAATGTATTAAAATGCAAGGGGAGTAGTATTAGAGTAGTAATGCATTGCATCTTCGCTTGAACTTCTGAAGTTCCAATTGCACGACATCCTCAGAAGGGAGGCTGTTCCACAGTCGAACCGTGTTAACCAGACCATGATGACGATGACTAGAGAACTTGATGAAACTCATGAAAAAGCAGCAGAGATCACTCGGAATATTTATGACGACTCCATGTCATGCTGTTTTGCATTTTCAGGGAAACGTAATGAGAAACACTGCATGCATTGTACTGACATCCATCAAAAATGTGTATACGTTTGTTCTTACTTCTAAGCAGAAACTGATATCAAGCATGTTGAATTTACTCTAGAGTTTTATTATGTGACTGAATAAAATTTACCATATCACAAATTATCAGGATGGTGAATACACTCAACCAAAAATGTTGGATATCTTGAATTTTGGTATAAAAATGACTGACACCCAACGTGGAATGTGTCTGTATTGCTTAAACAAGTTGAATAGAAGCCCTCTGGCAATAGTGATTCACATAAAAGACAGAGAGTTAGTAAGCTTGAGAACTGGGGATCTGAAATGGATTTCTCAATTTCTGGATAAATTTCGCGAAGGAACCAACAACCAGACCTTTTGGCTCTTTCAACAGAACAGTCACCTAGGCTCTGGCACTGCTCTTGTCAGTGACGCATCTGAGGTCAGTTTGGTATTTGCAATATTTTCTTTAGCTACAGATCAGGCACTTGGTAAATGCCTCTGCGTTCTTCACTCTCCAAGATCCGTACACACTGAGCGTCAGACAAGGGAATAGTTGTGGTTCTCACTTGTGTCAGTAACTTTCAACTTTCTTTAAAAATGAATAAAATTTGAACTTTTTATAAACCCCGTAAGGGGCTAGTGCCGTCAGTACGCTTCATGCGGTGCACTGTAGGCATTACTTAAGTTTTTTTGCGGCGTCCCTTCGACCCCTAGCTGCAACACCTTTCATTCATATTCTCTTTCTTCCATCTGACACTCCACCCTCTCCCACAGTCGACTCACAGTGCAACTGCTTTGAGGCTTTCCTCCTGTTACACCTTTCAAACCTTTTATTGTCAATTTCCCTGTCAGTGCTGAATGACGTCATAGGTCCCAGCGCTGGGCCCTTGGCCTCAATTCTGTATTCTGTTCTATACTAACTTGCTATGAAAAAGCGATTAGAGGGAAGGTTGCGAAAGAAGGACAGTCATTAACTTCGTAGGTTACAGGTGGCACCGAGGAAAGCACCTGTACGAACACAGTTGCTTGACGTCAAAATCTCGAATGATTACCCGATGAAATATGTATGCAAAGCTTGTTGAATTTCAAAGTGACTGGAGTTTTCTTACAAATCGAACACTGCGTCAGAGTTCGTTGAAGAAAAGTTTGCTGTTGCAATGGGCGTTTTAGCATTGTGTATGTCTTGGCATACATTTACGTATCACTTCCATGCCAGGGGCTTTGGAATAGATATCACGCGTAGTGTAAGTACACAAACTGCTATGTAAACGAATATCACAGAGTATCTTTCTTTCTCTCTCCTCCTTCTCTGTCTTCCATCCATAAATGCAATCTATATATACATACATATATACATAAGCTAGATGTTATACATAGTATATGTATATATATATATATATATATATATATATATATATATATATATATATTATATATATATATATATATATATATATATATATATATATATATATATATATATACATATGAATGTGGG
Organism: Macrobrachium rosenbergii; assembly: GCF_040412425.1. Lineage (NCBI taxonomy): Eukaryota > Metazoa > Arthropoda > Malacostraca > Decapoda > Palaemonidae > Macrobrachium > Macrobrachium rosenbergii. Next base: position 6,211,837 of record NC_089780.1, on the reverse strand, counting down.
GCAAAAGTTCGCATCTGACTATGCTTCCACACATAGCAATATCATTCAGTAGAAAAATTATACAGGTAATTATAAAGAGAATATCTCAAGATAATGACAAAAATGTATTGACAACTAATTCAGTGTTGTGGAGGGCCACTAGGGTCCTGATGCATTACAGCAATGGATGATACTTGGAAAAAAACACTGTTCCTCTCCATCAGAAACTTGAAAGCTGCCCTTGTGAATCCTTTTCACTGTCCCTCTCCATCAAAAACTTGAAAGCTGCCCTTGTGAATCCTTTTCACTGTCCCTCTCCATCAAAAACTTGAAAGCTGCCTCTGAGAATCCCTTTTCACTGTCCCTCTCCGTCAAAAACTTGAGAGCTGTGTCAGTGAACTCTTTCACTGTTCCTCCATCAAAAATTTGAAAGCCGCCTCTGTGAATTCCTCTCTTCACTGTTCCTCCCATCAAAAGCTTGAAAGCTGCCTCAGAATCCCTTTCACTGTCCTCGCCATCAGAAAATCCTTGGTGCCGCCCCAGAACCCCCCTTCCACTGTTCCTCTCCAACAAAAGCTTGAAAGCTGCCTCTGTGAATCCCTTTTCACTGTCCCTCGCCATCAGAAAACTTGAAAGCTGCCTCTGTGAACCCCTTTCCACTGTTCCTCTCCAACAAAAGCTTGAAAGCTGCCTCTGTGAATCCCTTTTCACTGTTCCTCCATCAAAAACTTGAAAACTGCCTCTGTGAACCCCTTTTTCACTGTTCCTGTCCATCAAAAAGTTGAAAGCTGCTTCTGTGAATCCCTTTTCACTTTTCCTCTCCGTCAAAAGCTTGAAAGCTGCCTCTGTGAACCCCTTTTCACTGTTCTTCTCCATCAAAAACTTGAAAGCTGCCTCTGTGAATGCCTTTTCATCGTTCTCCCACTGCAGCTTGAGGCTTCGCCTTGTGAATGCCTTTCATTGTAAGCCGCCCTGTGAATGCCTTTTCACGTTCCTTCCATCGTGTTTGGAAGCTGCTCTGTGAATGCCTTTTCATTGTTCTTTCCATCAAAAGCTTGAAAGCTGCCTTGTGAATGCCTTTTCATCGCTCTTCTTCCATCAAAAGCTTGAGTTGCCTTAGGGAATGCCCTCTCTCTTTCATTGTAAGCTGCCTCTGTGAATGCCTTTTCACGTTCCTCTCCGTCAAAAGCTTGAAAGCTGCCTCTGTGAATGCCTTTTCATTGTTCTTCTCCATCAAAAGCTTGAAAGCTGCCTCTGTGAATGCCTTTTCATTGTAAGCTGCCTCTGTGAATGCCTTTTCACATTCTTCACAAAGTTTGTGTTGTCTCTGTGAATGCCTTTCATTGTTCTTTCATCAAAAAGCTTGAAAGCTGCCTTTGTGAATGCGTTTTCATTGTAAGCTGCCTCTGTGAATGCCTTTTCACATTCCTCTCCATCAGAAGCTTGAAAGCTGCCTCTGTGAATCCCTTTTCACTGTCCCTCTCCATTAAAAAACTTGACAGCTGCCTCTGTGAACCCCTTTTCACTGTTCCTCTCCAACAAAAGCTTGAAAGCTGCCTCTGTGAATCCCTTTTCACTGTTCCTCTCCATCAAAAACTTGAAAACTGCCTCTGTGAACCCTTTTTCACTGTTCCTGTCCATCAAAAAGTTGAAAGCTGCTTCTGTGAATCCCTTTTCACTGTTCCTCTCCGTCAAAAGCTTGAGGTTGTCTCAGATTGCTTCACTGTTCTTCTCCATCAAAAACTTGAAAGCTGCCTCTGTGAATGCCTTTTCATCGTTCTTCTCCATCAAAAGCTTGAAAGCTGCCTTTGTGAATGCCTTTTCATTGTAAGCTGCCTCTGTGAATGCCTTTTCACGTTCCTCTCCGTCAAAAGCTTGAAAGCTGCCTCTGTGAATGCCTTTTCATTGTTCTTCTCCATCAAAAGCTTGAAAGCTGCCTCTGTGAATGCCTCATTGTAAGCCGCTCTGTGGGAATTCTTTCACATTCCTCTCCCATCAGGTTTGAAAGCTACCTCTGTGAATGCCTTTTCACATTCCTCTCCATCAAAAGCTTGAAAGCTGCCTTTGGTGAATCCCTTTCTCACCTTATTGTCACTCACGACTCTCGTCTCACAAAGTTATTTCTGTAATTTCCGCCAAGTGTAAGACTTTATGGTCCAGTAGAAACTACTGTAAATTTGAACTCCATTGACTATTCAAGGTCATTACTGAGCACGGTAGAGATTTTTCAGTGCACAATTGGTACATAGTCCATCATTAAAATTATCATTTTTATGATTCATGATAGCGTGTAAACTATCCATTTATTACTGATGTAATGTTCTTTTTATTGTAAGTTTTTTGTTAGTTTATAAATATGAATTTTAATATTGGTTTTCTTTATTTTTATACATTTGGGCTATCTAATTTCCCTTCCTATGAAATGTCTCAAATGTCTTTTCTGTGTATTTCATCCCTTATTAACTATTGTATTTGCAAATCTCTCACGTCTGTTATTTCAAAGTCCAACAAAGACAACCTGAATTTAATATTGCTCATAAACCTGAGTACTCATAATATATATATATATATATATATATATATATATATATATATATATATATATATAATGTATATATATATATGTATATATATATATATATATATATATATTATATATATATATGTATATGTATATATATATATGTGTGTGTGTGTGTGTGTGTGTTTATGTGTATAACTGAATCACGAAAATATGGAACGATATGAATGTATAAATAGACAAAATCCACGAAAGAAAGAAAGAAAAAAAATGGAGTGCTGCAAGGCCTTTCGAGTCTTGTGGTGGAGGAAATTCTAGATTATAGTTAAACGTAAAAATTTGTAATCCCAAAGTTTCATGTATAACAAATGTTAGAATAAAAACCATAAGGTCATTTACTCACTGGCGTTTTACCTCTGGTTACAGGGTGTCACATTTTGCCTCTGGTTACAGGGTGTCACATTTTACCTCTGGTTACAGAGTGTCACATTTTACCTGTGGTTACAGAGTGTCACATTTTACCTCTGGTTACAGAGTGTCACATTTTACCTCTGGTTACAGGGTGTCACATTTTACCTCTGGTTACAGGGTGTCACATTTTACCTGTGGTCACAGGGTGTCACATTTTACCTGCGGTCACAGGGTGTCACATTTCACCTCTGGTTACAGGGTGTCACATTTTACCTGTGGTTACAGGGTGTCACATAATTAGCAGCCAGCTGGATTCTCGATTCTCCCAATCATGGCCATCTAGTTGTACTTTAAAGCAAAGTCTCTCTCTCTCTCTCTCTCTCTCTCTCTCTCTCTCTCTCTCTCTCTCTCTGTGGATGTCACCATAATTTGTCCACTGTGAACCGTGTTTTCATTCTCCTATTCACGGTTGTGTGCACATTTGCATTTTAAGATCACTTCAACTAGGTTTAAATCAATCTTCGCCCCGTAGGGGGCTAGTGCCGTCAGTGCACCTCTTGTGGTGCACTATAGGCATTACTTGAAGTTCTTTGCAGCGTCCCTTCGGCCCCTAGCTGCAACCCCTTTCATTCCTTTTACTGTACCTTCTTTCATATTCTCTTTCTTCCATCTTACTTTCCTCAATCCTCTCCTAACAATTGATTCACAGTGGAACTGCATTGAGGTTTTCCTCCTGTCACACCTTCCAAACCTTCTTACTGACTGTCAGTTTCATAGGTCCCAGCGCTTGGCCTTTGGACTAAATTCTATATATATTCCATTGTAAACCAGTCTTCTTTTGGTTCTGGAAAATAAGTGCGGATGGAGGGAGTCCGATGAGGGAGCTGTTAAGGAAACGAAAAAAGTCGCCCCAGTCACTTCTGGGGACGGCGGCTTTGTTGCGCCAGACCCGCCTGTCTGCCTTCATTAGATGGGAGCGTATGCAACAGGGACCAGGAGAGAAGAGACGGAAAGAATGAGAGACAGAATTCTTTTAATAACAATGATCACATCCTGTCGAGTCTTCAGCAAGCATTCTCGCAGACTTCGCATTTGAAGACATCTTGAATCATCAGCTTCGATATTGAGCTGTTTTCAGTCATAACAGGCGAATAGAGATAGAATTGAGGTTGAAGACTGAGCGCTGGGACCTATGAGGTCATTCAGCGCTGAAACGGAAATTGACAGTAAGACGGTTTGAAAGGTGTAACGGGAGGAAGACCTCGCAGTTGCATATTGAAGTAATTGTTAGGAGAAGGTTGAGGAAAGTAAGATGGAAGAAAGAGAATATGAACGGGGGTACAGTAAAGGGAATGAAAGGGGTTGCAGCTAGGGGCCGAAGGAATGCTGCGAAGAACCTTAAGCACTGCCTACAGTGCACCTCATGAGGTGCATTCCCAAGGTGATGGACACTTTCTTTTTCATTATCGGTTTTACATATCACAGTTACTATCAAATTGACGGTTGCCGTTAAATGCACATTATTTAATACGCCTCGGACAACAGTTTTCACGATAAAACCGTATATATCGAATGAATTACGTGTTGTGAAGAACAACTACACGTTTTTTTTTTTAAATTGCTGCCCTGCTCGTTTGACTCTGGCCGCCATTGAGAAACTTGGCAGTCCAGGTGTGAGTCATTTGATTCGACCTGTGATGAAACAGTTTTACTTTTGTACTTACTTTGTAGGTGAATTGACTCAACCGTCTCGAGTATATAATGGTCGTTTGGGCATTTGATTCTCTATTTATTGTGTTCGTCTGAAATCACAGAAGATGTCGAATGAGCAGTGTATATACCTATGTTTATACTGGTCGCTGGTGGAGTGGTCAGATATCGCTGGGGGTTCGCGTCTCTCCCCGGGCGGTGAAAAATCACCGGCTCTGTATCATGATCAGTTACTGCTGCAGTGTGGGGGAGGGGGGGTCTGATGCTGTGGGAGGTTGAAAGCAACTTATTCTTTGGAAGTTTGAATTTCAAGTCAGTGGCCCCTTTGGTGGGCTTGTTCCATGTGAGTAGGTTTCATCTAGTGAATAAAAAAAAATAGGGCTATATACACCGTGTCTGTTACAATCATGGGTTGCACATGAACGATACACAAAATATGCTATTACAACCCCAGCAAATCTTCAACCTGTATAGTAATAATAATAATAATAATAATAATAATAATAATAATAATAATATGCGTACCACCTGAACGCTACAAATGCCATTACAACCCCAGCAAATCATTAACCTATAATAATAATAATAATGATAATGTGTACCACCTGAACGCCACAAACGCTATTACAACCCCAGCAAATCTTCAGCCTATAATAATAATAATAATAATAATAATAATAATACACACACGTGTACCACCCGACCGATATAAATGTTATTATAACTTAGTGAAATCTTCAACTCCATAATATAATAATAATAATAATAATAATAATAATAATACACACAATAATAATAATAAAGACAATGACAATAAGAGTAAAGTTACCATATTACGGTAAAAAAAAAAAAAAGGCCGAACCTTGAAAGGTGTGATGACATAATTCCTACCTTGTGCTTCGGTTCCAGCAGCGTGCGTGGCCTCAGCTACAGCAGAATTCCCTTCCGTGTGTGACGGTGTATGTGTGTGGGAGGTGTCTTCAGGAGTCTGAGGTGAGGGTTCGACCCTCACGACTCTCAAGGTTCGGCCTTTTGGTCGTAAGTTCACACTCTCATTGCCATTGCCGTTATTATTATTATTATTATTATTATTATTATTATTATTATTATTATTATTATTATTATTATTGAAGATTTGCTGGGGTTGTAATAGCATTTATGTGTCGTTCAGGTGTAACTCATGTTATTATTATTATTATTATTATTATTATTATTATTATTATAGGCTGAAGATTTGCTGGGGTTGTAATAGCATTTATGTATCGTTCATGTGCAACCCATATTATTATTATTATTATTATTATTATTATTATTATTATTATTACAGGCTGAAGATTTGCTGGGGTTGTAATAGCATTTATCTATCGTTCAGGTGTAACCCATATTATTATTGTTGTTGTTATTATTATTATTATTATTATTATTATTATTATTATTATTATAGGCTGAAGATTTTCTGGGATTATAATAGCATTTGTGTATCGTTCAGGTGCAACCCGTATGATGATATTATTATTATTATTATTATTATTATTATTATTATTATTATTATTATTATTATTATTCAGAAGATGAAACCTATTCATATGGAACAAGCAGCCCACCACAGAAGGGGCCACTGACTTGAAATTCCAGAAGCTTCCAAAGAATATTAAGGTGTTCATTAAGGAAGAAGTAAGAGGAGGTAAAGGGAAACACACAAAGAAGAGATCCAACTTATTGAAAAAGAAAAAATAAATTAATAAATTAGCAAATAGATAATAATAATATAATAATGAGAAACGCTGACACAAACATTGTTTCATACTCTTTATTACTTCACTGTCATTTGAATGCAAATGTAAGTCTCAGTGTGATTGGCCATTAGGCTTGTCTAGGCTTCCACTAGGGTATATAAAATAATATGCATTATAATCTCTATCTACTTAAGAGGGCCATCCTATTTTTTGGAAGGAAAATCGTTGTCAGGGACGCCAATTGCACTTTTCTAATTTCATTCTTCCTCATCCTGCTCCTCCTTTTCTTCTTTGTTTCCTTTCTTTCTTCCTTCCTTCCTTCCTTGTCTTTCTGCCTCTTCCTCCTGCATTCGTCCCTGCCCTTTCCCTTGTCCTCTTCCATTTCTCTTCTCCTTCATACGTATTTTCCCTTCGTCTGGCTTTCTTTCCTCCTTCTCTTGTCTTCTTCTGGTTCTCCTTTCCTCCTCCTCCTCCTCCTCCTCCTCCTCCTCCTCCTCCTCCTCCTCCTCCTCTAGCCTTCCGCCTTTTATTCTTCGCCATCATCCTCCATTATTAATTATCCGTATTTCAATTTCCCCCTTTTATTCCTCCATCCCTCTTTACTACGGCCCTCCCCCTTCTCATTTCCTTCATTTTCCTCCTCCCGGTCTTCTTTTCCTTCCCTTGTCCCCTCCCTCTTTATCTTGTTCCTTTCCTTCCTTCTCCTGTGTCTTGTCTTTCATTCCTCCTTGCTCCTTAACGGCGCTTCTCCTTTCTTGCTTCTTGGTCTTCCCTTTCCTTCTCCTCACTTTCTGCCTCATCCTTTTTGCCATTTTCTTCCTGTCATTCGCCGCCTCCTTTTTGTCTCTCGCCAGATGATTGTTCCTTCTCAGAATCACAAACGTCCAGTATATTCCAAATTTCCAGCGACTGCTTCACCACAGAAAGTGAACCCTCCAGACAAGGGCCTTCGCCTCCCCACGTCAGAGGTCCAACCCAAACCCCAGTCCTCTATCCTCTTACACAAACACCATCACCAGTCAACATAAACACACCTAACCTTCACTGGGCCACTGAGGACAAGGTCAGCCACTTGATCAGGTATACCTGTTTGCTGGCTTGACTGGTCGGACCACTCCGCTCTGTGCTTCCTCCGTTGTTTGCGCTCCTGACTAACTACTAACTGCTTGCGATGCTTCTCAAAATATGGACTACCAAACGCTGCCACATGTTTCTGATGAGACTCTCTCTCTCTCTCTCTCTCTCTCTCTCTCTCTCTCTCTCTCTCTCTCTCTCTCTCTCTCTCTCTCGGATAAGGTACACTCGGTGTGATCTTGAGGAATGTGTTTTTAAAGCATTCTCTCATCCGTAGGGGGGTAGTGCCGTCAGTGCACCTCATGCGTTGCACTGTAGGCATTGCTTAAGGTTCTTTTCAGCATCCCTTCAGCCCCTAGCTGCAAGTTCTTTCGTTCCTTGGACTGTACCTCCGTTCATATTCTTTCTTCCATTTTACTTTTCACCCTCTCTTAACAATTTATTCATAGTGCAACTGCGAGGTGTTCCTCTCGTTACACCTTTCAAGCTCTTTAACTGTCAGTTTCTGTTTCAGGGCTGAGTGACCTCATAATTCCCAGCACTTGGCCTTTGGCCTAAATTCTATATTCTGTTCTATGCTATAGGATTCTCTGTCCCATATCCCTTGTAAACTATTTAGAAAGGGCTATATTTTTGGAGGTTCATGTTACGCTACCGGGGTCTAAGCGATGACAGGCAGGGCAGCCGATCGAGACTACAAAGTCTACCCCAAAAGCCAAATCAAAGTCCTTCAAAAGAAGACATCGTGCTTACCCCACACAAAAATGGGAAAAAAGCACGTTAAAAGAAGATGATGTTTTCATTCATGCTACTTCTTCACTCATACCTATGGCTAAGAACAGGTCAAGTGGCAGCAGGATCCAAAAATCGAAATTGCTCGAAAATTCCTCGGTCAACCATATAGGTTCAAGTGGAGGGGTAAGGTCGGAAGATCTCATCCCCTCGGTTCGGTTTGGTCTTGAGACTGAACCAGGCTAAATCACAGATCCAGGCTCATTTACAGAGGTTGTTTTACTTCAAAACAACTCCATCCTTAGGACTCTTGTGACTGACGTAACCAGTCAGCCTTTCCTCATTACCTCCGACAAGGAGGTTTAGTTTATTCGTCTTGCCTGTTGGTCTCTGTGTCTGTTAGCTTGACAGTGAAAAATGGTACATGTGGGTGTTGAAGAAAATATCTCCAAAGGCAACAAACGAGTATTATAGGAGAGATAGAAATGTCACTTTCGCTGAGGTTTGCAGTTTCTGTTATTTAAAATGGAAACGACTCGACTGATTCTCATTTCCTATCTGGCCTAATTTCATAAGAGACAATTGCAAACACACATTTAAGACAAACAATGAGGGTGAAATTGTTGCCGGTGAAATCTTGCAATAATTTCTTTTCAAAATAAAAGTTTTGAAGATTCGTCGAATTATAGATTTAAGAGTTATCACAAAATAACAAAGTAAATTAATTCAATAACTCTGGCATGAATAATATGTACAAGGAAAAAATGAATTAACTTCACGTGAATCAAAAAACAAACTGTGACATCTTGCCTACGAAGAAGAAGTTCGAAATATGCAGAAGGAGCAATTCCCAGCACACCACAGCTGCACACAGCGATAAAGGTTTATCCTTGAAGACTACTGACGCATATTCAACACCTGCACGTCACTAGAGCATATCGCAGGGTCAGTCAAGATTTGTTTCTTGTAATGCAGTTATCACATGCACACAAGTAAATAGAAAAAAGAGCAGTCAGAGTTGCAAATCTCTGCAAGTGTCAGACCCTCATAGTCATATATTTTATCAGACATAAACTCCAGTCACTTTCTTTGGACGAGGAATTATTATCAACTTTAGTTCCCAAAATCTACCATAATTTAATCTAATCTAATCACTGGTTACTAGTCATAAGGCCAACCTCTGGTCAACTTCCTGAAATATCCAGTCCTCTCTGTGTGTGTAATCTTATCAGCTAGCAGACAAGCAAGTAAATAAACAGGTTGAGAAACAGTCAAACAAGCAAACCAGACTAAAAACACAAGCTCCTTGGCATAAGTATACGTTTATAGAAGCTATTTGCTTATAACATCTGCACACGGTTTTATGACATAAATCTCTGGTAATTATTTGCTTATATCTGGACTAGGGAAAAGGATAGAGATGAATCATAAAAATGTTCACGTGCAAAACACTCACTCCCCATTTTCTGTAAAAAAAAAATTCAAACAAAAGGCATTTTTGTGAAGCCCTTACCTGAAAGCAACTTCCAAGAAGGATATGAAATCTGCCCATCTGTTTGAGACCGAGCCGAGCATGGGGTGTTCACCCTCTCAGCAGCTGATGCTCAAAGCCTGGTTCTGTGATCACTGGGTCCTTTTACATAGACCTTGGCATACCAATGCAGGACGCTGAATGGACAATGGTTCTTATAATGAATTAACCAGACCCTGATTCAAATTGGCAGAAATATCCTTAGGCAAAACGCCTGGGTTTTTTCAGCCACTTCACCTTCCCATTCTCACAACCTAACTACAACTTTTGCCATGATTTTTCCTTAAATATTAGGACTGTTAGTAAATGCTGTATGGATTCCATATCACTCATGTGTTTCTGCCACAGTTCAGTCCTAAGAAGTAAAGGCACAGATAAAGTTACAGTACAGAGGAATTACATTAACTTCTGAACAGTTTCTACACTGTTTCTACACTATCTTGAGTGTATTCATATGGCTCAGTTTCTTCTGTCTCATTCCTTTGTATCCAGGGGAAAGGCTCATTGTTTCCAAAGTAGGATGCACCCTTACTTAAACCAACAGTAGGTTTTATTCTAGGATTCCAGTTGACCTATGGCTTGTTAAATTTACCAAAAGGTTACCCTTTCCTGGGTTATGACAAATCTGACATTCAGCACGTAAGGAGGTTCTTTGCAGCGTCCCTTCGGCCCCTAGCTGTAACCCCTTTCATTCCTTTTCTTGTACCTTCGTTCATATTCTCTTTCTTCCATCTTATTGTGAGGTTTTCCTCCTGTTAACACCTTTCAAGCCTTTTTACTGTCAATTTCCGTTTCGGTGCTGAATGACGTCATAGTTCCCAGCACTTGGCCTTTGGCCTAAATTCTATATTCTATTCCAGCAGAAGGTTCCCAAAAGTCTAATTGCACCCGTGACAGAAATGACCTTGCCAAAGGAGAAAGAGGCCATCCAGGCAGAGGTAAGAGCATTAGACAAGCAAAAGTTAACATATCACTGGAAGACCCGGGCAAAAGATGTGTAACTCAGTATTTAAAGGATTATTAGAAGTGTACTACATTGCAAGGCACTGTGAAGGAACCATTTTGCAGTGATCCATACCCAGTTCCAAATAGTCTATTTGAGAATTAGCAGTTGAGCTCATCACAGGGTTGGACATTGTTATTATTACGAGCTTTTTGGCACACTACGTGCGCTGGAACCCAGGGCTGCTGTCTCCTCTACCCTCCTGATCCCCAACCTACCCTGCCCCCACCTGGGTTGGACAAACAGGTTTGTAGGAGGAGGGTGGATGTCTCCCCTACCCTCCCATTCCCCTACCTACCCTGCCCCAACCCAGGGTGGGCAAACCGGTTTGCAGGGGGTGGGTAGCTGTCTCATGTCTCCCCTACTGTCACCCGGGGGAGGACAAACAAGATCTACTCATATATTATTATTATTATTATTATTATTATTATTATTATTATTATTATTATTATTATTATTATCCAGAAGATGAAGAACCCTATTCATATGGAACAAGCCCACCAAAAGGGCCATTGACTTTTAGTTGCAGTTTCCAAAGAATATCAAGGTGTTCATTAGGAAGAAGTACTTGTAAAAGGAATAAGAATGTTTCAGTCCGCATTGATTATTCGACTGATTCCAAGAAATCTGTCCCGTTAAAGACAAAGAATGCTAGAGAGCTTCCTTCAGCATCCTTAGATACTTAGTAGCAAGGGCACTCATTTTAAATAGTCAATCAGAATTTATCAGTTGCTCTAAGCCATTGGATTTCAACCATTTTGTGCCCATGGCCAATTTTTGGCATCCCTAAATACTCATGGCCCACTGCCCTTCAGAATTGTGTAATGATGATAATAGAATTATTATAAAGCATTTTCAGAACACTATGTTAGTTTTGCACTTTCATTTATGGAATTATTTCTCAGAGCACTTTATTAGTTTTACATTTTCATTTATGGAATTATTTTTCAGAACACCTTATTAGTTGTACATTTTCATTTATGGAATTATTTTTCAGAACACTTTATTAGCTATACATTTTCATTTATGGAATTATTTTTCAGAACTCTTTATTAGTTATACATTTTCATTTATGAAAGAAAGCACTGAACTGCATTTACAGTAAATAAATCATGTGCATTGTGCTCAAAACTTAAATTACTTTCTCATTTATGGAATTAAGCACTGGCCTGCATTTACTGTAAATGATTTTACATTTTTTAAATGCTATTTTGAAGATGTCCGTGACATGGCCCCCTCAGAACTGCCCATGGGCCATAGGTTGAAAACCACTGCTCTAAGCAGAAGCCGCGGGATCGTGTGATATAAAGACTGCCCACTTTAAGTTAAGTATGTCTTAGTTTAACCAGATCACTGTGCTGATTAACAGCTCTCCTAGGGCTGGCCCGAAGGATTATATTTATTTTACATGGCTGAGAACCAGGTGGTTACCTAGCAACGGGACCTACTGTACAGCTTATTGTGGAATGCGAACCACATTATAGCGAGAAATGAATTTCAATCATCAGAAATAAATTCCTCTAATTCTTCATTGGCCGGTTGGAGAATCGAACGCGGGACCACCAGAGTGCTAGCTGAGAACGGTACCCACCCGTCCAATGAGGAACTGTAATAGCATATCAAGCAGTACTCTTGTACAAACGGCAGTTAATAAAGTATTAAATGGGTTGTGGCTAATAATTGGGTAATCAGGTTAATACTAGGATGATGAGGTCATTCAAATGTCACAGAAAATGGACTGAATTTAAATAATTGTGGCGGGAAAACAAAAAAAAAAAAATAAGCAAACGCAGCGAATTGTAAGTAGGTAATTGTTAATGCTGTTGCAAGTTGATTTTATAATTATATCACATTTAGTTTGGTGCTGTAACAAACGACAGAGAGCATTGTGAAATGATTAGTCGCCGTATACATAACTTCAGATTATTTGTAAGAATGTAAATGACCGATGAAATTGGTCATTTGCTCTTTGTATCTTATATATTTATTTCAGTATCAGCTGCTATGAATTTTCGCGCTCTTACGTATTTTATATGAGACGTTTCGATTTTTAATTTAAACCACAAGGCCCCGTAAGGGTGCACTGTATGCATTACTTCATGTTCTTTGCAGCGTCCCTTCGGTCTCTAGCTGCAACCCCGTTCATTCCTTTTACTAGACCTCCTTTCATAATCTCTTTCTTCCATCTTATTTTCCACCCTTTCCTAACAATAGTTTCATAATGCAACTGCTTTGAGGTTTTCTTCCTGTTACACCTTTCAAACCTCCTTTACTCTCAATTTTCCTTTCAGCGCTGAATGACTTCTTAGGTCCCAGTGCTTGGCCCTGAGCCTAGATTGTATATTCTGTTCTATTCTCTTTAAACCATAAGCAGCATTTCTGTATAAAAACAATGCAGTTTTAATCCCACCAAAACTCAGGATTTTCATCCAAGAGGTAAAATGAGACGACTTCTTTGGCATCCTTGTGCTGGACAGAAAAATGATCTTTGCCTTAACCTAACCTAACGTGAAAGAGTGAAGATTAACAATAAGGTAGAAATTTATTGACAATATCTGATAATAATTCTAACTTTTTGGGGTTCTTGTTGCAGAAAAGGGTAAGGGTCAAGGATTCAAATATAGTCTGATGTACTGTTAAATAAAGTAAAGCTTAAGACGTTTAAAATTGTAAATAACAAGGGAATTCAGCTTAAATCATGTAATAAACAGGATGAAAGAGAAAGGGTATAAAGTAAAACTGTATGAAGTTAAAAAATAGTTTGAACAAGGAACCAGGGGTGACGAGTCTCAATTCAATTCTGAGCCTCGAGACAATTGATAGAAATGAGAATGGAGTCTCCGAATATATATACCTGTTAACATTAACTGAAAATCATTGAACTGCTATGGTCTGCTAGTATTTGCATGAGCTCCCTCGCCTTGAGAGAACGCCTCTTTAACGCATCAGGAAGTCAGATATCAAATTGTAGTGGGATACTGTAAGGTCCCTTGAGGCGTACCCTTGCCAGACGCAAAGTTGTAATTAGTCTCCTGATATTGTAAATGGTGACAAACATACTTTTTATGTAATTACTGGCAGCCATAAAAACATAAACGTAAGAGACTCATAACATAAGTACATATATCATATTACACTGCATTACTTTCTTTTTCAGAGCAGTATGACAACTTCAATGACCTCGGTACGGCAGCAGTAGCAAGTGGGCTGACTTCACTTGAGGCAATTCTATAGTGTCTCGTGTCCCTCGTCGGTACATATTGTGACCTTTACGTTGCGTCTCACACATATTTTAGTTTTTACTTAACGAAAATCACACGAAAAAAATCATTCTAAAAGTCAAATATCCAAAAGATAAATGGAAAGTATAAAAACCCGAGAAGACAAAAGGGTGGAGGGAGGAAATGGAAGCTCAAAATCGTCTGCTATCAGCGAGTCACGATCAGCTGATTTATGTCATTAGCACTCTTCCACTGACGAACAGCTAGGCGTCTCATACCACTAATTACCTAAATAGCTAGCTCTCTTCTGAGTTTTACATATTATATATCATTCATCTTTACTTTTAAATGTATCATAAACCTTTACTTTTATATGTCAGATATTTAGGCTTCATTTTACTGAAGCATTTTTTACCCTTTAGTCCCCCTAGTGGGATAGTACCATCAGTGCACCTCATGCGGTGCACTGTAGGCATCACTTAAGGTTCTTTGCTGCGTCCCTTCGGCCCTTAGTTGCAACCTCTTTCACTCCTTTTATTGTACCTCCGTTCATATCTTTCTTCCATCTGACTTTCCACCCTCTAACAATTGATTCATAGCGCAACTGCTTGAGGTTCTCCTCCCGATGCACCTTTCAAACCTCATTTACTATCGGTTTCCTTTTCAGCGCTGAATGACCTCATAGGTCCCAGCGCTTGGCCTCTGGCCTAAATTCTGTATTCCAGTTTACCACAAGAAGATGGAGAGTATCAGTTTTACTAGAATGTCTAAAAAGAAAAAATTGGCACCACCAAGATGGCTTCAGAGCTCTGAGGCCTCCTCAGTTTTCACAAGTTTAAAAAATTCATTTTCCTCATGAATCTCGGGTAAATTCAGAACATGTCATGTAAAGTTTGCCTGTAGGATCTAATGCACACTTTTGTTTTTAGAATTATTCATAAATGGGGGAGATTCATGTTATTAAATTCCTGTGAAGTACTGCAGAAATATCCTGTGTGGCCTACACACTGTACTGTGCTGAGTGACAAATTCCCTGGATTCAATTAACAATTTCCGTATGGGGGGGGGTTAGTGACGTCAGTGCACCTCATGCGATGCACTGTAGGCATTACTTAAGGTGCTTTGCAGCGTCCCTTCGGCCCTTAGCTGCAGCCCCTTTCATTCCTTTTACCACACCTCCGTTTATATTCTTCCATCTTACTTTCCACCCTCTTCTAACAATGTTTAATAGTGCAACTGCGAGGTTTTCCCTCTGTTACATTTCAAAACTACCTACTCTCAGTTTTTCTCTCAGCGCTGCATGACCTCATCGGTCCCGGCACTTGGCCATCGGCCTAAACTGTATATTGTATCTGTCTGTCTGTAAGTGAACACGTGACACAAGTCATGAAACGGAGAAGGAGAAAGAACACACAAAGTAGATAAGGCCTACACAGCAGGGGAAGAGGCCTCCCTCTCGTGGACAGTTTCAACAGAAATCAGCTCCTTGCATTTTAATATGTTTTTATCTATTTATTAATTTATTTTTTCTTTTTTTTAATAAGTTGGATCTCTTCTTTGTGTATTTCCCTTTACTTCCTCTTACTTCTTCCTAATGAACACCATTTCTTTAGAAGTTTGAATTTCAAGTCAATGGCCCCTTCGGTGGGCTTGTTCTATATGAATAGGGTTCTTCATCTTCTGAATAATAATAATAATAATAATAATAATAATAATAATAATAATAATAATAATATTCTTTAGAAGCTTGAATTTGAAGTCAATGGTCCCTTTGGTGGGCTTGTCCTATACGAACAGGGTTCTTCATCTTCTGAATAATAATAATAATATATAATAATAATTTCTGTCACATCGGTTTACTCCAAAAAAACTGCAAGAGCCAAAGAAACGGCAAAACCGCCGGTGGGTCGTGCTTTGACGTGAGGAGAACGAGAGAAAGGAGAGGAGGACAGGTGACGCAAGAAGCAGGTAGACTTGCTCGCTACTACGCAGGCGCAGAGAAAGAAAGTGAAGATTGCCTCTCGTCAATTTGTAATCCTAGTCATGTGCTTACAACGCGCACAAACCTATTTGTTAATGCAACGGAGATCGTTGTTAGATGAAACCGGTACAGCCCGCCGCCTTAGGGGAAGCGAGCAGGCACGCGCACATACGTACACACACTCACTCACAAACATATATAGATATATGCATATATATATATATATATATATATATATATATATATATATATATATATATATATATATATATATATATACACACATACGTGTAGATACATATGCATATATATATATATATATATATATATATATATATATATATATATATATATATATATATATATATATATATATATATATATATATATATATATATATAATATATGTGTATATGTGTGTGTGTGCATATATATATTAAAGTTAATGTCACTGTTCGCAGATGCCATCTTTTTATCACCAAGACTTCGAATCAGTCTATACTTCTTCTTTTTGTCTTCAAGCAAACTTCTCAGGAATAAAGAAAAATAATTCAAGATTCTCTCCATTGACTTATTCTAGTCAACGGACCGTTTCCGCAGTCATCGGCAACATCTTAAAGACTAAATTTTTACTACATGCGGACTTTAACATTTAAATTTTAAACATTAAAGTCATTTGAGTGCTGAATTTCTATTGGTCAGGTTTGCAGCAAAGCGTGTGTGTTTGTGTGTGTTTGTGCTTGTATGTTTATATAATTTATATATATATATATATATGTATATATATATATATGTATATATATATATATATATATATATATATATATATATATATACTGTATATATATATATATATATATATATATATATATATATATATATATATATATATTTATTAACTTTAATCACATACACAATTGTTCTGTGCAGTAGTACAATTACTAACAGGACCTCATTCAGACTGGGTGGTATCTAGTGGGGATATTTATTCAGAAAATGTTGCAAGCTTTCTAGGACAAGCAGCCCCCGTTATCAAGTATCCGATACTTGATAATGAGGACTGTTTGTCCTAGAAAGCTTGTAACTTTTTCTGAATAAATATCTCCACTAGATACCATTCAGTCTGAATGAGGTCCCGTTAATTAAGCATATCTTTGTTTAACCAGATCACTAAGCTGATTAACAGCTCTCCTAGGGCTGGCCGGAAGGATTAGACTTATTTTACGTGGCTAAGAACCAGTTGATTACCTAGCAACGGAACCTACAGCACATTGTGGAATCCGAACCACATTATACCGAGAAATGAATTTCTATCACCAGAAATAAATTCCTCTAATTCTTCATTGGCCGGCCGGAGAATCGAGTGCTAGCCGAGTACGATATCGACTCGTCCAATGAGGAACTGTAGGTCCTGTTAGTAATATATATATATATATATATATATATATATATATATATATATATATATATATATATATATATATATATATATACTAATAGAAGTCATGTTAATGTGGTAAACAGAGTAATTAATAACCATCTTGTGTAATGATAGGCCTAAACAGTGCCAAGATGCGTAGCAAAGACATTTTTAGCTCCACTGTCCCTCCCAGCAAATATGAAGAACGATTAAGAAAAGACAGAAATTCTCTTGATGATTCTTATTAAAACGAAAACGAATACAGGATTGTAAAGGCGATGAGTGATAAAAAAAAAATTTTTATATTTTTAAATATGCTTTTATTAAAATCCACTAAAAAGTAAAAAATAATTTCCTGAGACACACCAGGATTTTCTTACAATTAATCGTGTTTACAAAAATAAAAGGCCCAAACAAGAAAAGAAATAGATTTTTTTTAATTTCTTTTAGCATTTCCTTCCGTGTTTGGTGCCCACGCTTCTATCTTTGTAGACATGATTAATCGTAAGAAAATCCTGGTGTGTGTCAGAAAATTATTTTTCACTTTTTTAGTCCATTTTAATAAAAGCATGTTTAAAGATTATTTTTTTTATTTTTTATTTTATATATACTTTTTGTTTTGACAGAAATTGTAGCCGATTTATGATTGTAGTTAACGAACCCGATATCCATTGATATCAGATGAGCGAAGGGGGAGGGGGAGTAGGAAGGTGAGGGGAAGGGGAAACGGGAGGTGAGAGAGGGGAGGGGAAATGGGACGGAAGAGGGGAAGGGAAAGGAAGGGAATATGGAAGGTGAAGGGGAGGGGAGGGAATGAGAAAGGAGGAGAGGGGGAAGGTGGAGGGGAGGGAAGGGGATGGAGTGGAAAGAGGAGGAGGAAGGGGTAGGGGAGGGGATGGAAGAGAGAAGGGGAGGGGTTATATAGAAGATAGATTCTACTGAGTCAAAGAAGTTGTGAAAAATCCGAGGAGTTTCACACAAATCCTGAGATACTGGGTGAGGTCACTGTAGGGTCACTAGAGGTCACTGCTGACCTACTGATCATGTAAGGTTGTATTGTCACTGAGATTGGGTAATCATGCAAAATTTGAAGTCCATTGGATGAGGGGAACAGGTCGGAAATTGCTTACGAGATTTGAGGACAGACAGACAGACAGAGGGACGTGTAAGTTAAGTTAAATAAAAGCATGTAATAAAAACACTTGGCAGTGGTGAAGGGGACGTGTTTAATGAGTTCTCACAAAGGATGTGAATCCACAGATGTACTTATGCTTAAGCAATTGGTTTAGGGGATCTCTTGTTGATGTACAGGGTGAGGGTTCGAATCCCATCATGGACGTCAGGTTTTTCATTTAATTCTTCATTTTACAAATTATATATATATATATATATATATATATATATATATATATATATATATATATATATATATATATATATATATATATATATATATATATATATATATTATTATTCTTGTTATGAAACAAAGCAACCCTTCTCGCCCGAGAGAGAGCATAAAACAGGGATTCATTGCCAGTCACTCATCCAGTTACTGACCATACCCAAAAGCAGTTTAACTTCGCTGATCGGAAAATAGCAGCCATTCCTTCTTATCCCCCTGCAGGGGAAATTCACTGATATGTTTGGCGCTAGGCGCCTGCCTGGGAAGAAACCCAGGTACTTAATACTTAGGTTCCAATTTCTTTTATGACTTGTGTGGAGGAATTGTTAACGCCCTGGACTCTCACTTGAAGGCCCGGGGTTCGGTCCTAATGTGCGTCAGATTTATATATATGCTGTAATGTGTGTGTGTGCATTTTTTGCATGTGTGCGCCTAGACGGAATTTGTTTTCTCTCATTTATGATACACACAAAGCAGAGTAAGCAATTGAGAGTAGTCCTCCTGGAAGTATAATAAACTCGACTGATTTCCGGTACAGTTACAGAGCTTACTACTTCATGTGGTGTGAAGGGAGTGCCTAGTGACAGTTTTGTAATTCACTTATAAATGCAGAACTTTCTGATATTTACTTGTTCTCAGAAGATGATCGGAGCCAGTAATGACTGGAGGTAGATTAGTGATTTTTCTAGAGACTTTTTCGTAGATTCATCGTAAATTTATGACGAATGTGTTTCGTAATGAAGGTACTTCTGGCGATGAACGATTTCTTAGAATATATTTTTCTGCGACCTGACAATAATCCCATATAAGGGTAGGGAAAATAAATGCTTGTTTCTGCAAATATATTCTGTCTTTCCGTGTCAAAGAAAGCTTACGAACTTTAACAGTGGGCCTCTTCAGCCTGAATAAACAAAGGAATTTTTTATAGATGGTCAAGAGAGGGAGGAAAGAAAATAACAAGACAACTTGTTTTCATTTTATGTAACTACAGCATCACTCGTCAGTCTACTGGCAATATGTATTATGTATATATACTCCGAGATAGCCGTGGCGTTGGGAATGTTGGTTGTTTATTTAGCTGATTGCGGCCTATCCACAATGGTCGACCTTGGCGGTTGTTCGATGGTTCTGTAAGCTGTTCTCTGGTCTGCAGATGTCTGTGGGGGGAAAAGGGAGGCAGCAAATCAGAGGAATGGTATGGAATATAAAATTTAGGCCAAAGTCCAGCGCTGGGACTTAAGAGGCCAGTCAGCGCTGGAAGGGAAACCGAGAATAGAAAGGTCTGAAAGGTGTAACAGGAGGAAAACCTCACAGTTGCCCCATGAATCAGTTGTTAGGAGATGGTGGAAAGTTAAGATAGAAGAAAGAGAATATGAACAGAGGAACGAAAGGGGTTGCAGCTAAGGGCCTAAGGAAGGGACGCTGCAAAGAGCCGTAAGTAATGCCTACAGCGAACCGCGTGAGGTGAACTGACGGTACTACCCCCGTACGGGGAGCAAAACGGGGGGAACAACTGATAAAGAATCAAAATTTACTTTGGCGACGACTTATTTTCAAATGAATTCACAGTTTTTAAGGCAGAAACAATAATAAGGATTCCAGGACCTGGAAAACACCAGGTCATGATGGAATCAGTTCAGAGATTTATTTTAGCTGAATTTAAATGGCACCTTGCATACCAACTAACACTGTTTTGCAAAACAGATAGTATGGCAAGCATGAAGATTGGGATTTGGGAGTTATGCCGAAGGTACCAATGAAAGGAGACGTGACGGACCGTATATTAACCTTCAAAATTTAACCTCAGTCTGGGTGAACAATCCAGGAGGCCTTTGAAATCTTTCATGAATATATATTATATCCTGCTAGAAGAGAGGAAGTTCCTCATTGGTGGGTCGATATCGTACTCGGCTAGCACTCTCCTAGCTCCGTGTTCGATTCTCCGACCGGCCAATAAAGAATTGGAGGAATTAATTTCTGGTGATAGAAATTAATTTCTCGGTATAATGTGGTTCGGATTCCACAATAAGCTGTAGGTCCAGTTGCTAGGTAACCAATTGGTTTTTAGCCACGTAAAATAAATCTAATCCTTCGGGCCAGCCCTCTCTAGGAGAGCTGTTAATCAGCTCAGTAAGTTCTCCGTTGGGCGAGTCGGTAAGTTGTCGCCTAGCACTCGCTAGGCCCAAGTTCGAGTTTCCGGCCGGCTAATGAAGAATTAGAGGAATTTATTTCTGGTAATAGAAATTCATTTCTCGGTATAATGTGGTTCGGATTCCACAATAAGCTGTAGGTCCCGTTGCTAGGTAACCAGTTGGTTCTTAGCCACGTAAAATAAGTCTAATCCTTCGGGTCAGCCCTCTCTAGGAGAGCTGTTAATCAGCTCCTCAGTGGTCTGGTTAAACTAAGGTATAATTAACTTAGAAGAGAGGAGGATTTCAGATTTGATGACCACAGTCGAATATTTTGCCTGCCCTTCCCGCAGTCATCAGCTTCAAGAGGATTCCCGAAATAATAACGAAAAAGTTTTGAGGCCTTATACAGTGATGGGCTTAGGCTGTGCCAAAGCAAAATATAGATTGTACAGCTGAGTTCTTACTGTAGAGCCTAACAGAATTTGCATCTGAACAGCTTGAGACAATGAACAAATCTCTTCAAGTACTTGGCGCACTCCCAAAAATTGTCTTTTTTATTGTATTAGAGTTCCATAACAAGGTTGGATGCAGACTGGCAGGCGCTTCTCTTTCAAGTTTTTACATTTCCAGGAAAATGTAACAGAGTATGAAAAACGTCATAACCTTATCTTAGATCATGAACTCAGAGCATTACCCCGGTAGGGGGGTAGTACCTTCATGGCACCTGACGCGGTGCACTGTAGGCATTAATCAAGGTTCTTTGCGGCGTACCTTCGGCCCCTAGCTGCAACTCCTTTCATTTTTTTTACTGTACCTCCATTCATATTTTCTTTCTTTCATCCTGTTACCCACCCTCTCATAAAGATTGTTTCCTAGTGCAACTGCGTTAAAAACTTTCTACCCTCAATTTCCCTTTCAGTGCTGAGTGACCTCTGAGGTCCTAGCTCTTGGCTTTTTGCCTAAATTCTATATACCAGTTCCTAACTTAGATAATGAACTCAAAGCATTACGTGTCAGAAGGGAAGCGAGGTTCACTTTTCCTCTCCCAAACATCGAGCATTTCGGAATGCGCAAATTGGAGTGAATTTTGTCTTTTGAGTTTCCACTTCTACCATGATGTCGAGAGAGTCCTGGTTCAAACATTATTACCAGCAGTTGGGGACCCTTCAAGATTGTTCTGAGAGGCGTTTTTCTTCCACTCCCACTAGGAGGAGGCTTTCCAAATGGGGAAAATTGCAGAAAATGGCTCAAAGTTGGCTCATTTTCGTAATTACTACATTCCCAAGGACACAACGATGTCGCTTCCTAAACCTCAAAGCAAGTAGCAAAGCTAGTTCAATTATTCAAAATTATATGACATGCAAACTAATTTTCGCAGCCGAAAAGCAGCATAATACATATGCTTCTATTATTATTATTATTATTATTATTATTATTATTATTATTATTATTATTATTATTGGTGGTGAGTTGCATTTATCATATTTAAGTTCATAGGCAAATGTATTTCACTATGAATATAACTGCTATTGTTTAAATGTTTCAGTAATAGACTTCGATCATTTTATTACGTAGTGAAATTCCCTCGGTTGTTGTAACGATAACTCCCGTTGTGTCTTTGGGTGAACAGATGAATCTCATTCATTGCTCTGGTATAAAGCAGTGGGCTGTTGTGCTGGCTGCTGAGCAGGAGAGCGAGAAGACTGGCGTTGCAAATCAGAGTGAAAGGGTCGGTCGTTTGACGATCCTGCGCTGACGAGAATGAAGAGTCAGCTTTCTTCTTCTTCTTCTTCTTTTTCTTCTTCTCAGCTCGTTGACTCAGCTTTTTGCACCGCCACCACCTACGTGTGGCCTCCTCGAATATATCTCCCTGTTAAGGAACGTGATTTCGTGGCAATGAAACATCGTGAGATATAAATTTGAACCTAAGTTTAAGCAGTGAAACATTTTTGAAAGCTCCACCGGTGAAATGTGTAACTCATTAGATTCCTGGTCGCTGTCGTCTGTCTCCCTTTCTCTCTGCCGTTGTAGAGTCAAACCCCGAAGAAGAGAAGAAGAAGAAGAAGAAGAAGAAGAAGAAGAAGAAGAGTCGTGTTTGTTTATATACAGAGAGGAGAGGCGAGGTGAAAGTGTGTCATGAGATATAGCTGCCAAATCTGTTACATAATTTCAATCAAAGAAGAGTAGTTCGTAAAGCTGGTTTTATCTCTTGACTCTCATCAGTATTAAGAGGTATCAAAAGTGTTTTGTTATGATCATCTTATGATTCGAACTGTGGTGATACTGAAAAAAAGAAGAATACTCGGGAAGAGCACAGTTGTCTGTCATTTTAAGACGCTTGGGAATTTTTAAAATTAACTTCACATTTTGGTTTACGTAAAATTACTAGCAGTTAATGGATTAAACTGTGAAAGGTAGAATCACCTTTAATTGCTTTGAAAGAAATTATTGTTAATTTTGATCGAATGTACAGCTTTCGACCTTAATAAATGTCAAGGAATTCAAGAATGGTGCAGAACCAGACTCCTATTTACTGATAAATATTGGATTTCCTGCACAGTCAGAGCCTTCACGTCACGTTGCTCTCAAAAAAAAAAAATGCAGGTAGTTTGTTCTTCCGGGGAAATTCCCGTCCAGTCTAAAGTTACATTTTGAGTTTGATTTGTGATTAAGGCTGCATCCCGTAGGGCGGTTGTGCCATCAGTACACCTCATGCGGTGCACTGTAGGCATTACTTGAAAGGATCTTTGCAGCGTCCCTTCCTTAGGCCCCTTGCTGCAACCTCTTTCATTCCTTTTACTGTATCTCCTTTCATATTCTCCTTCTTCCATCCTACTTTCCACCCTCTCCTAACAATTGTTTCATGGTGCAACTGCTTTGAGGTTTTCCTCCTGTTACACCTTTCAAACCTTTTTACTGTCAATTTCCGCTTCAGGGCTGAATGACCTCATAGGTCCCAGTGCTTGGCCTTTGGCCTAAATTCTATATTCTATTCTATTCTATTCTATTCTATTAAGGATGCAAGACGGGAACAAAATGTTTGGTTGTATTAGAAGTAGCTGAACCAGAGGATGGTGATTTGATTTTCGTAAAGAGAATCACTTATATTTGTATATGTATATGTATTCACAGCCACATTAACCATATCTGTTCAACTTCTTCCTCGAACGTTTTGGGATACTCTTATCTCAACAACCATAGGAAGGAATAAACAGGAATCTTTCATCCTTCTTTTTATGATTCGAACCAAAACACCAGAGAGGATGTACTAACATACTTTGCTGCGAAGAAGACATGAGTCCAGTTCATCTCATGCATGTGGATATTTCCCGAAGCCATGTACATTTCATTAGAGCTTGTTAGACCCACCTGCACTGTTATTTCATTATGTATGTATTTATATTATATATATGTATATGTATATATATATATATATATATATATATATATATATATATATATATATATATATATTATATTTACTTATATATATATATATATATATAAGAATTATATATACTTAACCACGTGGGTTCAACTCTGACTGCTGGTGTAGACTCATGTAACCAATATCAAGAATAAGGTTAAGCTGAGGGCTTTACTTCAATTGGGAAAGTTTAGATAAACACTTGAAGTTCACTACAATCACTTATATTTATATTAACAAACTAGGTCAGAAGAATGGGGAATTATCAAAACCAGACAGGATGAGAACAGATTCCTGTCGAGTGACTAAAATTACGGTAAATTACGCAATAATAATAACGTGAAAACTCCACTTTGTAGGACACCTTTGGGTGAGAGGCTGTGGCGGTAACCATGGCACAAGCACAGGGGAGAACAGATGATTCCACAGCTAGCAACACCGTCTGCAACGAGAATGCATCAGTTACTCACACAGATTTAAGTAGCGAATTACGTAAACGAGGGGGTTGCACATAAGGTGCCAAAGCAACTCGATTCTAGGGACAGGAATGAACGTGAACTGGAATAGTTTCCTCACTGCACTAAACAAATCAGGTCTCATGAAAAGATCACAATTTAGAAGGGAAAATAAATTCAGTAGAAGAATAACAGGGTCGTGACTGATTCAAAACCTCACTTGGGTACATTACTTTTCCATAGGTGTACTAGGGACCTCGTCTTCAGCGCCAGCAGGGAGGGCATGAATTAAGGGGCTTCACTACAAAGGAAGACTTGGCCTCAAAACAGCCACGTGGGGAAATCAGGGCCCTGATGGAGTGGATGAGGCAAGGGACAAGTGTCTGGAGTCCAGGGCCAGGGGTTTCTCTGGTTACCCTAGTTCGGAGAGTATGCGGGTTGTTGTTCGTCCTTTTATGTCCTTGTAAGGATTGGATTTTTCGTCATTCCAGGTGGCGTTATTGTCACTCGATTGGCAGCCCATTTTCTATATCGCTCAGCCATGTGCAAGCCATATGGGAACCATGGTGGACTTTGTCTTTCGCCTCCAAAAGGCGGTACCTGACAGAGAGGCTTGAGCAGTCACTAGATCAAGAAGAGGATTAAGTGATTATATTTAAGGGGTGAGGAGGGAGGGATTCTTCCAGGAAGGAGCAATGTTTTCCCTTAACCTGTCTTTGTTAGGCAGCAGTGTTGTTCATGCGCCTACCTTTTATCTTGAAAGCAATGTGTAAATTGCATTAGCGTGGTGGAATGTTCCACTTTAAGAGGAGAGGTGACTTATATTCGTGACAATATATATATATAGTCTATATATATATACACTATATATTATATATATATATATATATATATATATATATATATATATATATATATATATATATATATATATATATATATATATATATATATATACTGGGAAGTTGGAGTATCTGGAACGCCAGAGATTTATTAGAAATGGAAAAGGAAAGTTGCTCAGTTGTTAGCCCCAACAGAAATAGGTGCTGGTCTCTGCTCATAATGTCGTTTTCATGTTATATTTTATTTTGCCTAGGACTAATTTCGTGTTTTTTATGATTTCAGCCTTTGTAAACACCACAGGGCCTGTTTTTTTTTTTATCATTGTAAAGCACTGAAGATGAGACTTCATAATGTCTCGAAAATTTAGCCAGTAAACTAAAATGCTCCGCTTTCTGTTTTCAGTTTTACTCTGTGTGTGTGTGTGTGTGTGTGTGTGTGTGTGTGTGTGTGTGTGTGTGTGTGTTTTGCTCTTTACCTTGATATACATACACACACACACACACACACACACACAGCATTAAACCACCATAAAACGATGGTACGGATTGTTCTAGTCAATCCAAGTAAAATGTTTGTGAATGTGGCCACTAAACACACACCTTATATACATATACAAATATATATATATATATATATATATATATATATATATATATATATATATATATATATATATATTATATATATATATATATATATATATATATATATAATATATATATATATATATATAATTATATATATATATATGTATATATATATAATATATATATATATATATATATATGTATATATGTGTATATATATATATATATATATATATATATATATATATATATATATATATATATATGTATATATATATATATATATATATATATATATATATATATATATATATATATATATATATATATATATATATATATTACTTTGTGCAGTATTAATTTGTACGCAAGGAATCTTTTCACTCTCAGCAAAAATCACCTCTGCAGAGATTCTGTCACGACCGCGTAAATTTCATCTCCTAACTTTCCACTTATAATGATTTAGATCTTTTACTTCAGCCCACCAGGACTAATGTCCTCCGCATGTCCATCGTCTGGCTGCTTCAGGTCGATGTTAAGATAAAGAAGTGTCATCAGTCAGTATTTGACCTTAGCAGAGTGAAGAAGAACGAGTAAGCCTAGGAAAGAAGCCTGGCTCGGATTTACCCGGGTAGGCCTACCCTACTGCTTTGGCCAAATGGCATTAAAGACATATGGAGAAATATTCATATCCTTTAGCTCAGCAATACCTGGAGATAAACGGGGAACTCTCTCATCTGAGGTCGTGAAAAAGAGAGAGAGAGAGAGAGAGAGAGAGAGAGAGAGAGAATGAATGTTTGTAGACAACATTTGCCACAGTAACCCACCGTTTCCTTGTTTTCCTATTTTCTTCTTCTACCGTTTCGTATTTCTTCGCGCTCAGAGAATCATCGAGAGAGGCCCCGTGACGAGTCTTTCACCTGTTGCGATGATTGTGATGACATCAGCAGAGAACCTCCCGACGTCACTTTCATCACGTGCGGCCTTGAATGGTTAGCTGTGTTGATCGCCTTACATACTGTGAGCGCCCATATTTTATACAGGTTCCACATGTCATGTTGCTTACTTAGCGGTGGCTCAGTCTTCCTAGCATGTTGTGGAAGTTCGTGATGAAAAATGTGCGATTTTCAAAGAGTTTTTTGAGTTTCTCATCAACATTCCGTGGATGTATTGTCACAGTAGTGATGCAGATTAGGTTTTTTTCATTTCTGTTGGAAACCGGTCCACTGTTTGACAGATCTTAGTTGTTACACAACGACATTCTCTTTGGTAGAAGCTCGATCGCTCTCTGATAGAGATCTCAGTTGTTGCACAAAGGCATTCTCTTTGGTAGAATCATGACTGGAAAAGTTAACGGCCCCTCGTCTCGTCCCTAATGAAAACATCCTCTCGTTAAATTACTGATAATATTCAAACCAATAAGTAATAAAAAATAGCCTTTTTCTCCTCAGTCGAGCTTTAGCTACGGATGAGAAGCTTCTTCGGTCTTGCTGTCCCAGGGAACTTTTCCCTGCATGTGACAAATAAGAAAAAAATTTCTTAGTTTGACATTTGAGAGAGAGAGAGAGAACAACAGCATGAGTAAATAATATGTAACAAAGACTACATTCCTCCTGTAAAGTCAAGGACGTCAGAGAGAGAGAGAGAGAGAGAGAGAGAGAGAGAGAGAGAGAGAGAGAGAGAAACAACAGCATGAGTAAATAATATGTAACAAAGACTACATTCCTCCCTGTAAAGTCAAGGACGCAGAGAGAGAGAGAGAGAGAGAGAGAGAGAGAAGAGAATAACTTGCTTCAAACAATATGGTTGACCAAGCGGCCTCCTCTCCTGTGACCATTTATATAAAGTATATCTCACATGATCTCCCAGCTATCTCGAAGGCCTCATTGCCCGAGAGACCTTGCGTCAAGCCTTTGACAGAGGCGGAAGAGCTGTCAAAACAACAGGAGCATGATTTTGTCAAGTATTGAGGGCATTTCAGTGAAGCTGCCTTCAGAAGGTGCTCCTTTTTCTTGGCGTCTGTAGGAAGGACGTAATACTGAACAGTTGAGAGCGATAAACACAAATTTAAGTAGTGAGTGCTCAAACAAATTCAATCTGAGAAAACGTACGCATACATACATATATATATTATATGTATATATGTATATATATATATTACATATATAATTATACATATTCTTACGGGTGTGGCCTGCAACGTGATTACAAGGTGACTTCTATTCCTTACTCAACTTCTAACAGCTAGGGGCCACACTTGTAAAAGAGTTGAAAGCTACTTTAAATGATAATTTCAGTGGACATGAAGGGAAAATCAAGGATTGACTTAATAGGATATAATTACCCAAATCAGAAGGAATATACACAGGGGCTTGATCACTAGCTCCGTGGCACTGTAATGACGTTAATTCACAAAGCAAATAGTGCCACTAGCAAATCAACATCAGATAAGCTTCTCTAGAATATCTTAAGATTAACAGGATCCTCCATTGTTTAATTTGCCGTTTTTCTAGTCTTCTGCTAAATACCAACTTAAAAGAAATTCCACTGGGTATCATTGTTCATAAATACTTGACTCAACCTCATTATTCCTTTCTCCATCAAACGTCATTTCATCCCTTTACGCGTCGGTCCCCACTGTTTCTGTTTCAGCAGACTTATCTAAGGTCCCATCTTTAGATGTTTGATGCGATCTGTTTTGCAAGATTTATAAAGCTTCTATTGTTTTGTTAATTCAAGCAGCATCATCTGCTTATTCTAAGTTTGACACATTGCCATCATTACTTCCATCAAAATCTTATTTTTTAATATAAAACCATACAAAATTTACTGCAAATTCACTTGACAAGACTCCATTAAGATTGACTTTGTCTCTACTCCGTTCATTGGTAGTTTCAGTTAGTTTTACATATTCGATAGGAATACCTCAGTAACATAAGACCTTCCCCAATACTGATCTGTAGATGCAGTGAAATGCCTCCCTGTAATTAACAAAAGCCATCAGCAATGGAATCTGATATGCCGTCCACTGCTGGACATCTTAACACAAATATACGACCTGAGTTGCCCTTCCCTTTTGGGAAACCTGCTTGTTCGTCCCTAAGTGTTTCATAAATTTCTTTTCCTCCCGTAGGGTGGTAGTGCCGTCAGTGCACCTCATGCAGTGCACTGCAGGCATTACTTCAGGAGCCTTGCAGCGATCCCTCGGCCCCTAGCTGCAACGTCTTTCATTCCTTTCACTGTACCTCCATTCATATTCCTCTTTATTCCATGTTCCTTTCCAGTCTCCCCTAACAGTTTCAAACCTTTTTACTGTCAATTTCTGCTTCAGCTCTGAATAACATCATAGGTCCCAGCGCTTGGCCTTTGGCCTAAATTCTATATTCTATTCGCTCATAATCTTCTAAATTTCTTTCCCAGCCTATTCAGGATGAGCATACTAAACATTTCCACCACGACCAACGTCAGTGCAATGCCCCTGTGGTTCCCACACTGAGTCAGGTTACCTTTCATTTGTATCTTAGTGATGACCCCCAGTTCCCAGTCATCAGGTTTTGTTTCCTCAACTCCTTATTCGGCAAAGCAGTCTAGTTAGTATGCGCTCATTCATTTCATTCTCAGCTTCAATCATCTCTGCCTTGATTCTATCACATCTCTCAAGTTCTTGATTACTCTTTACACTTAATAAAAAAAAAAACTGTGAATTCATTCACTAGTAAACTTTTCATCGCCTACTTCTATATCAGTAAAATTATCACCACATCTCTCAAGCTCTTGATCACTGTTTACACTTGAAAAAAACTGTGAATGCATTCATTAGTAAACTTTTCATCACCTACTTCTATATCAATAAAATTATCACCTTTTATATCTCTTATATTTATGACCACAAAAATGCGTTCCTGGTTCCTTAGCACTCACTCCACAAACACAGTTGCGGGCACACTACACTGTTCGTGTTAGGTGCAGAGCCGTTTAGCGTGAAAGAGTTTTACTTTAGAGCTTTTCTCTTTCATGCTATCATTACTTTATTTAAATTGACACTGAATTTCAAATTCGTTCCGGCCAGCGTTGTCTGTCTTCTTCTTCTGATGCGTTTGAAGGCCCCTTTGCTCCTTTCGAGAAAAGTAATGCTTTCCTCTTTCTCTGCCAACTCATGGCCTGTTTTTTAGATATTCTGTTTTATCCCTTCTTCAGCTTTCGCTTAACTAAGCTATCTCAACTAACGTACTTAGCTCATTCTAGCATGCTTTTTAGTTTTCTGTAAAAGAAAACTATTATAGAGATGGCTATTTGTCTGTCCGTCCGCACTTTTTCTGTCCACCCTCAAATCTTAAAAACTACTGAGGCTAGAGGACTGCAAATTGGTATGTTGATCATCCACCCTCCAGTCATCAAACGTACCAAGTTGCAGCCCTCTAGCCTCAGTAGTTTTTATTTTATTTAAGGTTAAAGTTAGTCTCGATCCTGCGTCTGGCAACGCCAAGTCCAATTCCGGAGGCGTCGCCTACACACCTTCACTTCACCGCATCTGGGGAGCAACTGAGCGCTCTCAGGTCGTAACTGAGAGTCTCAAACTGCAGCACATCGAAAGTTTCATACAGTAGTATTCGTCGCACAGATAACTCAGATGCGCCGAAGTTTTTACCTGTTTCATCTCTTCCCTGAATTGTTTTCTCATTTGCCTTTTGCTCTTGTCAGTTCTTTATTACACGCCAGGCATCATTCGAAATCTAGGGTTTCTTGTATGTTACCTCAGATCCCCACCGTCCTTCTTCTCCTGCAGATTGTTAGTAAACTTTCTTGATGTCCCACTGGTTGTCCCCACCTCTTCAGATGCGCTTTCCAAGACCACAGAGCTCTTCGACAGTCGACACTGACCCACTGAAGGCTCTCGATGTTCTTCTTGAGAAGCTGTGTTGCACTGAACCTGGATACGCCGTCTCCTTCTTAGAATAGAGTAGAATTTAGACCAAAGGCCAAGCACTCGGACCTATGAGGTCATTCAGAGCTGAAACTGAAATTTACAGTAAAAAGCTATGACAGGTGTAACAGGAAGAAAACCCTCACAGTAGCACTATGAAACAATTGTTAGGAGAGGGCTGAGGTAAGCAAGATGGAAGCAAGAGAATATGAACGGAGGCACAGTCAAAGGAATGAAAGGGGTTGCAGCTAGGGGCCCAGGGACGCTACAGAGAAGCACTATCCTCCTACAGGGTCATGTTCTTTGTTTGGTGCTTTCAATTTCAGCTGAGTGTAGTGGTGACATCTGCTCCCCCCCCCAAACATTTCTCAGGATTCTTCGTCTCTCTCGAATCACGGCTGTGTGATTTCTGTACTTACCATTTTTATATGGATTCATTTTCTTTTATATTTTGCTGACCTAGACTTGTGACAACAGCTCTCCTGTATTTGTAAATGGGGATGCGATGTAATTTTTTTTCCAGGGGTAAAGGTATTAAAAGAAGAAAATTGAGATGTAGGGTACGTAATGTAGATTGCGGTTACTTATCTGGTGGTCGTTTCAGTTCAGTGAAACGCATGGTTTGGCTTGGAGTTATTCTCTCTCTCTCTCTCTCTCTCTCTCTCTCTCTCTCTCTCTCTCTCTCTCTCTCTCTCTCTCTCTCTTTCAAAGGACATATTGCATTCAGCCTTCCATATTATTTATGAACTGTAACTGTTCTTTCCCTCACTTTCTCTGCGTCCTTAATCGCTTGGCCTATTGAGAGATCTCTTCATTTATTTGTAAACTCGCGGATTTTATGACAGATCTTCTTCTGTCTGCTTTTGATATGAAGGCACACAGACTGACTGTCGGGTATCGGTTATTGGTATTCCCAGTGACTTTGTGGTTCGGTCTAAACGTCGAAGTACAGTCTCTCTACCTGTGCGTTCTTTAACAGAGGAAGTGTTGTGTCATGTCTTCTGTGTCACTATTTACAAACGTACCCATATCATTATAAGTGAAAGTAGTATCTGTATGCTTATTTGGGCAGGGGGGAGGGGTACAGTGGTGAAATCGTGTAACTCCTGGCTGGACAAACAGCAAGCATCAACCTGAGTTTGGTTTTACTACCATAGGCTGTTGTCACCGTACAAGAGAGAAACAATTTATTGTGCAAAAAAACGCTTACTAAGTACAGCACAACAGGCAACCCGGACGCGGTATGCGTATAGGGGAAAGCCCTCTCAAATGAATGGCATTGGCTGTGGTGTTATACATATCTTTTCCACCAAAAAAATAAATAAATAAATAGACAGATACACATTGTGCTCTGTATTGTCCGATTCTGCATCAGCTATCAAGGGAGGTAGCCTTATCCATTGCGTATCTGATGGAATTTTTTACCAGAAGCTGAGGTTATATTTTCGTGTGGTCCGTTACCCCTAGTCATATCACTCACGTCCCGGTTTTCTACTCTATTTGTAATCATTATGCATACACGCGCGCGCATGCGTCGAAACGCTCATTCCTATACGTACAGAAACTCTTACCGCTCATGTACGCAACTACACATGCTCGTGTAACCTGGAAATAAATTTCTTTTTGTACACTTTGAAATGTATTGTTTTGCATTCATCTGTGCGCCATACGAATGCTACAGCTGAATGCTTTCTGAATTCACTCTTGACCAAGTCCCGTGGCTCGTGTCTTAGCAACCAGGATTAATAGACTCTGTTAATCCTGTTAGCAACAAGGAAGGGTTCCAGACTCGGCCGAGTCACGCAGGTGTGTGGAAGAGCCGGGAAAAGGCTTTGAGAGCGGGGCGCCGGGGGGAGACTAGGATGATGAAAGTGTACTCTTTTGCATAGATCGGCTTCGCCAGGAACACCACACAAGTATCCCCGTAGGTGGGTAGTGCCGTCAGTGCACGTCACGCGGTGCACTGTAGGCATTGCTTACGGTTCTCTGCAGCGTCCCTTCGGCCGCTAGCTGCAACCCCTTTCATTCCTTTTATTATACATTCATTCATATTCTCTTTCTCCCATCTTACTTTCCACCCTCCCCTAACAATTGTTTCTTAGTGCAACTGCGAGGATTTCCTCCTGTTACACCTTTCAAACCTTTTTACTGTCAGTTTCCGTTTCAGCTCTGAATGACCTCATAGGTCCCAGCGCTTGGCCTTTGACCTAAAGTCTATATTCTATTCTATTCTATTTTATTCTATTCTACCATACAAGCAAGATGTTGAGATGGGAAGAACGCGGAGTTCATGAATGTCCAGAGAGTGAGCCTTGCATGAGAGGGATATATAAATGAAAAAAAATCAGTTTGAAAACAACCAATACTAATCATGATAACCTTTAGAATGATGGGGAAAGATAATCCCCAGTGATTATATATAAATATTTTTTAAACATGCATAAAAGAGGGCTATTTCAACCTAACTAAATGCGTACAGAGAATGACCGACAAAAATTGCGGCAGTAAAATTTTCAGTTGAACTTAGGGTAGACCAAAAAAGGCAGTAATATGAAAGTGAGTGGTTCGTGATTAACACCACTTTAGCCATTTCCGAAGGCAAAAAAGTGGCTAAAAAATCAAGCTAAGTCATTATGAATGCGCAAGCGAGTTTTATTTATATCTTTCGTCAATTGTTAATGATGTCATTGGCAAAACTGTCTGCCAGTGTGAAAGAGTTCTTTCCCTCCGTAGAAAGATCGTCGTTCATTCTTGCTCCCTTTGCTCTTACAAATTCTTTCCCTCCATGGAAGGATCGTCGTTCATTCTCGCTTTGTTCTTACAAATGACCTCGCAGCCATTCCAGTTGATGGCGAGATCGTCACCCAAACTAAGGTGAACAAGTGCATTGCTTTCGGCGTGCAAGAACACTCTTTTCTGTATTCATTTATTCTTACGCGTCATCCTTTACCAGTTCCAAGCGTAGGGGTTCGTGCTGTCAGTGCATCTCAAGTGGTGTTCTGTGGGCATTGCTAAAGGGTGTTTACAGCGTCCTTTCGGCCCTTGGCTGTACCCTTTCCGTTCTTCAGCCTTGCTGTCCAGTGGCCGTAACTATTACAGTACTGCTTAGTGCAACTTTGGGTTTTTCTCCCAGTTCCCCCTTTAGGTTCGTGTGCTTCCTCTTCTTTATTTTCTGAACCTCTTTATCTTGCAGTCCAAACAACCCCATCTCCCTCATTTCACTGTCCTAAAAAGCGCTGAGTGGCCGAAAGTGCCCCAGCGCTTGCTTAGACCGTGGCCCCGGCAGTCTGCATATAACATCAAATCAAATCTGCCTCTTTCGCGTAATATCACAGCCTATACAAGTTACTCCTTAGACTTCAAATTTTTTTTTTTTTAAGTTGGGACCTGTTGCTATGAATAAGATAATTTTTTTTTGGATATTTCTGTTTATAGACTTTATCGTCTTTTTCCTTACAGATTTTATTAACAGTGTTTTGATGCTTTAAAAAGTACAGTAGTGTTAAATGGCAGAGTTTGTCATTTCTAAATTATCCTTCCAAGTTTGGGATTTTCATGTCAAAATCCGTTTTGATATTCTGAGTAGCTTCATTTATGAAATATTTTGAAGAGAACCTTTTTTAGAAAACTTCATATTCTGTAACGACGTACCAGTTGAAGAAGTTTTATATGTTCAGAATATGAAGATATAAAACTTATTTTATATGTTGATGTTCTGTAACAATGAGGATGGCATATTCTGGTTGCTCGTAAAGCCAGCCATACCAAAATGTTTTTCCACACTTCCTCACTCTCAGGCCTGTACCGAGGCGGGGTGTGTCGGGGAGTCGTTCGACCCCGCCCACCCCAAAATATCTGGAAGTCCATATTTTCTGTGAAAATTCTGTTCACCAAAGTCAGTACTTTGAATAACATCTAATCGGGTAGAAGGGCATAGACCGTATGCCCAGTTTTTCTTCTTAATATAGCTAAAATAACATTTTCAAGTATTTCATCTTATATATACCTAAATGTGCAATGGCATATATAGAAGAAAAGGTCCAGTTTTGGAAAAAACGACCCCCCCCCATAAAAAACTCTGGGTACGGGCCTACTCTGCCGGGACTTCTTAAAAAGGAATGCAAGACTCTGCGTTTGTTATTTCTTTAAAAAAGTTTAAATTCAGAACCAAGCAAAATAGGATCGCGATATTCTAAGACATCAAAACAGGGCGGCTGATGACCTGCTTCACATTCAGCCGAAAATGAGGTGGCGGCTAAATGCTCTATACCCATAATACCTGAGAGGTCAGCAAAATCCATTTTATTCACTTCGCAAATATGTCGGCGAAATCAGCGACTTCCGAATCGGCTCATCTTCACCGATATTGAGCGTTTTATTATTTACAATATCTGTGGCTATTATAAGTCTGTGAGTATGGCGGAGGGAAGGGTGACGAGGGAGAATCCACAGCAACGCCGAACTTTTGTCCAAACCTTTGTTATTGAAAGAGAAGGCCCGGGAGAACACCCGAGGACGAGGAAGTTCAACGATTGTTCTTCAGTTTAGTGATGGAGAGTTTACGTCACAAATTTCTGGCTGTTCATTTGATTTACTGATAACTGAGTCTAGAGGCACATTGGTATCAAGGGCCGTTGCGTGCACCTTGTACATTACTTCTCAGTTCCAGAGGTCCTTCATTCTTCACAACGCTGGACTGTGGAACAGCATCACAGAGGATGTCTTGCAGTTGGAACTTCTGAAGTTCAAGCAAAAATGCAATGCATTACTACCCTAATGCTGTTCTCCTTGCATTTTGATACATTATTGTCTGTTTATCTATTTATTAATTTATTTTTTCTTTTCCCATAAGTGGTATCTCTTTCTGTATTTCCCTTTACTGCCTCTTATTTCCTGTTGAGCACCATATTCTTTGGAAGCTTGAATTTCAAGTCAGTGGCCCCTTTGGTGGGCTTCTTGTTCCATATGAATAGCTTTCATCTACTGAATAATAATAATAATAATAATAATAATAATAATAATAATAATAATAATAATATATTAGGCCTACACAGTTTCTTAATCCTGTCTAAAGAGTTCCGCGGTTGAAGGAGCATGTTCCATATGAACAGGTTTCATCTACTGAATAATAATAATATTAGACCTACACAGTTTCTTAATCCTGTCTAAAGAGTTCCCATGGTTGAAGGAGCATGTTCTGTATGAACATTTCGTCTACTGAATAATTTATTAGACCTATTTCTAATCTGAAAAATAAGGAGCATGTTCCATATAACAGGTTTCATCTACTGAATAATAATAATATTAGACCTACACAGTTTCTTAATCTTGTCTAAAGAGTTCCGCAGTTGAAGGAGCATGTTCCATATGAACAGGTGTCATTTACTGAATAATAATAATATTAGACCTACACAGTTTCTTAATCCTGTCTAAAGAGTTCCGCAGTTGAAGGAGCATGTTCCATATGAACAGGTTTCATCTACTGAATAATAATAATATTAGACCTACACAGTTTCTTGATCTTGTCTAAAGAGTTCCGCAGTTGAAGGAGCATGTTCCGTATGAACAGGTTTCATCTACTGAATAATAATAATATTAGACCTACACAGTTTCTTAATCCTGTCTAAAGAGTTCCGCGGTTGAAGGAGCATGTTCCGTATGAACAGGTTTCATCTACTGAATAATAATAATATTAGACCTACAAAGTTTCTTAATCCCGTCTAAAGAGTTCCGCGGTTGAAGGAGCATGTCCCGTATGAACAGGTTTCATCTACTGAATAATAATAATAGACCTACACAGTGTCTTAATCCCGTCTAAAGAGTTCCGCGGTTGAAGGAGCATGTTCCATATGAACAGGTTTCATCTACTGAATAATATTAATATTAGACCTACACGGTTTCTTAATCCTGTCTAAAGAGTTCCGCGGTTGAAGGAGCATGTTCCGTATGAACGGGTTTCATCTACTGAATAATAATAATATTAGACCTACACGGTTTCTTAATCCCGTCTAAAGAGTTCCGCGGTTGAAGGAGCATGCTCCGTATGAACAGGTTTCATCTACTGCATAATAATAATATTAGACCTACACAATTTCTTAATCCTGTCTAAAGAGTTCCGCGGTTGAAGGAGCATGTTCTGTATGAACAGGTTTCGTCTACTGAATAATAATAATATTAGACCTACAAAGTTTCTTAATCCTGTCTAAAATGTTCCGGGTTGAAGGAGCATGTTCCATTTGAACAGGTTTCATCTACTGAATAATAATAATATTAGACCTACACAGTTTCTTAATCCTGGAGTTCATGAAGGAGCATGTTCCATATGAACAGGTTTCATCTACTGAATAATAATAATATTAGACCTGTTCAGTTTCTTAATCCTGTCTAAAGAGTTCCGCGGTTGAAGGAGCATGTTCTGTATGAACAGGTTTCGTCTACTGAATAATAATAATAATATTAGACCTACACAGTTTCTTAATCCTGTCTAAAGTTCGGCGAACGAGGGAGCATAGCAGGGGAGAAAGTGCCTAACAGCGGGCTAAGTTGGTCAGCCAGCCGCCATTCGGCCGAGAGAGATTGTGGGGAATTATAAGTGGCTATTGTGGGGGGCGGAAGGAACATCCGTCCGCGCTTGTGTCGTCTGTTCGTTTTTCTCCTTCAGGTAAACCGCAGATGCATGGGAGTTGGGCGTTTTGCTCAGGATGGACTCTTTTTTTCATTCTGTTTGTGTGAGCGTTGGTTATTTTCCGTGCTTCTCTGTTGAACTTGCATTGTAGTTTTAATTCTACGGCGATAAAAAACACCAGCTGGCAGGTTCATTAGGACTAAAATCGGACAGAATAGAAACTTGTCCTTTTTGCCTTCCACGCAAGTAACAGAGGAACTGGGAAAGTATTAGTGTTGCAGAGCTTTGAAAGGTATCAGTAAAATATCATAAATCATTTTAATTATAGACATAATTCACTTCAGTTCATTGCCTTGAAAGCTGTTCAATTAGACAATCAGTTAAAAAAAGAAAGTGAGATCAGTATTTTAACCAAACCAGCCAAACGGTGCGAAATGGTAGACGCATCATTAGTTTCAAATCGCAAAGTTCGAATGAAGCTGAGGCAGGCCTCAAAAATACCGGGTTGACAGAATTGGCGAAGTTTGGAGCAGAAGTCCCTCCTTCCTTAAATAGGGTCGACACGGCCGTTGAGTATTCCGAGTGAGTACTGAAAGTAGTTTCCCGATGCTACTTTCTGCACGCCATTATCATTATTATCGTTATTCAGGAGATGAACCCTATTCATATGGAACAAGCCCACCGCAGGGGCCAGTGACTTGAAATTCAAGTTTTCAAAGGATATTAAGGTGTTCATTTGAAAGAAATAAGAGAAGGTAACAGGAAATACAGAAAGAAGAGATCGGTTATTAAAAAAGAAATAACTGACAAGTTGATAAATAAATAGATAAAAATGTAAATTAAAAAATACAAAGAGAATCGCTTGAGGGTAATAATGCGTTGCATCTTCCCTTGAAGTTTTGAGGTTCCAGTTGCACAACATCTTCAGAATGACTGTTCCATAGTCCCAAGGAGTGAGGCCTCTGGAACTGTAAAGTTCGCCAGTGACACACATTTGCTGCACACTGGTGCTGCTGTTCACACACAGCATCCTTGATTCAACAGTTAGGACGTTTATTTCTGTCTTCTTTGATACAGCAAATAGGTTCTACATCGGCAGCCTCCCATTTAGTCAAACAGAAATGTTAAAAACATTCAGAATTTTTGCGTCTGACCGACATAGTACTAAAGTTTAAGCTCGTATAAGCAAAGCGAATATCTGTGATAACATGATCTGATATCTCTTAGGCAAGTGACGAAGTCTGGCTGAGGAGGTTTCCTGTTCTTCACGCTTTTCTCCTCATTTATGTCTTAATTTGCAGCCGTTTATGTTGGTTGGTAACAAAGCAATAGGCTGATCGCTTCATTCCTTATTTTCTATCGCAAGAGTTCTGTTTTATCGACTACTTTCGATCGTTTCTTTATCAGTTAGCTTCATTAATTTTATTATCATAATTATTATTCAGAAGATGAACCCCATTTATATGGAACAAGCCCACCAAAGGGGCCATTGACTTGAAATTCAAGCTCCCGAAGAATATTATGGTGCTCATTGGAAGAAGTAAGAGGAGGTAAAGGGAAACACAGAAAGAAGAAATCTCGCTTATTAAAAAAGAAAAAATAAGATAATAAATGAATAGATTAGAATGTATTAAAATGCAAGGAGAATAGCATTAGGGTAGTCATGCATTTCATCTTCGCTCGAATTTTGAAGTTCCAATTGCACGACATCCTCTGGGAGCCTGTTTACCTTTCGCCTATTTTGCCAACAATTCTTCTTCTTCTTCTTCTTCTTCTTCTTCTTCTTCTTCTTCTTCTTCTTCTTCTTCTTCTTCTTCTTCTTCTTCTTAGTTTAGTTCATCGTCGGGGTCGCTGTTTTTGATGGGCCCTTTCGAGTCGTTTCCAACACTCAATGAACGGTTCATTTCATAATTCGTTTTGGCAGATGTTTTACTGACAGATGCCCTTCGTGACTCAAAGCCTCCCTGTGTATCCTTATGGCTTGGGAAGGATAAAAAGCCTAATCACTGCTAAGAACAGCTGTGCAAAAGTTTCCAGAGCGCATTTGCCATCCCCATGTACAACCATTCCACTAGGCATCACATAGCAATTTCTCCACTAAGTTGTTCTTCATAACCATATGAGTAGGCCCTTTCCCTTCCAGTACTTTCTTCTCGTTCGTTCCTTAACTTTTCAAAGGCTCCTTCCTCTACAGCTCGATCCTGAATTGTACTTCTGGATCAGTCAGCAACAGTCTTGACAGCTGATCTGAATTGGTGCATTGGTAAAGTTTGATGCCTCCAGTACAGGACCTGTGCATTTCTCTGTCATTTCTCTGTCTTCTCTTCCTCCCATTAGTACTGTATTTGGCGTTGCCTGTTATTTCAGTCCTAATCCTTTTTCCATTTTTCTATTTATTTCTCATGGAAGTTGGCTGGTATGTGCTTTAAGATTTAATGATCGTTTTCCTCAATATTTTTTTATTTTATTTTGAGCCAGTCTTAAGAAACAAGCAGTCAAAATGCATCATTATATCATTTGTTCAAGCAAAGATGCAATGCGTTAGAACCCTAATGTTATTCTCCTTGCATTTTAATGTTTTATCTTTATTAATTTATTAATTATTTTTTCTTTTTAATAAGTGAGATCTCTTCTTTCTGCATTTCCCTTTAACTTCTCTTACTTCCTAATGAGCCCCATATTCTTTGGAAGCTTGAATATCAAGTCAGTGGCCCCTTTGGTGGGCTTGTTCCATATTGAATAGGGTTCATCTTCTGAATAATAATAATAATGTCTTTCTCCTCTAGATCGAGAACGGGATATGCTGTATATCAGGTCCACAATAATATTCAGTGGTGAATTTTTATAAAACCAACAATAATTCACCACTGAATATTATTGTGGACCTGATATACAATAATAATAATAATAATAATAATAATAATAATAATAATAATAATAATAATAATAATAATAATAATAATTAATAATAATTTTCCTCGAAGTCTCAGACTCTAAGACAGTTGGAGATCTCTGGTCTTTAAAATTTGATTTTGTGTTGAAATTATTTATAATTATTTCCTGCCGTGACCTGTTTTTCAAGTTCACAAATCATCCTAAAGGTAATCATTGTACTAATTTCGATTAAACTTGACAGGAAAATACCTTGGAGGTTAGTGACTATTTTCGCCAAATTCTTTTGCTTTTTCCCTTGGTCTGATTTTTCAGTGTCAAAGGTACATCTATAATTGTTTTTGCTGTTCAACGTCACGGTTCAATTTAAATGTCAGTTATTTCCCTGAGACTTTTTCTCTATCTAAAGAACGAGACAATTCTCTCTGGTCCTCACAAGCTTCGTTAGAATCTTTGATCAATATTTGTTCTGGCAAGCAGTTATGTCTATTGAAACCCCTTTGCTCATCTTATTTTGTCGTTCATTGAACAAAGTATTTATTAATTTTTGCCGAAGAAACTTTGGCGTATTTTTTGCTTGTTTATTTTTAAATGAAACATTTAAAAATTTTCTTTTAAATTTGGGTTTGATCAAGCCTTAAGACAGTAGAGTTGAATCTTACTTGTAATGAATATCAAAGGAAAAAGGCACTTAGCTAAATTAATCTATTAGCCCGAGAAGTTTTAGACGTGATATGATCCACATGATTGCATCTATAAGCAATCTCATTATATCTTAACAAGAAAAACAGACCCCGTAGAAGGTTAGTGCCGTCAGTGCACCTCACTCGGTGCACTGTATGCATTACTTGGGGTTCTTTGCAGCGTCCCTTCCATGGCCCCTAGCTGCAACCCTTTTCATTCCTTTTACTGTGCCTCCGTTCATGTTCTCCTTCTCCTATCTTACTTTCCACCCGCTCTAACAGTTGATTCATAGTGCAACTGCGAGGTTTTCCTCCTGCTACACCTTTCAAACCTTCTCACTGTCAGTTTCCGTTTCAGCGCTGAATGAACTCATGGGTCCCAGTGCTTGGCCTTTGTCCTCAATTCTGTATTCTAAGAGAAACAGACAT
Source organism: Macrobrachium rosenbergii (assembly GCF_040412425.1). Taxonomy (NCBI): domain Eukaryota; kingdom Metazoa; phylum Arthropoda; class Malacostraca; order Decapoda; family Palaemonidae; genus Macrobrachium; species Macrobrachium rosenbergii. The sequence continues at coordinate 6,170,116 of NC_089780.1, read as the reverse complement.
ACTTAAAATCTAGTCATAATTAATATTATATCTATTTATATTAATACTAATAATTTTCAGTATTAGACCATGAAGTCTTCGCTTTTTTTTTTTATACGTGTGGAATTCGTTGGGGACTGTGCTACAGTTAACGGCAATCTCACTTCAGCATATTATAAGTGGGTTCGAACCCTACCTTCAGACGTTCAAGTCTCTGTGAGGCATATATATATATATATATATATATATATATATATATATATATATATATATATATATATATATATATATAATATATATATATATTGTGGATAAATAAATTTCTGATATATCATATCATATATCTTTCATATATATATATATATATATTATACAAATAATCAAGTTGAGTCACTTGTGGAACAAAAATAAATTTGGACAAGCAACTAGGATCAGTGGGCCGCCCTTGTCTTTCAATTGAAAGGAAAGGGTTCGCGACTGCCCAGGCTAGGCCATACAAGTCATAAAAGCAGTTCTTCGCGCTTTTTGCCACTGCAACTACAGGAAAAAAATATCTGGACGGAAGCTAACTATGTGAATGGCCTAGTGGAGAATCGAACCCGCATTGCCATTTCAATTGAAACGTTGCCTGGCTACGACTTCGTAGTTACAAGCATAACCAAAAAAAGTCAAGAAATAATATAATTAATATATATATATATATATATATATATATATATATATATATATATATATATATACATATATATATATATATATATATATATATATATATATATAATCATCTGTAACAGTGCCATTAGTAACAAAGAAGGACTAGACAAAGGGTACCTATCACTGAGAGAGAGAGAGAGAGAGAGAGAGAGAGAGAGAGAGAGAGAGAGAGGCTGCTGATTGTCCCACTTGCTGCACCCAGGGTCTGAAATGATTGGAAACAATTGTGAAATTTCGAGTAGGCTGTTGCCAGGTGTATTTTTAGGACCCTGTCGTTGACACAGATAATTCTCTCTCTCTCTCTCTCTCTCTCTCTCTCTCTCTCTCTCTCTCTCTCTCTCTCTCTCTCTCTCTCGAACATCCGTTCCCTGCGGATTCTTGGCGAGGTGAAGATGTTGGTCTAAGCTTTCTCTCTGAAGTACGAGGAGAAGAACTTGGCTCCGTCCTCTGGTGTCCCTCTCGGGATAAGGAACGGGATAGATCGTATTTTGTTTTATTTGTTTTGTTATTCATTGACGCTCGCGTTTGTTTCGTTATTCGTTGGACACAGGAGGGTGTATGCAAGGGTGTCATTATTCATCTGTTTATTCATATAGTTGTAGGCTGCTATTCACCGTTATAAACATGACTTAACCGCACGTTAATTATTTTATTATTATTATTATTATTATTATTATTATTATTATTATTATTATTATTATTATTCAGAAGATGATGAACCCTATTCATATAGAACGAGCCCACCAAAGGGGCCACTGACGTGAAATTCAAGCTTCTAAAGAATATTATTATTATTATTATTATTATTATTATTATTATTATTATTACTATTATTATTATTATTATTATTATTCAGAAGCTGAAGAACCCTATTCATATGGAACAAGCCCACCACAGGCTCCATTGACTTTATATTCAAGCTTCCAAAGAATATTAAGGTGCTCATTAGGAAGAAGTAAGAGGAGGTAAAGGGAAATACAGAGAGAAGAGATCTCACTTATTAAAAAAATGAATTAATAAATAAATAGATAAAAATGCATTAAAAGTGTATTAAAACGCAAGGAGAATACCATTAGGGTAGCAATGCATTGTATCCCCGCTTGAACTTTTGAAATTCCAGTTGCAAGACATTGTGTGTTTTGATCGTGATTATAACACAAATACAAGCAAACAAGAACTGGCTCTAGATTTCATATCTGTTGAGCTCTTCTCGAGAACAGAGTGAGTTACTGGTGAGGTATGCACCGAGATTCTTAAATGGAAAATGACCGAACGTTTGCGAGAGAGAGAGAGAGAGAGAGAGAGAGAGAGAGAGAGAGAGAGAGAGAGAGAGAGAGAGAGAGAGAGAGATTCACACAAGTTTCACGTGACAGAAAAAAATTGCGGAATCTCCACAAAGGATAAAATGGAAAACGTAGCACCGCGGATTTGTTACACATTTTCGAGGTGCACCGAAGATGGGAACAGTGTTTGTCCTTACGTGAGGAGAGTTTATGATTTTTTTTTCTTCTTCTTCTTCTTCTTCTTCTTCTTCTTCTTCTTCTTCTTCTTCTTCTTCTTCTTCTTACGTAAAGTTTTCATACGTGCACCATTTCTCTTGCCGTACTCAGTGAACCCTGAAAATGTCACCACTGCACGAAAGTACTCGATGCTTCTTGGTGCTCGCGTTCTTTTTTGGGCGAACCTGAACACACACATATATATATATATACACCGTGTATGTATATATATATATATATATATATATATATATATATATATATATATATATATATATATATACATATACATATAGATATACATTATTACAACAACAAGCAGGAGTCCAAAGTTGCATATATATTGTAAGAAACGTTTCGTTTTACTTAAACACATCATCGGTCTGTAAATTGAAAAATACATATTAATTCTCTTAATTCCAAATAAAAGCTAAATTAAAAACAGCAGTTACATTCTTTAAAATTACAAAATATATAAAAGTAAAAAGAGAACAAAGAATTTTTTAAGGCTACCTGATCAATAGAAATGGAAAGACGAAGTGAGACCACAAGCTCACGCATTATTACACACACACACACACACACACACACACACACACACACACACACATATACATACATATATATATATATATATATATATATATATATATATATATATATATATATATATATATATATACATGGGGCTCTTGAAAAACGCAAGAAAGTACTTAAATCCACACTCATACCTTGGCTGTTGAATCATGGGTGACCACCCGTGAAAAACTTCCATAACACTATCCATTTCAAACCCCTACAAAGGCTCATCAGCAGCACGTCAAAGTCCTCTTATGCACACACTGTGCCTTTCATCTCACCCACACATTTCACCAACTCGTCTCCCTCCATTCTTTCCACATGACCAAACCATCTCAGAACTCGGTGATCAGTCCTTTCAACTGTGGTAACTTTATTACCACTCTTCATATGTCTCCAGATTTCTCACTCTTTCATTTCTTGTATGCCCCATGTAGTTACACAAGTATTCATCCCTGCAGATTCAACTATTTTTCTTTAAATCTAATTCAACACCAACAACATGGGTTCCAGGAAGGAGAGAGGGCTTACTGATTACCTCGTACACTCCAACACCAAAACTAGCACAAATCAACCACTTCCATTTTCCCACCATTCAAGTAAACACTCATTGCTCTGCCTTAAGGTGGTATCCCTTTGCCAACACAGATTTAACATTTGTCTGTGTTTGCTCTTAACTTTCTCCTCTTGCAAACACTTACTTTCCCTTAATGATTTCTGCAATTTCTCTTCATTGTCATTTGCAAACATCAGAATTCCATGCTCCAATGACAACTCACTTTCTTATCCCGCGAATATGCATCATATTCTGCCATCATTTCCCTGACTTCTCGTGTCATTCCTTCCATCAAGGTACTTAAGAACCGTAGTGACATAACAGACCCTTGTTTCATAACCAGTTTTTACACCAATCCAGTCACTCTTTCCCATTACTGTATGCCCCGTAGGCGGGTGGTGCGTCAGTGCACCTCATGCGTTGCACTGTAGGCATAAGGTTCTTTGCACTGTCCTTCGGCCCCTAGCTAAAACCCCTTCATTCTTATTACTGTACCTACGTTCATATTCTATTTCTTTTTTCTTACTTTCCACCCTCTCCTAACAATTGATTCATAGTGCAACTGCTTTGAGGTTTTCCTCCTGTCAAACCTTTCAAACCTTTTTACTGTCAATTTCCATTTCAGCGTTGAATGACTTCATGGTATGTCCCAGCGCTTGGCCTTTTGGCCAAAATCCTATATTCTGTTCTATTCTCTCGAGGTGTCATTTCACTTAAAGATCAAATGGTTTCTGCATTGATTCCTTCATAACCTGATGTTGTCCATCGAGTTTCCTTATTATTGGTTTCGCCTCAGAAATTGCGAGTTCATTCATAAGCACTTTCGGGCGTTAGTAGTACCGAGATGTTCCGCCCAACGCTGCATTTCTTCTTGTGATATTTTTATTGCACATCTCCCCCTTTCGCGTCTATTGCTTTTCTTTTCACTCGTGGATATTCTGTTAACAGTTATGTGGGTGTCAAAGCATAAATAACGAGATTATTATTATTTTTCCTTTTGTATAGTTCCCCCTAGCACCGTTCTCTATTGCACTTTGAGACGAATCCTGTCATTTTCTCCAGTGTTCGAGAAACTTTGTATTGATATACAGTACTACGTCATTTTCCTACATGAGCTTAGTCTGACGAAACGATCGTTCAAAAGATATTTGTGAAATTATATTGATTTTTAAGCACGTTCAAAAACATTTTCATGCGTTTTCTTAGAAGTTTTGCGTCATCTGTTCATTAAAGATTATGTCCAGACGCCCGAGTTGAAACTAGGTTACGTAATGTCTACCTGAGGTAATGCAGGGTGGGTGCCAGAATCATCGAGATCTGACGGCTAAGAGAGAGAGAGAGAGAGAGAGAGAGAGAGAGAGAGACAGACAGACAGACAGACAGAGAAGACGGACAAAAGATAGGAGGCAATCCTGACATCTACTCAGTCGTCTCACGCACAGGGAATTTATTTTAGCGTTAGGTGGCGTTAAAGAGCCGTTTTAAGGCAAAGAAACCTGTCAGACTAGTTACGATCGGCCGAAGTGAAATGCATCGCGCTTTGCGTTGTGACTAGATTTCTTATTTCATCTTTTGTTAAATGTTTCAATCACACGATTCGTAAAGCCACTTCCATCGTAGTGCCTCCTTCCACACACACACACACACACGCTCATAGAGTGACAGTGGACTTTACACCGCTGTTTTCAATTAGATTGTTTTTATTACTTGTGACTATAAGTTCGTTTTTAGGTGGGAAATTCTATAAACAAACATTTGGTATGGTAATTGGAGATCTTCTATTACCAGTTCTCTCTGAGTAATATGTATCATCAAGGTTTACGTAAAACATTTTATTCCTAAGATTATCTAAATACACGCACCAAGGTTTGGGTACATAGACGATATTTAGGTTACTACTAGCTAACCAACCCTGCTCTGCCTGGGAAAAATGAATAACTGATAAAATCTCTCTCTCTCTCTCTCTCTCTCTCTCTCTCTCTCTCTCTCTCTCTCTCTCTCTCTCTCTCTCTCTCTCTCTCTCTCTCTTGGTAAGAAAGTTGCTTCAGTTACATTGCCCAGCATTTTTGACAATTTTTATTTCACCCCTCCTCATCCCTAACTCCTATCGGAGCTGAACTTGGGCTTAAAGGGCATTGGGAGTGTCACCACTCATCTCAGCAATCTCGAAAACTGTGGATTAGACACTAATATCTGTTGTTTTTGGTTATTTTTTTACATGTCACCCCCTTCCCACCCCTTCTCACCCCACTTCCTATTGGGGCTGAACTTGGACTTGAAGGGCATTGGGAGTGTCACCATTCATCTCAGTGACCTCGAAAACTATGGATGAGACACTAATATCTGTAATTTTTGGTTATTTTTACATGATGCCAGCTTCGCACCCCTTCTCACCCCCACTTCCTATCAGGGCTGAACTAGGACTTAAAGGGTATTGTGAATGTCACCATTCATCTCAGCGACCTCGAAAACTATGGATTAGACACTAATATCTGTAATTTTCGGTTATTTTTACATATCACCCCCTTCCCAGAACTCCCCACCCTTTGGTGCCAGTGGTGTCTTACCCCCACAGTATTCTTTCCCAGATAGTAAGTTATATGAATACCAAGTTTGGTTGAAATTTCTAAATGCGTTCCAGGGTGTATGTGGAACATGCACACATACATACACCCATTTATATATATATTATATATATATATATATATATATATATATATATATATATATATATATATGTATAAATATAGATAATAATGAACAAACAGTATAAATATATACTGTATATTGTAAAAGAATAGGTAAATTAAATGCTTTATATACTGGAAAAATTAACGAGGCATTCTAACTTAGCATTGAAATTATATTTGCTGGTAATATGCGACGTCTTATATTTAAACCTGTTCATTAGCAGTTGATCACCCATCTGCTTATTTTTATTAACAAATAACTGTCAGTTATAGGGACATTCTTCGCTATTCATACAAATATTTGCAAATGAAGAAAATTGAGGAAATTTGACAAGTCAAATTTGTCTCCGTAGGGGGTTAGTGCCGTCAGTGCACCTCGTGCGGTGCACTGTAGGCATTACTTAAGGTTCTTTGCAGCATCCCTTCGGCCGCCAGCTGCAACCCCTTTCATGCCTTTTACTGTACTTCCGTTCTTATTCTCTTTCTTCCATCTTGCTTTCCACCCTCTCCTAACAATTGCGAGGCTTTCCTTCTGTTACACCCTCAACCCTTTTTACTGTCTATTTCCATATCATCGCTGAATGACCTCATAGGTTCCAGCACTTGACCTTTGATATAAATTCTGTATTCTATTCTTCTATCCATAAAATTTAGTAAGAAACTTATCATTAATAATTTCAGTATCAGGACCTAATTCTAATAATGTTCCTTATACAAATAAGGGTCATTATTAGTATCAGAAACTCCTAACATTCTGGAATACATTGAATTAGCGTCGAATGATATATTTCTGCTATTTAGTGATAACTGATCATATATAAATGTATTTTCATATCTAATTCTAATTCTTACGGGACTAAATCGCAAGAATTTTGGTTCATACGAATCGGCAATGGGAGGGCTATAAATCGGCACTCGTTGGGATACTTATTTTTTTGTCTATAAATTTTATCACTATATATAGTTGTGGTTAATAGAAATGTCTTGTATTTTAACAGTAATCTTATATGTATCCATCTTTATGTCAATATATATATATATATATATATATATATATATATATATATATATATATCTTATATATTATATCTTACGTGTTGTTCTATATAATATATATATATATATATATATATATATATATATATATATATATATATATATATATATATATATATATATATATATAACACATAAGATGATGGACAGTTAAGATTCACCTTTCCTGTACATATTTATTTCCCGTCGTTTCGTAATTTTCGTATATATTTACATCTTCAAGGGGTCTATAATAGATAAAAACAACACATAATTAGCATAAAAATCAAAACATAAATTTTCGACACTTAAAATTATTCATTTAAAATAATCAAGATATAATAAAATTCACAAAGTATTGGACCAGCCTTCCACCAGAGTAAAAAAAAACGTAAGTGGAAGGAAACCAAAAAATAAAAAAAGAATGAAATGCACATCAAGACAAGAAAAGGGGAGTGGCTGTTGGCTGCATGTTGGGTGTTTGCCCGATGATTTTAAAATCTTTACTCTTCAATGTATGTTTTACAGATTCTAGCGTGAGTTCTTTTATTGGAATGTTCCGTTTGTGTCAGTCTGCTGCCTGTCCGGAAACTGACGCCTCTGTGACAGTCGACACGGTACCTTGAGGAGCCACTGTGTGGATCCCACTAAAGTGTACGGCTTACACCTGGGGCAAGTATATTTATATACCTCACAGAACACACACACACACACACACACACACACACACACACACACACACACACATATATATATATATATATATATATATATATATATATATATATATATATATATATATATATATATGACACATTACCACAGTTGAAAAATAAGAGACGGGGTGTACAGTAGGTCCCGACTGGTTTCGACTTTATTTCCATGCCATTGGCGAAGGACTAATACAGAGTATTAAACGTCACAAATATATATATACACTACAGAAACAGTACTGACGAACATACACAACCGTCAGTACTGTTTTTTGTTAGTATAGGCTATATATTTGTGACTTCTAATGGTCTGTATCAGTCCTTCATCAGTGGCTTGGAAACAAAGTCGAAACCTGTCAGGACCTACTATACACCCCGTCTCTTATTTTTCACCTGTGGTAATGTGTGATAAATAAATCACGCAAAAAAGTTATTATAATTATATTATTATATATATATATATATATATATATATATATATATATATATATATATATATATATATATATATATATATATATATATATATACATACACACACACACACTGTATGTGAACGTTTGTGTAGCCTTGTACTACGTGTATAAACATACTTATGATTTATTGGGTTACTAGTGTGTCATGTACTTTAGAGTCTAGTAACGTTCAAGTATTAAAAATCCTTTCACAATTAAAGAGGTGTATGTGGTTTTATGTATCAGAATCTCGTCCATCTGTTTGCGTTTCAACTCACCCGAGGCATTGGCCGATGATAATAACCAATAATAAGCCGTCGTTGGCCAATAAGAAGCCAGAGTATACTATATATAATTATCTTACGTACTGTACCCTATGTGTTTCTCCGCCTCCTAGCTTCTCCTTACTTCGGTATTTCTTGGATCATGTAGGCCAATCGACCTTTTTAGTTCCTCCTATTTATATCTAATTCCTTGCATCCTCTTCATGAGCAAGCCTACCATTCCCGCATACACTTGTACTCGTTTTTGACTGTGCTTCGTGTGCCAATCTTTAATTTTGTAATAATCTGTTCATGACTGTTTTGTTACTTATGAATACTACTAAAGTACTGTAGTACTAATGATAAACTATATTGGTTTATATATTTCGCATGTAATTTTCTCGTAAAGATTTCTCATACAGATGTCACGTAGCCTTAATGGCGTTGTTCGAGTACTATTAAAGAAAAGAAAAGAAAAAAAAAAGGGAATCGCCGCCCAGTGTACTACGAAAACCCGATAGTTATTTTCACTGCGTGAACTTGGGCTCAGGATTTCCTCCATCGAACAAAGTAGTTCCGTGAAAACTTTCCGTTCCACCATTCTGTCGCTGCGCCATCTTGTCATGCATTATCAGTTAGATTCTGATATCCACTATTGTGTGATATGCGACCCAGAGACGATGATAATTGCAAATAACAGAACGCTTGTCAGTCAAATCAACGCCTCGACTCGCATCTGCCAAGATTCGAAATTCCCACATCTTTATTTTGTGATGTCGGGAAAATAGAGTTAACTCGCTGAAGTCGTCATTGACCAATTATGAATTGATTTATGACCTCATAAAGTGACATCGACGTTTTTTGAATTGTCATTGTCAAATAAATAAATGAATACAAGAGGGTGAACGTGGGAGGCGGAGTAATTCGAGAATCAGCTGTTTCTGTTTACGGAGAGAAGAAGAAGAAGAGGAGGAAGGAAGAAGAAGAGTGAGTGTCGTACGCTACGTCGGTCGGACGCTACCCCAACAATGTTGTAAGTTTATCCATTCAGTGGCTGCAGCGTCTCCTGTTTTCGCTAATTGTTGTGTTAATCCGTTCATTCGGGCATTAGATACCCAGGGTAGGGTATTTATTAGATTTAAGTAACTGCGGTATGCCTCTGGAGGTGTTTGTTTGGGTACTATCCTTCGCCAGCAGAAGAGGGAGGGTCCCTTGAGGCTCTCTCATTTTAGGTAATTCTCGCATTAATTCTTATGAGCAGACATGATACCCACGGTAGGGTATGTTTTTCAGCCTGAGTTATCGTGGCGTGCCATTTGACGTGTGCATTTGGGCAGTGTCCTTCACGAGCAGAAGAGGGAGGGTCCCTTGGGCACCTGAGCTGAATGTCTGTCAGTTTTACGGTTGACCTTGTTCAGACTTCTTCGGCTCAGCTGCTCTCTCTCTCTCTCTCTCACTCACTCTGTGTGTGTGTGTGTGTGTGTATGTGCGTCGCTAGAGACTAAAGTTGGTGAATGAAGAGGTAAATGAAGCTCTATGTTCGATTAAAGGGGCATTGGGGCCGTTTGGACTGCGGCCTTATACCACGACTTCCGAGGCTCGTCTAGTGATGCCCTCCCCTAAATTCATATTTAAAACTCCTTTTGGTATTTAAGTTTGAAATTGCCCGCAAGTGGTTCTGTTTGCAGCCTAAATTGATTGATGCCCATAAAAGGTATCATTGGCATTGACAGTAATGGTTGAAAAACGTAAAACATAGATACCCATTCAGGGAATTGTAGCCTAGGCTAGATCTCATTTTCTGAAACTCTAATCTTTTGAAAGGTTTTCTTAAATGTTTAATTTTGTGTTTCACTAGTTAAATACAGAGTGAAAAGGTGCAAATTGAGCGATCAGTGTGCGTCATTGGTGATATTTTACCCTGTGTTCTTATAAAAGAAGCCTTGACATACATGTAACCTGCTTGTATCCTCTTCAGTGGTTAATTATTCTCTGTGCCTAACTTGCTTAGGATCTTATACAATAGTTTTGGGCAAGTGTAGAACGACAGGACCAGGTTCCGCAGACGAAAACAAACCTAACCTCCCCTAGAATCCCGTCTCCTGACCTAACTAGAGCTTACCTTCCTAACCTCACTCAGGGTGCCGTGCCCTGACCTGGCCGGAAGGGTTTTACCTGCCTGGACCCACCCAAGAAACACCAAAGATCAGAAACAATGGGCCAAGCTTTCATTCAGAGGTAGTATTAGAGTCTGATCCCAATTATTCTCTGTGTCTAGTTTGTTTAGGAAGTAGGAAATGGATACATTACCATAGTTTCCTATTCTAGGCTACAAGGAGACTTCAGAACAAACAGTCTGCCTCTGCCAACAGTAGAGGTCAGAAAGAGAGAAACTGGTTTTCTCTGCATTAGGCAACTTCAGAATCCTACAAGTTTAGCCAGTCTTTGCATTGCAGCCAATGACTTTTGATGAGTGGCTGGGGAACCTTCTTTTGCCAAACCGACAGTACTCTCACACCTCTTGTTTGAGGGTTAAGCTGGATTGGTGCAGTTATGAGCAGTGCCAAACTTATCATTCTAATGTAAATTGGCAAATACAAGGGAGAAAGCCGTACCAAAACATCATCTATTAATAAAATTTTTTGATTGAAGAATATAGAAAAGGGCATACTGTTTATAAAGCAGTGCAGGTGAGATCACTTGAGAAATTTACCTAGATAACAGTAAATTTATTGTATATTTGTTTTTCTTTTATCCCTGAGGGGCTGGTACTAAACATGGTGCCCCATGGAGCTATCGTTATGTTTAGTTCCAGCCCCTTGAGGTTAAATGCAAAAATGTAAATAAATACAGCAAATTTCTCATTATCTCGGTAAATTTCTCATATCTTATCTGTACTTATTTTAGACGCCCTTATCTATATTGTTTTGTCAACCAGTTATATTAATAAACAATAACTGCATGCAACTGTCTCCTGTACATTTACTGGAAAAGGAAGCTAGCCTAGGTTAGGCTAGTGTAGCGACCCAGACTAAGCTTGGTTTGGCTAGCCTACTTTCGTTAGCATAGGCCTGACAGTAATGAGGCTAGTGCTACGACAATCCCCTGCTGTGGGTTTATTCCAAGGGCTAGGCAACCAACAATACAAGACCCAGACTGTTCTAGGCTACTTCCCTTGTTACGTTCTGCCAAGGTTTTGCCAAGTTTACCAAGGCTATTTAGCCTATCAGATTCTGATGATATGACCAGGCTAGGCTTGCTTATGTTTCTTTCTTCAGCTACTATGTAGCACTCCCTGAATTTCTCTCTTCTAAGTGCTTCTGCTTTCACCATGCTTCTTTCTCAGTGACTTCGCTTCCTCCTGCTCCTCACCAGCCTGTTTGTCTTTCCCATCTCTGGATCAGCAGAAGCACAAGAAGAAGGCCTGGAAGACTCTACAAGAAGGATAAGAAATCAACTCTCAGCTTCTGCTGTTTTGCTGGTATGACTGGCTTTGGCCCAGAAGGAAGATAAGAGAAAGAGGGCGGTAGGACACTCCTGTGAAGGGGTGCATTCATGCCCTTGAGCGATGTGGCAGTGGCAGGAAGCAGAGTATTTGGTTGTCAAGTGTCCTACAGACTTCCCTCCAAGAATTGCTGCTTCCTTCAAGGACAGATACACTCCTCCTCACTGACCAATCCTGTTTCCTTCTTGCATTCCAGGAAAGTCCAATTGTCTTGCTCTGTCAGCAGAAGCATTAACAGTACCGGAAAAACTAAGCTAGAAGTTGTAGATGACTACTGTCCGGGCTTTTACATTAGTCTCTTTTTGATGGAGAAAGTTACCAAGGACATGAGACTGGTCATTGACCATATAGCTGAGAGAAATTACAATAATCTGTAGAGAGAAAACACAAAGAAATTACTCAGCCTCATCTGTGGTAAACCAGATTGGCATCTGTGGGTAAGGCTTGTCTTCCATTCCACTACTACTAACTGATGATTGTAGTTTGGTTACTGGCCCTAAGAAAAAGCCTGAACTGCTTCATTGAGCTTTTGAAGCCAAGCCATCAACTGAGAATGCCCCTCTTCCTAATAATTTTCATCCTGAACCTATTCTTAAAAAATTTGCATTTAATATAAGTAATTTACCAAGTAATTACATAGCTAATAGTTTCACTTGTGCAGCAGCTTAAATTAAAAAATCATGGTACTTCTTCAATTGATTAGTGTAGGTGACTAGTCCTGCCCACTAACGCGAATACTAGGAATAACTTAGACAACCTCAGTCTTTTTCTGCCGCGCTCGATGTAAACATTTGGTGCTTACAGCAGCTTTTTTCATTATTTTCCACTTGTATAACTGGATTTTGATGAAGTATTATCGCTTATTTCAAGTACTGTAGCTTGATAGCTTTCAGGATCAGTTTGGTTATTTATATGTTTGAGTCAAGTTCATAAATTTTTCGCTACTGTAGTGAAGTTGCAACCAAGATTAAACATCTTATCACTTTTATTTTGCAGAGAACTAAAAGTGTAAAGGCAGGAATGTACAGTTGTAAGGAGAGATTTTGTGCTGAATGTTATGATTAGGATGAGCTATAAGAAGAGAAGATGTTCTCGAGACCCAAGAATCGTGCTCCAGGCGCCCAGTACCAGCTCCCAAGCTCCCAGCTCGCCTGGCACCGGCTACAGAGTCCTCAGCGCCCGTTTTCAGATACCCAGCGCCAACTCCCGAATGCCTGGTGCCAACTCTTCCCGCATCCCTCTTCCTCATCCTGTGCCATTGCCAGTCTTGATTCTGGTTTAGCAGGAAATTAACCTTGTAACAGTGAAAGTATTGTGCAAGTGGAGGAGGTGACTATCTGGCCCGCCAGCTCTCCTAGACCTAAGTCATTGTCGGACTCCCCTAAACCTGAGAGGAGGCATACTGAAAGTGCAATGGAGGCTGGTGGGAGGTCCCCCAGGTAGTTGCCCTCTCAGTCGAGCCTGTTGCATATTCCCAGGTATTGACAGACAGAGGGAGGCCGAGGAGGTTTGCCCCCAGGTAGCTGCCCCCTCAATCAAGCTGTAGAGCATTCCCAGGTATTGGCAGACAGCCACTGGAAAGGCATCTTGATGGATGTGCAGTTTTTTATCATTCTTTTAATTGACCTTTCGAATAGAAAGACAGTCACAAGCTCTCTTTTTGGATATCAGTTTCAACTCTTGGTTTTTTTTTGGCTTTTCCGTCAGCCAAGAAAATTGCAGCTCCTTTCAGACAGTCTGCAAGTTTCTAGCCCTTTTTCTTCTTGCTCAGAGCATTAGTGGATGAACCTACAGGGGATTCTGTCGTCCACCGAGACATTAGTCACGTTAGGCAGACTTCATATGAGAGGTTTGCATTCTTCTTCCAGTTTTCATCCAGTTCCAAGAATTCTGGCGCAGACAGAAAGCGGCGTAACATTTTTTGATTCTTCGCGGGCGCTGATGATGCACGCAGATAGTGGTGACCATTCTACACTTCCTGTCAAGCGATGAGGAGGCTAGCCTCGTATCACAGCCTTCCTACATTTTTGCTTTGGTGTCTTTAATCTCTTCCTCAGTCCGACTTCCTTTGGAAAAGGGTTACCTTTTCTCCTGAGCACCTTATTCTTGCGCGACCGTACTTGGCCTCCAAGCAAGAAGAGAAAGCTCTCCATGGTCCCTCTCAGACCAGCGCTCTTGAGCAGCACCAATTCACAAATGCCTGGATTCCGCTTCCGAGCTCCGGCACCAACTTCCTAGCGCCCGGCACAGATTCTCAAACTCCCGGCACCTGTTCCAGAGAAGCACTATCTATCTAGTATTTGGCTCCTGCCGTTGAACACCTAGCGCCCACTCACGGACAGTTTTGCTGTGTCTTCCTGAGCTCCCGGCACCAGCCTTCTAATGAGATCCAAGCCATCGTTTTAGAGTAGGTTTTTCACAAGGAGACACGGTTTGCTCATTTACCCTTGGATTTTAACCAAGAACAAGGACCCAACCAAGCCCTGGATTCATTTTTATCTCCCTTAGGTAATTAATGGGCATCCTTGGCTCTGAGGAAGATGAAGAGCTCTCTGTCCAGTTAGAGCTTTCAGGTATTACCTAAGCAAGCCTTGTAGATCAGAGGGCCATCCATAACCTATAGTGTTTTGACAAGAACCTGTCTCGCCTTCTGACTAAGAACACATTGTCCTTCATCTCAAATGAACTTTATTTTTGAGACATACTCTGAGATTCAGGAGAACAATTTGCCCACTTTTTAAGTGATAGTTAAGGACACCAGAATAGTGTCTACCTCATTAGCTTTCAGGCACAATATGCCACTTATTTCCATTCTGCAACCGGCATACTGGAAGTGTAATTGACCTTTGCTTCTTGAAAATTAAAACTGTTTGAAAAATTTGCAGTACCTTGGGGCCATTATTAGTAACTGGCATGGTATTGAGGGAGGAAGCATTGGAATTTCTCCTATTATGTCTTCACCTTGTAGTAAGGTGCCAAATTTTTGGGGAGCCGGGGGTTACAATGTACCTGGAGCACCCAGTGGGTGGGTAGTGGCTTCATTTTAGTGTAGGTGACAGCGTTGTCTGGTTGTTTTTTATTTTGGTACGGCGCCCAGGGCAAGGGCACTTATTGATGCTTTGCTAGCCATTGGAGTACTCCGCTTCAAAGCTCCCACTTGAGTAGAGGCCCTCCACGGCTATACCGCCATGCCACTATAGGTTAAGGTGAGCACCAACCAGAGGCAGTATTCTCCTGCAGTACCTCTCTTATGTAACTTACCAAGCAATTACATAGCTATACTTTCCACTCGTGCAGCAGTTAAAAATTTTAAAGTTCACAGTAGCGATTCATTTATTTATAGTGTAGGTAACTACCCCACCTTTTATCGGGGAACAGCAGGTACAAAGTTAACAGCGATCGTCACTACTTTTCTGCTGGCTTTACCGTCAACATTGAATGTTTTGGTGGTTGAATTTGAAGTCTTTTCTTTGCCTTTCCAGAGGATTTGGTGAAGTACCCATTATTTTGGTAGCTTTTCAGCATAGCCTAGTGGTTTTTCTACAGTTTGTTTATGATGTCTGATTCCAGTTCATCAAGTATTAGGTATTGTAGGGAGGGTTATAAGACCTGAACGACCAAAGTAACCTATGATAGTCATATGATCTTTGCAAAATGTAGAGGACAAGAGTGTTCAATAGATCTCACTTGTGATGAATGTGTTGGATGGGATGAGATGAAATGGAAGGTTCTCAGGTCTTATTTGGATAAGTTAGATAAAGATAGGAAAAGGAAGGCAGCTATTAGAACCGAAAGGAGAGCTCAGAATGTAGAGAGTAGAGCTCAGAGTGTAGAGCCTGTCACTAACATTCAGCTCATTGACCGTAACATTCTTTCTCCTGGCCTTGCTTTATCCGCCATCCTTAGTCCCACTAATAATTCTCCTTCAACTCCTATTCCTGGCTTCCATTCTCTTGATCCCAGTACCGTAGCCAGCCTCGAGAGTAATGTCAATTGTAAGTTGGGTGAATCGCTTGAAGTCCTTATGGATGAATTGCAGAGTTTTAAACAAATGTCAGTGCCTGTGGAGGAGGTGGCTGTGCGTCCCGCTGACCCTCCCAGACGAAGGTCACTGTCACACTCCCCTGAACCGAACCTGGGCGCAGACATACCAGAGGTCCAAAGGAGGTTAGTGGGGTTTGCCCACGGGCAGTCGCCCTGTCATCCGACTCAGTGCTTCGTAATTCTGACAGCTGTCGGAAAGGCGTCACAGTGAGCGCCCACCAGTTATCATCTGACTCCGATAGTGACTAGTGCTAATAAGAGGCATTTTTGGCACTTTCCAGGTAAATATCATCCCTTGAAGAGGAGACGTGATAGAGACGCCTCTCCCTTTTCTCCAAGGTGAGCAAAAGACTGTCCTGCTAGTCCGCAACCGGGTTGCAGTATGTGGCGCAGCCCCATTCGCTCTTCTTCCGAGCGTTCACATGCTGAACGTCATCACTCAGCTCATAAGCGCTCTTCTAAGAAACGCTCTTCTTCTTCCGGGTGCCCATATGAGCGTCTAGAGTGTTTGCCAGACCGTCTCCCAGTCGTCAAGCACTCGTCTCGGACTCCAGAACGCCCGCCTTGCTCTCCCAAGTGCCCACCTCAAGCCAGCTCGGCTCTCACAAAGCGCCCGCTGCCAACTGTCCATCCGACTCCCACTGAACACACACCTATGTCATCGTCTCCCTCTCGCATGCCTGAAGATCCTTCTTTCGCGCATATCAAGAAACAGTTGGAAGATGTTTTGGGTCTTCTGCATACGGCTCCCCCTTCACATAAGCCTTCTCAAGACCTTATTTTTTCTCCTGTTTCTTCAGAGAAGGAAATAGTAGTACCAGACCCTCCTCCTACGGCTTATGCTTCCCTGATAAGATATTTTTTGGCAACCTTCCCCTCGCACTTCCAACCAGCTGCTCCAGTGTCACCCGCTTCCACGTTCCTTATGAGAGACCCAGCAGATTCTAGTTTGCGCCTCCCTCAGAGGGTTCTCTCTTCGTCTGCGAGAAAGGCACTTAGAGAGGTAGAAGATTGGTTCTCCGTTAAGAGGGAACAAGGAAGCCGCTTTTGCCGTTCCTCCTGCTAGGTTGACGGCCAGGAGATATCTCTCTTATTCAACTGGAGAAGCTCCTTCCTTGGGAGGTGCTGCCTCTTCCCAAGGTGACTTCTCAGGTTTGATAGACTCGGCTCGTCACTCGGCTTTTTCTTGAGCTAATGTTTTCATCACTTCAGAGTTTGATCACCATGTGAAGCACTAGTTTAAAGTACTGGAAGTCTTCAGCTTTCTGGACTGGTTGATAGGAGCTCTTGCCAGGAAAATAGAAGATCACGACATTTTAGCACCTGACTTGGCTGCGGATTAGCTGGGTGTTTTATCCTGTGCAGATAAGGCAGTGAGGGATGGCTCCTTTGAAGTTGCGAGACTTTCCGCCACGGGAGTTTTAAAGAAGAGGGAGTTGTGGTGCTCTTCACCCCGAGAGGAGTGATGTCAGTTCAGAAGTCTTCACTTTAATATTCTCTCATGGATAAGCAGTATTTGTTCCCTCAATCAGCATTGAAGGAGATTGCCACTGATTTGCAGAAAAAATCAACCCAGGACCTTCTTGCACAATCTTCAAAGCGCCCCGGGGAACTTTCTGCCTTTTCTGCCAAGTCTGTCTCCCCTCTGCAACAGCATCCCTTTCATAGAGGCAGACAGGTTTTCTTGAGACCCTGCTCCAAGGTGCGTTTCTCCGCTAAGTCCATCAGAACTTCAACCAAAACCTCTTCCAAAAAGTGACTCCCCTATCCTTCGTGTGCCCATGGGAACCAGACTCACCCTCCTCTGGCAGAGGTGCAGTGCAAGAGGTGCGAATCTCGGACGATCAAAGTTCTCAGAGAGGGTTACTCGATCCCGTTCTTAGGGTACCCTCCTCTCGCCGATCACATTGACGACATACTCGGAGGGCTCCAAGAAGTTTGTAGCTCTCTCGGAGGAAGTGTCTTCCCTTCTAAGGAAGAAGACCATAGAGGTAGTGGAGGATCGGACTTCAAGAGGATTTTACAACTTTTCGTGGTCCCCAAGTCATCTGGGCGATGGAGACCTGTCCTCGACGTCAGTGCCTTGAACTACTTCATACAGAAGACGAAGTTCAAAATGGAGACAAATCAGTCAGTGTTATTCTCCGTCCAAAAGGGGCGACTGGATGATAGCACTTGACATGCAGGACATGTATTTCCACATTCCAATACATCCAGAGTCCAGGAAATAACCTGAGATTTGTCTTCGGGGGCAAAGTCTTCCAGTTTCGGGCCCTTTGTTTCGGTCTCTCCACTGCCCCACAAGATTCATGTGAGTCCTGTCACCCCTCGCGAGATAGCTTCACCCCCTAGGTATCAACATAAGCCTATACCTAGACGTATTGGGGAAGGAAGCACAGGAAGCAACCCTTCCTATCCGTAACTCCTTCGCCTTGAAATTTTGGGTGTCAGGTTTTTTTTTGAGGGAGCCGGGGGCTACTTATATCTGGAGTGCCCACCAGTCTGTGGTAGTGGTATGATGGTTTTAATCTTTATTGTTGTTGGTGTTGGTAACTATTTTTTATTGGTCTATTATATTTTAGTACTGCACCCAGGGCAAGGGCAGTTGTCCTGTTTTGCTTTATGGGTGATCGGAAGTCTCCTTCACTCTAAGGCCCCCCTCTCAAAAGTAGCGACTCATCGCGGCCATTCTGCTAAGTTGTTACAGGTCAAGATGAGCACAGACCAAGGCAGTAATCATCTACTGCAGCTCTCTTACCAGGAAAGGTTACAACAAGCATTATATCAATGCTAGCAGATTTTTATGTTGCAAATTCATCCTCTTATCTGATTGTTTTTTGGAACAGAATACAGTATGTCCATTTATCCCACCTCCTATCAATGTGTGATTCAGCTATGTAATTATGTGGTAAGTTACATATATGAAAATGGTATTTTCATAATAAAATTAAGTTTCATCCATACTTACCAAGTAATTACAAGATCAGAGCCCTCCCTCCTCCCCTCTGATGGACATTAAGCGCAAAAGTAGTGACAATTGCTGTTAACATTGTACCTGTTGTTCCCCGATAGAGGGCGGGGTAGTACCTACACTATATTTAAACGAATCGCTACCGCGAACTTCAAATTTTTAATTGCCGCCCGAGTGGAAAGTATAGCTATGTAATTACTTGGTATATATGAAACTTAATTTTATGAAAATACCGTTTTCCAGACTCTACAATACCATTTTCCAGGCTCTACAAGATTTTAATTTAACCAATCCATTAGTTTTAACAACTTTAGAATGGGTTTCATTATAAAAGCAGAGGCATAAAAGTTTAGTTATGCTGGGTTCCAGCACATGTGGGTGTTCCTGGAATTGAAGAGGCAAACAGATTACCAAAAAAAAAAAGCTGCTTTTGAATTGCTTCCAAGGAGATATCCACTTTTATGGTTACCTCTATGATCTGTGGTAACAAAATTGGCATTCTATGGACCAAAAGTATACATAACAGCGTGCTCAGGTGTGAAAGTTTGGTCTTTGTTGACTTGGTATTAGGCACTCGTAGCATTCAAGTTCTTAATGGCTTTGGATACCAGCCAAACTGCAATGATTCTTTAGTACCCTTGACTGTTAGGCATTTAGGCTATTTCCTGAATGCCTTAGTCTTGGGGATCTCAGGGGCAGTTTCTACCTTAGGTTCAAAGAGGGGATGGTAGGTACATCCTCACCAGGATTCTTGGAGGGGATGGTGCAAATGATGCCAGTGGCATGCGTGTTCAGAATGGTCTTAAGTTATAAACACTGTAAATTATTTGTTTTTCCAGTTGTCAAATTTGATATTGTTTTAAAGTTTTTAATTTTGTAATTTTTGATATTGGCATCAATGGCTTAAAGCTATGATGCTTGATAAATTCCTGTCATCCATCTGTCATTTTAAATTAAAAGAGTCCATGTAATTTATTCATTTTTCTGTAATATGAAATCTGTTACCAAGTAGAATATTAATTCTTGTGGTCACAAAAGAAGTACTTTACTCTTGTATATCAATATTGATGTGCAGGGAATTGTGTTTTCCAGTTATGAATGGCTATTAAGAAAACTAAAACATTTTGGGTAAAAAGTGGAGCTTTAGATTCATTAGCTAATTTCTCATAGGATACTTGGTTAGAGTATGGTTTAGGTTCAGTAATAAGTACCGTAATAGGCCAAAGTTTCGTGTCCATAACAAATGATGTCGCCTCAACTGATTTTGTCAGCAAAGCGAGGAAACATATGCCTTGCCCTTCAGATACACTCCCAGATGGCCTGGGATTAATAAGAATAACCAAGAAAAACTTTGCAAAAAATATTATTAAAGTAATTATGCATTTAATGATTTATTGGTTGTCACTGATTGGTTTGTTAGTTTATTGGAATTTGAAAGAGAACACTTCACATAAAACAGTAAAGGGAGGTCTGATTATAGTTTTATCTTTTTCACAGGTGAAATAGAAGCTGCCATGCCTGTCTGTTGTTGAAGTCTTGAGAAAGTCTAGGGGCTATTGAAAGGTTCAGTCAACCTTTAGATAGCCTTTTAGACTTTAGATCTTGCCCAACTATGGATTAGAACACCCCAGAAAAGCATCAACCGATTCTATGCAATGACAGCATCTTGCAAGGAAATCAAATCTCTGCTGATTACTGAGGGATTCCTTTTTGGTATCTTTTGGTTAATAAGGTTCATCATGGCTGATGAATTGTCTTCATTATAAGCACAACACAATGCTTCACGACGAAATCAAGCAGAAACTGTAATATTCTACAGTAGATTTGTTACAGTTGATTTCTACATTGAATACCACAAAGAATGGGAGCCACTCAAGCACCCTTAAAGGGTTGCCAGAGTTCCCATTCTGTAGCTTCCATAGCTTGGGTAGGACAAGACCGCTTGAGGCCGACTCATCTCCGTGCAACTCTGACAAGATTGCTTCAGAGAGAGAGTGAAGAATGGGAGCCCCTGACATTTGGCTATGTCACTGGACAGGTGAGTTTAGCTGCACATTCTCGATTTTTTTTGTGCGTGTGTTTTTGTCCCAAATGTTGAGAGGTTTGTTGCTTATTGTGTGTGTGAGGACGAATTGTCCAATATTGTAGTCTTGCCTGAAGTACCTTCATATGTACCTATTTTGACTAGCAATTAAATAGTGAAGGGTAATTTGTCTCTTGTGCTTTTCATCTGTTTACTGTGAACTGTTCATATGTTGATAATTAAAATATAAAGTAATTGGAAACTGTCATTGAGTATTTGTAATTAGGTCACAGTAAGGAGCAGGAAAAATGTAATAATGAGAGAAAGAATGAGTGAAGGTTAACATTGAATCTTGTACATGTAATCTACAGTACTTTAAGCAGTAAAAATGAAAATACATGATTAGCAGCTAAAGACCAAAAAAGTTAATTGTAAACACAAGAGCTAAAATTCATAAAGAAAGGAAAGTGTGCTTTGCTGTACCTTCAAGCAAGGGAATCAAACTGAATTATGTTAGAACCCATTGTGGGGGAGGCTGTGTCGCAGCTGTGGATGATCAAGCTGCCACAGATAGTGGTATAGATATTCCAGTCAGCTACACAAGACACTTTTGAAACTAGATTTTCTATTTTTAGAGATGGTTTGTTGCTAAAGGATATTCTCGCTGTTACTGTTATCATTCCTCACTGCTTGTGCAGTCATTTATTGGACTTATGTTGTTTTGAGGTGGATTTGAGCAACAGTATGTTGTTCTCTTTTTGTGACCAAAACAGTTTTACTTTGGAATATGAACTTGAAAAGAAATGGGGGTATAAACCAGTTCATATATTTAATTTGTTTCACTGGAATTTAATGATTCAGATTACATTTTATGAATGTTGAGCCTCTGCGTACATTAGTGGGATTTTTCTATAAAGTTTCACCAGTCCATATTCTTCATCCTCACTGCCATCACTAAACTAAGGAGTCAGTTTCTTTTATGCATCTTCTCCAAGTATTTTTATCAAAAGAATCTTCCTCCGCTGAGCCCTCCCTCTGTAAATCCTCCCTCACTTTATCACACCATCTAAACCTTTGCCTTTTGTTGATCTTCTGCCCCTAACAGGTTCCACCCAAGCCTTCCTGACTCCCTCCCCTCACCTGTCCTTACCACATGCCCATACCATCCCAGTCTCAACTCTCCTGTCACATTGGTCATCTGTACCACCAAAGTATTTTGCTTCATGTCTTCATTTTGCAGCCTCTCATATAGTGAGATCCCTAAATTCACCTCGGCATTACCATTTCTGTTTGGTCCAGCTTCTGTTTTTCCTTCCTTCCCTAATGCCCATGCTTCTGAATCATACATTATCATTGGCCTGTCACTGTGATGGAAGCAGCACATGCTCAGTGAACCCTTAATTGATTCATTACACCATACAGTAAACCCCCCGCATTCGTGACTACTTAAAACCCCTCTAAAAACACTTAGAACTGCGTATTTTAATAGTTTAAACACAAAAAAAAACTGTAAAAATGCTTATACCTGAGTATTTTAATAGTTTTATGACAAAAAGTGCATTTAGTTATGAAAATGACATGAAAATACAATAATTAGTGAATATTTCTCAGTGAAAAATACTGTGGATGGGCGAATTTTCCATGAATAATGGGTAGATACGTTCCACAGAGAAATCTGCGAATAGTGAGACCGCGAATATGGGGGTTTACTGTAACTGCAAAACAATTTTTCTATGTAGGAAATAGTGTACAGTTATTGTTAAATGAGATTTAGTGTGAAGACTAAAGTTATTTGATATAGTCTGACTGATGGGAAGGAATAGACGGGGCTGGGTAGAACAGTGATCCTTATCACAAAGGTATAATATACATCCTTCTGGAGATGTGGACAGTATGAAAATTAAGGAAAATTTGAGAGAGACTTCCTTTGTTGAGGCTACAACTTATGAGGCCATGTCTACACTATTGTTGGCCAAAGCCAAGTCTGAGTCCACAACATCTGAGTCCAAGTCCAACCTTTTTGGTTTTATGTTTGATCTCGTGTCTGAGGGAGCACTGTATGTTCAAGGCCAGTTTTTTCTGTTTCTACTGCACTTGAGTCAAGAGTAGAAGTTTGGCCCATGTAATCATATAGATATCTTGAAATGAAGGACACAGAAATTATATTTTGAGTGCTTAAATAACCATAAGGAACAAGTTATACCTTTCTACATTTTTCATTCTCCACCTTAATAATTAATCAACAGATAGCAGCAGTGATACTTTGCAAGGACCACTGAGGCAGTGTGCATTTCCATGTTTGATCATAAATCTGTTTTCCACTTATATTTAAAAAGATAATATAACTATTATATGTAATTGCATTTATTTTAAAGCCATTCAGTAGTACCTAATTGTTTTATATAAAAGTATAAAATATTTTTTTAATCATGTATCAGTTTTTTATTTTTAAACTTACAGACTTGATACTTTTTATATTTCAATATTTGTACATAAGAGATGTAGTTGATAAACATATGACAAATTGTGAGAGGTTAAGAAATTATTTACTTCATAGTTACATGATGGACAGAAGCAATCTTATAAAGGTTTTACTGTTTAACTCATGTTGGACTCAACATCTGTATTTTGCCAACCATAAACAAAATAGAATAGAAGAAAGGAAATGAACACTCATATAAATGCTACACTACACTTGAAATAGTGCTCCAACCTGTACCAGCATCTTTTCTGGATGCCAAAATTACACCCCATTCTGGGGCATGTGGCGGACGTTCTAAGTATGTATTAAGCCCTCTGTCGAAAATATCGATGACCTATCCCAGGTGAATCAGGACAAGGGAATCCACTTTCATTAGCAACTTGAAGGGAGGATCAGAATTTATGAATGCAGTCATTCACTTTTGCAGGGAACTGCCACATTCATATGAATAAACTATCTTTTCCAGTACGTTTACATGCGTTTTGATTTATATTGTGTGCGCATTTAGGTTTGCAGTATTGAGTAGGGTCATGATATTTTTTCCAGTACCTTATTGTGGGTCTTTTGGCAACAAAATTATAAAGTTATTTGTCACATTAGTCTACACCCCATTGATGACTGGATTTTACATCATTATGTTTTGTTTCACATTCTGGTAAATCTGGTGACGTTTTGGCACGTTCTGTCCAAAGTTTTTTAAAGCATGAACTTAATTACCTTAGGCTTTATGGCTTATGGCCCCTCAGTGATTTTTGTGGCGTCGGCAACTGTGTAAAGAATTTACATTATTACATTTTCTTTAGTGGAATCATCTTCCGTGGCCTGAACAATACCCTCCATACAGTGCCAAGAGTTGTAGACCTTAAACATCTTTGTTACCTCATCAGCCAGAACCACTGTGATGCTGTTTTAAGAAGGAGAAGGGTCAAGAAGAGGAATTTTGAGGAATGCTGTACAATATAAGGATTAGGGTTTCCTTTGACTTGGCTCCTGAAAAGAAAAAGGGAAGGAGAAAAGTGATGGAAGGGGCAACTGTGGGGAAATTGGAGGCCTAGGTGATTTTGAAGAATTTGCCTTGTGAAGCTATCCTGAACAAGTGGACTCCCCTGCCCCCTGAGTTTTGGTATAGCTTTTCCGAGACTGTATAGGAAATGTTGGGATCAGGAAGTGCATCTGTTTGCAAAACAAATCCTGAAATGAGCCATTCAGTGAGTGTTAGAAACAGTTGGAAAAGGCTCATCAAAAACAGCAACCCCAACTAGTGATTAAGCTGAGAGGAAGATTACCACCCAATCTAGAGGTTGGATTATAGTTTTCTTGGGGCCAAGTACATGGCTTCAGTGCTGATCTCATGGGATTTTGGGAGGCTAGGAATATTTTCAACCATCAGTAGGACCTTAAG
Organism: Macrobrachium rosenbergii; assembly: GCF_040412425.1. Classification (NCBI taxonomy): domain Eukaryota; kingdom Metazoa; phylum Arthropoda; class Malacostraca; order Decapoda; family Palaemonidae; genus Macrobrachium; species Macrobrachium rosenbergii. Next base: position 6,145,206 of record NC_089780.1, on the reverse strand, counting down.
AGGCACTCCTTTACAGGAGAGGTATCTTCTGACTTCTGGGACAAAGCACCAATGAAACCAGGAAAAGTGTTGTGGTAGTCCCCATCTTGTTATGCATCCCAAAAAGTGGCAGTTGGAATTTATCTTTTTCTTTTAAGGCTCAGAAATTAGTAGCATTATAAATCAGGTCTACCCTGATCAGAAACCTGATGGCATTAGCAAAAACCAGCAGTGTCACTCTTTTCCTGTCTTAAAATCTGGTACTTTGCACTCTTCATGGGTAATAAATGTCCTCTTAACTACTTATTGTTTGGTAGAAGCAGTCCCCCCATCCATCACTTTTTTTTTTTTTTTTTTTCAGAAGCCAAGTCAAAGGAAATCATAATTCATACATTGTACAACATCTCTCAAAACTCCTTGTTTTTTTTATATACATTTCACAGTCCAGACCTCATTCTGAAATAATCAAACCATTCTTTAATTACTTTTCTTAAATCAGATTTAAGTCTATTGGGGTGCACTAATATTGCAGCATTGATTGTATAAGATTATTAATATTGAAAACTGAGGTGCTACCCAACAAAGAAACCAGCTTCCTGCCTTTGGCCAAATTTCCTAGGCCTATGGTAGCAGTCCCCAAAAGCTTAGTGGTTGCACCAAAGACCAACTCTCTTTGGAATTTCTCACTCAAATTGGCCTCTATCTTGTGGCAAGTCCAGAAAACACAGGGGCATTACTTACCACTGCAGTGATGGCTGTGAGGTTCCCAGATGCATGGTCACTAGGGGAGTGTTTTTCTTCATTCTGCTGTGTCTTTTTGAGCACTGTGTGCAAGGTAGCTTATGCAGAGTAATAGGCTTGTATTAGAAAAGATAAATGTTTTCACAAAAACAAAAAAAATTATTTCCCCTGGTGACTTGGTGATTCAGAACGTAGTAGTGTGGGCCTAAGTGTATTTTTATTGTCGTTAAGTGCACAGTGTCATAAAATATGACAGTGATGTGCAGAATTGAAATACTACTTTCAGAGTCTGTAATAAAATGAAACTGTATTGATTAATACTGATTTTCACCCCATCCATCCCTTCAGGTGGATGGGACTCTGCTACATGAGTCTGAATCTTCAATTATACTTCATGTAACTTTTGACTCACATCCGACTTTGAGAAACATCTAATGAAAGTAGCAGCAAGTGCTGCATGGAAGTGAGGTATTGTTTGTAAGGCCGCATATATTTACAATAGTGACAAAATCAGTGTGACCTGTTTTAGGTCATTAGTCCTTCCTTTTCTAGAATACTGTTTTCTGGTGTGGATGTCTGCCTCTGCCAGATATTTATCTCCTTTATAGAGAATGGTTTGCAGTGACAGGTTTCTGTTTCCTAACATTAGCAGTTATGACTTGAACCATGGATGGATGGTCTCTTGTTTGTCACTTTTTCATAAGTTGTATTTTAACAGAGATCTTTCACCTTCACAATTGATCCATGGTCCTCTTTCCTGCCAAGAGCGACCAGATTTACTGAAGACCAGCACTAGTATGCAGTAAATGTGCCTTGCTCTCGAGCCTCTCAGTTCCTGAGGCCCTTTATTCCTCGCTTCTTTGGACTATGGAACAGTCTCCCTGAGGATGTGCAATTGGAACCTCAAAAGTTCAAGTGAACATGCAATGCATTATGACCCTAAAGCAATTCTCCTTGTGTTTCTTAATGCACATTTTTTATATATGTATTTATCAATTTGTTAATTGTTTCTTTTTTAATAACAGATATCTTCTTAATGTATTTCCTATTATCATCTGTTATTTCTTTCAAATGAACACTGTATTATCCTTTGGAAGCTTGAATTTCAAGTCGGTGGCACTTGTGGGCTTGTTCCATATGAATAGGGTTCATCTTCTGAATAATAGTGAAGTGATTATTACAGTGAGTCTGGCACATTAAGTGCTGTGCCTGGTAGCTATTCGTAACTTAAATGCAAGAAAAACTATATATATAGTGATTGTTGTCAAATGGTAACTAATACTAGTCTTGATAGTTAGCTGAATATGATTTGTAGATTTTTAAAGATTTATGCATAAATCTAATTAGATATACACACCATACTGTATTTGTTTTATCCAGCAGTAATTGCCTTTTATTGTGTTTTTAATGCTTATATAATGAGGCTCATCATCACTCATGAAATTAATTATTTTCTACGTAACAAATGTTACTTTTCTCTTGAAAAATGTATATACTGTAATACCCAGTACATAGAATGCCATACCGTATTATTTGCAGGAAGGGAAATAATATTATTCTCTAAATCCATTCACAGCTCAGGTTGGTGGGCATTACCTATGTTAACGATTTTATTGCCGTAACAAACTTAGAGGGAATCTTAATCTGAGAATAAAATCTATTCCTGAGTTGGTTTTTGCAACCATTATAGGCTACTGTTCATTGACACTGATGTAGATCTTTGAAAATAACGTAATGTGGCTCTACACAGTTTGTCCTTAGATTTTGGGAGACCAATATACAGTTCTCTTTTATGCGTAGAGTTTTCATTTTAGCATCACTGCCCATTCTGGGTCATTAGGGACCATTGTGTCAAGCTCACAAATGAGCGTTAGGCTTGTAACAGTACCCTCAATACCTGCCCAAAACTAACCTAGGGGGTTTATACTTCCCATGGTCTGCGTTTGAAAGTTCTTGATAATGACCACTTGCTTATCTTACCACACAGCTCAGCACAGTATATTTAATATTGGTGTCTCTTCAATTGTTGCATGGTTGCTGATTTGCACAATACATTGTGTCATATTTTGTCTCATGCATATGATTTCAAGGTTAGAGTTGCATGATTAAACATTTTAATTGGAAGATGAGTTTCCTTAAAGATGGTTATTGTTTTATTGAAAAGTACATGCTAGGCTAAAGTTTTTTCAGAAATGTACTGTCATCATTATCATCCATTTTGTAATGATTTTTCAGTTAAACTTTCCCTGTATAGACTGTTTGTTTTTATATTGATTGTTTGTTTTGATGAGGCTGACAAAGGATAATGACACTAGAAGTAACAATAACTTTACTTGAAAGAAGTACATCAATGCCCATATTTTTTCATATCAAGATCAAAGCAGTTAGAATATTTTTTCTTATTTATAAATATCAAAGCATTTAGAGTACATGTAATTAGCACAATGAATAGTCGTTTAAATTAGTGCTGGTCAAACATAGAGGAAAAGATATGTCCATATAACAGTTTGTACACTTGAAAAATGTGACGTTGTAACAAATCCTTTTCAAACTCTACTCCTGAAGTATTTTGTTAGAGTATTTATTATCAGTGGTACACATATGGAGTTTTATTTGGCATCTACAGTGTGGATACAGTATTTGACTGTAGAACAAAGAGAAATGATTATTAAAATATATTTCTAAATAAAGTGGATGTTTGAAAAGTCAGTCTAGGATTGCAAATTCCTTTTTTAAATTCCTCTTCAGAGCAACATTTGTCTGCCAGACAAGACCAGACACTTGAATGGAGTACAGTAATACCATAGGTATTGCATGAGCATTATTGCTGCTCTGTCCTTATCCACTTAACTAGTGATTCTGAAGAGGAATGTAAAATGACTGAAATACCGGTCATGAAAAGGAGTTACACTGAGGTCACTTTTAATGGTGAATTGGAGTACTTTTTAAGATCAACTTTGAGATGTCCCGTTATTGAATCTGTAGACTGCTTTTCAAGTGAATGTTGCAGTACTTGCCAGTGAAATGCTTATATCTAGAACTAAATGTATGGCTGAAAAAATCTACCCAGTTTTCATATTTCAAAAATGGCAATTTCATACGATTACATAAGAAATACTTTACTTGGTAGAGTATTTCATATGATTTATAACATAGTTGAAAGTAGACAAGGAAAACTTGTGAATTGATGTTAAGATTGTCATTACACACTTGTACATTGCACTTTGTATGTTTTATATTTTCTATAAATCAAAAAAAGTGCAATTAGTTTATCATTGTGAACTTAGGGCACTTACTCGGCGCATTACTCTCCCCTAGTTGTGAAAGGAAAATTTGTGGTGTCCGTGTCATTAGAAACGTCAGTCCACATTTCAGGATCTAGTCAGGATTATCTCAACCTGGTCAGAATACAGGTCATGCTTTTTTATTTTTATCACAGTCTAAGTTTTAAGTCACTTTGGTAAGTATTGAAACATGAGACTTTTTAATCGCGCAGCAAAACTGCTCTCCATTATATACAGTAACATGATCACATAGTATAATGCAGTGGAGTCTGCTGTAACACAGCTTGCTGTTAATTTTTCATGGATACTCTATGATTTATGCCACTTCAGGTATAAGTCAGATTATTCAGAAGTCTGCTGTATAGTCCGAAATGAAAGTATGCTAAGGAGGAGTGTATTGTCCAAGTTAGTTCCCTATATGATATACTATCACTTGTTAGGTTTACACCATTATCTAGATATACAAGTATTAGTAATCATTCTCTCTCACTGAAGAAGGTGATTATATGTTGTCCCTGATTTTATCAAGCTGATCACTATGAAAAGTCCAGTTTCTGTCAGGTCGCTTACGTTAAACTTCGCTTATCTTCGAGTGGAATAGAGCCTTGTCTGTCTCGTATGTATTCGTATAAAAGTTCATTGCGTAGAACATCGGTGACAGCGTCCTCTGGGCCAAAGGGAGCTGTGTCCTTTGGGGCAAGAGAATGGCCAGTTGGGCTCAGTGTTGTAGTTGTAGGTGTGGTTTGTCTTGGTGGTGTAGGTGGTGTTGACCTGTATTTTGTATTGTCAATGTATGCATACCAGGGTTTCTGTCTTTGGTATATATTACCACTATTGCTCACATAAGCATTATACCCATTGACATTGGTAGCTGGGAGGCCTCGCCTGAGCCCATACTTATACTTCTTAATGAATGGTTTTGCCGAAGATACGTTAGATCCAGACGACGTGGACCCTGTGGGCTGTGGCCTCTTTGGTCGTAATGTGAAGTATGGTCTCTTGTGTGGTCGGCTTGGCTTTGGGGAACCTTTGTTCATGTTACCATATGGACCGTACCCCGAATTTGGATAAAAACTGGGCTGGTCAGGAAGCAGGGCACCAATTTTGTTGAGACTGGACAGCATTGGTCTCTTCATAGGCCTTGGCATGCGAGTAGACTTCTCTGGGGCAGAGCTGGTTGATGACTCATCCTGTGAGAATATTTAGGAAAAATTATTAAAATATGCATTATCATATAGTCAGTCTTGCACTTTATTTCATAAAAATATGGAATATTCATTTTAGTGTACTATTTGTAGTCATGCTTTCACCAGAATTGTGGACTTGGAAAGCCTTCTTTAATAAAGTTATCATAAAAAAGAAAATTTTTAGAGTACAAGAGTTTACAAATGGTCTTGATAGTTACTTAAGTTTATTTTCTGTTGACTACAAAATGTGGACTTTTCATTTAAAAGCATATCATGATCTGAAGAATATTAACTAATCTCTACTTACTTTTATATTTAGAGGAGATTGAGGTACAATGCCACCATACAGTCCAGCCTTGAAGAATTCTTCCCATACCTTGTTATTATTTCCAGTTGGACGGTCTTGCAAGGCCATACCTGATACGCTGTTAGATCCTGATATTTCCCCCTCTGCTGTATTGGTAGAAGGACTGTCGTATTTGTCATAAAGTTTTTCGTCATTTCTGCGTTGGCCATCATCAAAGTGGCCATATTTTGAACTGTACTGGGAACCTGGGACTACCATAGGTCCCTGTCCTTTATAGCGATTATAGTATGCTTGAAGTGCTGCAGCATTTTCTTCAGCACCTTCATCCCTCAAGGGAGGCTGTCTGTTCGGATACACCTGCTGCTTGTTCTCGGTTCCCTGCAGGTGATGTTGGTTGTGGGAAGGTCTTGGATTGTCTTTATGGTGTTGAAATTGCGGTTGGGGAGTTGGTGCAAGATGTTCGTGATTGGAACCCAAAGCAGGTTGTGGCTTTCGTGAGCCCCTGTTTTGATCTGGGGTGTGTTCAGAGTCAACTCTTTCTGTCGAACTATCAGTTGTATGTCTGTCATTGCTTGTGGGTTTGTCTGCTGATGGTGGGGGATTATCTTCAGAGGTTCCACTTTGTGCTCCTGACGGGTTCTCAGCGGCGTCTGGAGGTGAAGTTGCTGCAAACTGAAGTCTGAGGAGAGAAAGTTTGGCTGTAATTCATATTATCCAGAATATTTATTTGTGTCTTAACCTCATTAGAGAGAGAAAAATACTTAAATAATTTAACAGATTTAGTGTTTATAACTCAGTGGCTTTTGAAGTTTATACTATATATATATATATATTTTTTTTATAAAGTATTATACTGAAGTCTCTGATTCTTGCTTTCTTGTTGTATGATGGAGACTAATTCTAAGAATAATTTAACACAAGAAAAATCAGAGAAAAGCTAGAGTAATTTTCTCTGTGTGCATTACCTTGAAAAGAAGGTGATGGCCTCCTTGGCAGCAGGGTGGGGGTCTGGCTGGAGGGGGCACTCTGGGTAGAGGATAGAACAGTCTTTGCCCATCCATCCTGCTCTGACAGCAATCAAAGAATCGCCCAAAGAATGTGGCATTGTGTCTTCCAGCAGCCAGCTGACCAACACGCTGTTAGAGAAGGGAGTTGGTGATTATTGTTGCAATAGATGGTCAGGACAGCTCAAGGACATAATTTTTTCAAAATGGACTGAATGTAACTTTTCAGTTGGCTTTTATTATTCTCTCTCTCTCTCTCTCTCTCTCTCTCTCTCTCTCTCTCTCTCTCTCTCTCTCTCTCTCTCTCTCTCTCTCTCTCTCTCTCTCTCAGCTTGAAAATTCACAAAGTTGCGGAATACTTTCAGCATAAATGAAATAGGCAAGGGGTCAGCTTAGTGGTTTAGAATAACTTTTCCAATCTAAAGTATTTTGCGGGAATATAAATATGGAAAATTTAAGTTTCAAATGCAGTATCATATTCTGTTCATATTCCTTCTTCCATATTACATTCTCACCTCATCTAACAATTGTTTCTTAATGCAGTTGTGAGGTTTTCTTCCTGTTACACATTTGTATGACCTCATAGGTCCCAGCGCTTGGCCTCCGACTGATAGAAATTTACAAGACTTATGCCAGAGGAACAGTACAAACACACACACAAACGACTGGAAAGCAAATAATTACACGTGACAAGGTGGGAGGGTGTTGGAGCTGTAAGCTCGTGTGGATGTCCTACCTTAATGAATTAAGAGTATACGGGCCTTGACGGATATTCATATTCTTACTAAAGGTTTTCTTTTTACAATACTGGGCTCTGTAATGTTTCTTTCCAGTGTACCACTGGAATAAACTCTTTTGCCCTTACCCAGTTGATTGTATGGTTGTTTTCACCAACATGTACAGAAATTCCACTGGCTACCTGTGCACATCTTATGCATATTTTATGCTGTTCTGCTTTCTTTTCCAAGATTTTCCAGTGGGACCAATATAAAAGTTGCCACAAGACTTACGTGGGATTTAACATACACATCTTATAGTACACTCAGGGGAGTCCTTTATAAGTGCTCCATTGTTTTATTGTTCTTAAATGCTACATTAACTCCAAAACACCTATATGTTTGAGGAACATCTTTGAATGATGCTTATTATATTGTAGCAGAAGCAGGTTTTTTGTGTTGTAAGAGTGTTGTAATGCATTGCCCAACAGAATCAGATTTTAATTTCTCCCTGGTATGTCCTCCTAATTACTGTACTTTATATCTATTTTGTCCCTGTAGTCAGGGCTGCGTGTACAGATGCTTGTAAAAACATGGATGTGAAAACTGAATTTTTTATTGCTTTGAGCTGAATGAAAGTGAAGCAGGAAGAAATTTTGATGGTTTGTCTTCTTAATACTCTGTACAGTATACTAGTTACTAGTTCTACTCGTATGTATTGCTAGGTCTGTGTATTCAGCAATCCAAAAAGGTTAGGTCACCATCTTTTTCTATTTGCATAGTGGATTGTATTGGTGGGATCAATTCATTTAATGTACCGAAGAAGGTGCTTACTTTTCATTCCCCTGGCCATTTACAAATTAGATCGTGTTCGATTAAAAAAAAAACAAACAAGGCCTTAACAAGGGTGATTGTCTATGAAGAACTTTCCTGAACACAAAAGTACACAAAAGTCCACAGTTGCGTATCAAAAGTTAGCCATGATAATGTTAGTCTAATTATGATTTTAAAAAATGAAAACCCTCTCAAGGCAGTTTTCCCCATAGGGGATAGTGAGGTCAGTGCACCTAGGCGGTACTTAAGGTATTTTGCAGTGTCCCCTCGGCCCCTAGTTGGAACCCCTTTCATTCCTTTTACCTTACCTCCATTCATATTCTCTTTCTTCCATCTTATTTTCCACACTCCCCTAACAATTGATTCATAGGGCAACTTCGAGGTTTTCTTGCTGTTACACTTTTAATACCGTTTACTGTCAATTTCTGTTTCAGTGCTGAATGGCCTCATAGGTCCCAGCGCTTGGCCTTTGACCTAAATTCTCTATATTCTGTTCTGTTCGAAGAAAAGTTTTGGTCCTTGAGTGCTATGAACGTCTTCAGCCAAATATATGAGTGGACAAAAGCATTTCTCATTTGGCTTTAGTATAGCTTCTCCATATGTCGACTAAAATTCCAGTTTCCAAGAACGCCTTCATTGAATCGATTGCAATATGTGTAGTGGAATGTCAGTTTGAATTCAACGGGAATTCTACTCCCCAGATTTGGTATGAATCTGGTATGACTCTGTGTAACCTTTGCTCTCCAGTTATATAAGTAATTTGTCTGTGGAATTTTTCGGAAGCAGAATACTAAACAAAATCATTCATGCAATGCAATGTAGCTTCCACATGTTGAATATAATATTCTGAGAATTTTAGTCGAGACATAGAACAGGTATAGTAATGAGTCAACTTAGAGGGTTTCCATTTGTTGAAATTGTAATTAGACTAACATTCTCATGCAAACTTTTGATACACAATTGCGGATTTTTATGTACTGTACAGGAAAGTTTTTCGTCACATGGTCATCCTTGCTACTAACCTTTTTTTACCGATGACAGAGAACTTCAGAAACGACTGAAGAAACCATTCGTCTTTTAAAAAGCGTCAAGGTCCCTGGAATCTATTAAAAAAACCTTCATCTAAGCCAGCTTTAAAGTAATATATATATATATATATATATATATATATATATATATATATATATATATATATATATATATATATATATATATATATATATATATATATATATATATATATATATATATATATATATATATATATATATATATATATATATATATATAGATAGATAGATAGATAGATAGATAGATAGATAGATAGATAATATTCGCGGTTGTTGTCGGCTAAATAAAGCGTGTTCTGGGCTCATGCCCGTCGTGAATAGTGAATGATTATGTCTGCATCAGTCAATTGCGGACTGAATTTGAACCCAAAGAGCTCTTGAAGATAATACGACGAGTAGCAACGCCATGCTGCATTTTGATGATGGCCACAGTATTGCCAGAATGAAAGTGAACAGGTGAGCCATTGTCTGGTGTAGTGTGAATTGTTGATATGGGTGAAATGGCAGCTCTCATCTTCTCCAAAACTTTCAGTTAAGAGAGTTAGGATACAAACATAAGAATCGAACAAGTATTAGATTTAAATCACTGCAAATAATTTTGCTTGTGTATGTGTGTGTGTGTGTGTGTGTGTGTGTGTGTGTGTATGTACATGCGTCACTATAACAGCCTTTGGTTACCAGTCGCCGTCGAGTAATACGATATTAAGAAAACTTTAAATCAGAGTTTAACTTCTACAGTAAGTAGGAGTATATGAACAAAAATAAGATTTGCCGTGCAAAGCTTGTGGATCCAGGAAAGGAATCTTGGTAGTTAAATGAGAATTCTCTGTACAGACGACAGTAAAATATTCGTGAAATTCGTGTGGGCATAGGTTTGGACAATAGAGATTGCTATGAAGGTAGATCACACCCAGTCAAAAGATCTTGAGAGTATTATAGATTGAATAAAAATGTTTAAAAGTTCGCTGTGTTAAACATATAGAAAGTAGCCTAGTAATTTAGACTGCACTGTAATAGGGAAAAATATTATATAGCGTTTAGCTAATACTTTTTAGTACTTTTTTATCTATTTATATATTTGTTCTTTTTAAAAAGTGACATCTCTTCTTTCTGTATTTGCCTTTACCTTCTCTGATTCCTAATGAGCACCTTAATATTCTTTGGAAGCTTCAATTTCAAGTTAGTGCCCCCTTTGGTGGGCTTGTTCTATATGAATAGGTTTCATCTGAATAATGATAATAATGGTAATAGTAATGATAATAATGTTACCCAAAATTTGTCTGCAGTTCTAACAAGTCGACAAGATTCGTTTCACAGTTGTCCCTGAAAATCAGATGTGAAGCTCCGTCTCGTAAGATCACGTCTGCATTGACGGCAAATCCGGCATTACTGACGGTTCTTTGCAGCGTCCTTTGGTCCCCCTAGCTGCAACCTCTTTCGTTCCTTTTACTGTACCTCCCTCTCCTAACAATTGTTTCCTAGTGCAACTGCGAGGTTTTCCTCCTGTTACACCTTCGGCCTAAAGTGTACATTCTGTTCTATTCTTGACGCCAGCTCTCTTGTGCCAGACTCGGAATTTCCAAGAGCTCTCTCCGCAGGTTCCTGCTCACAGCCCAGGCGGGCTCTGCTCTGCTCTGCTCTTCCCGCGGCCGTGGATGGGTCACCCACCATCTGTCAGATAACGGACGATGTATGTATGTCGTCCACCACGCCATTTTCCCAGGAATTCTTTCTTCGTTTTCTTCTTCTTCTCATGAACCTTTGGCTTTTTCCCCCAGCCCTCACAGGGAGCCAGGTTTTACCTCAGAAGCCCTACTGCTCATTAGTAGACCGCTTAATAAGATTCGTGTCAGCAAATTTGCCAGAGAACAAAATTTTCTGTCCCCCTGTCAGAAATTTTTGTCATGTCTGAAGGGATTAGATGGTGGTCACCTTTCAAGGCTGGATTTAGAGAACAATTCCATTTAAAATCTTAGTTTTCTCAACAGTGAAGAGAGCGAAGATGCGTTCAGAACGTTTCTGCGCAGCCATAAACTCCTCCGGGTTTGAAAGCAGATGCAGCAGTATGTGGAGAGATAATTGCATCGTTCTAGCGTGATTGATTTCAGTTTGTTCCCACAGGAAAGCAGAACCTCCTGCTGCTACTTCACAACAAAGCGTTAATGGACGCGTCACTTGAGCCTCATCTGTGTTGTGAAAGAACGATTGGGAACCCAGTAACCCAGTCAGTCTTACGTAGCAATTTTTTTTTTTTTTTTTTTGGGGGGGGGAAATAATCGAAATCGATGTGTTCTATAAACGTAGTTCCCGTAGAGGGGTTAGTGCCGTCAGTGCACCTAGTGCGGCGCACTGTAGGCATTACTTAAGATTCTTTGCAGCGTCCCTTCCATGGCCCCTAGCTGCAACCCCTTTCATTCCTTTTACTGTACCTCCGTTCATATTCTCTTTCTTCCGTCTCACTTTCCACCTCTCGTAACATTTGTTTCTTAGTGCAACTGCGAGGCATTCCTCCTCTTACACCTTTCAAACCTTTTAACTGTCAATTTCCGTTTCAGCGCTGAATGACCTCATAGGTCCCAGCGCCTGGCCATTGACCTGTAATCTATATTCTGTTCTATTCAACTTTTTAACGTATGAAATACTTTTGTAGGCTGTTTCGTGACATATATGGATATGATCTCTTCATCTGATAGACGAAAACAAACTGCTCTGTAGTGACGGACATTGAAGAAATAGGCATTTCATTAGCTGGACGAACCGCGAAATCGCCCAATTGGTGGTTCCCAAAATACTGTGGTCGGGTAAAGATAAGAAAATAGACCACATTTGGAATCGTGAACGTCAGCTCAGTGTTAGGAAAAACTACAGTTGCTGTAATAACAAACAATAAATGCGGAAGAAATACAAATAATATCAATTTTAGTTTCTGTAAAAGAAAATTATTGAGATGGCTTGCCTGTCCGTCCGCACTTTATTCTGTCCGCGCTTTTTTTTTTGTCTGCACTTTTTTCTGTCCGCACTTTTTCTGTCCGTACTTTATTCTGTCCACACTTTTTCTGTCCGCCCTCAGATCTTAAAAACTACTGAGGAGACTAGAGGGCTGCAAATTGATATGTTGATCATCCACCTTCCCATCATCAAACATACCAAATTGCAGCCCTCTAGCCTCCTCAGCCGTTTTTATTCTATTAAAGGTTAAAGTTAGCCATAATGGTGCGTCTGGCAACGATATAGGCCAGGCCACTACCGGGCCGCGGTTAAAGTTTCATGGGCTGCGGCTCATACAGCATTTACACCGAGACCGTCGAAAGATAGCTCTATTTTCGATGGCCTTGATTATACGATATACAGGTATAACGTGTTATAGGTGCATTTCAGAATCAGTAACAGAATAGAAACGGGATTGTAGGGATGAAGAATGAATTTTACAGAAATAGGCGTTTTGTTACCATCACAAACTGTGCGGTTGCGGTAAACTGAGTCACCAGAGTCCCTTTTGTGGTAATTTAGATTACAAGACACAGAAGATGAAAGTTCTAAAATAAAGCTTTCTTCTTCTTCGAAAGAAAAGCCAAAATTTTTAAAAATATTACTTAACTTCTATTCTGAATTTTAGTATACCTTTTTATTGTGTATGTAAGGAAGCGTGAGTTAATATATTTATTGTATGTATGTGTTCCAGTATCAGAACTTGTGCCTGTGTGCAGTTTTTAATTTCACTTTAATTCATTCATCATCATTCTGAATGACTTGTTGGGTCCCAGTGCTTGGCCTCAGGCCTAGACCTGCTATTTTAATCTAATCCTTCGGGCCAGCCCTATGAGAGCTGAAAGTCAGCCAGTGGTCTGGTTAAACTACTTTAATTCTTCTTCTTCTTCTTCTTCTTCTTCTTCTTCTTCTTCTTCTTCTTCTTCTTCTTCTTCTTCATTTTCCGGGACTTGGGTTCTCCAAGTTTGAACCCCATGTACAGGGACCTTTGTAAAAAAAATATTAACTGGGAGAGACCTATTTAGCTTTTCTTCTTCATCTTCTTCTCCTTCTTCTTCTTCTTCTTCTTCTTCTTCTTCTTCTTCTTCTTCTTCTTCTTCTTCTTCTTCTTCATTTTCGGGGCTTGGGTTCTCCAAGTTTGAACCCCATATACAGGGACCTTTGTAAAAAAAAATATTAACTGGGAGAGACCTATTTAGCTTCTTCTTCTTCTTCTTCTTCTTCTTCTTCTTCTTCTTCTTCTTCTTCTTCTTCTTCTTCTTCTTCTTCTTCTTCTTCTTCTTCTTCTTTTTTTTCTTCCGGGACTTGGGTTCTCCAAGTTTGAACGCCATATACAGGGACCTTTGCAAAAACATATCAACTGGGAGAGCCACATTTAGCTTCAAATGGGCGAACAGTGTGGAGGAATATTTTTCTATTGACAGCGAGTGGTTCGTCGTCTGACAATATCCCCCTCTCCCCTACCCCTACCCACACCCCACCCCAACCCCAACCCCAAGCTCGCATTGAGACACCACACAGATATGCAGAGTTCTTACTACTGAACAATACTAGTAAAACGGGATGGTAAAAAAGTTAACTCTAATTTACTCAAAACTTCGGTTAAAAAGACGTGACAGGTATATGTATGTATATATATATATATATATATATATATATATATATATATATATATATATATATATATATATATATATAAATATATATATATATATATACTGTATGTGTGTCTGTGTGTGTGCCCTCGCTGTGGAACTTCCTCAGTTCCATAGGTCCTTTATTCCTCACACTGTTGAACTGTGGAACAGCCTCCCTGAGGATATTGTGCAATTGGAACTTCAGAAGCTCAAGCGAAGATGCAATGCATTACTGCCCTAATGCTGTTCTCTTTGCATTTTAATAATTTTTATTTATCTATTTATTAATTTATTGATTTATATTTTCTTTTTTAATAAGCAAGGTCTCTTCTTTCTCTATTTCCCTTTACCTCCTCGTACTTCTTCCTAATGAACAACTTGATATTCTTTGGAAGTTTCTTGAATTTCAAGTCAGTGGCCCCTTTGGTGGGTTTGTTCCTTATGAATAGGGTTCATCTTTTGAATAATAATAATAATAATAATAATAATAATAATAACAACAAATATCAGTGGTCCCTTTTGTGGGCTTGTTCCATATGAATAGGGTTCATCTTAATAATAATAATAATAATAATCATAATAATAATAAATATCAGTGGCCCCTTTGGTGGGCTTATTCCATATGAATAGGGTTCATCTTCTGAATAATATCAATAATAATAATGGAAAGAGAAACCCACAAGATTCTTGTGTATAACTTGTTTACTGGTAAATATTTACATATTACTTTGATCTCGAGCACTTTCAGGTCCTAACTGTGACCCTTTTTCAAGAGATGAGGTAGTCAGGCCAGTAAACAAGTTATACACAAGAATCTTGTGGGTTTCTCTGTCCATCGTCAGAAGAAAAACTGAAAGAAGTTTTTAATAATAATAAATATCATTGGCCCCTTTGGTGGGCTTGTTCCATATGAATAGGGTTCATCTTCTGAATAATAATAATATCGAGAACTTCTGCTGCCTTTCCGTGATTACAGTGAGCAAAGCTTGATAGTTTTAAGGGGATGCTGAAAGGATTTTGCATGGTCCCTTCGGCCCTTAGCTGCGTCCACCTTCCAGCCTTTACTTCACCTCCATTCCTGCTTCCCTTCCTCAGATTAGTTGCGCAGCCTCTCTAACTGTTACTTTAACTGTTACTTCTTAGTGCAAGTGCCGGGTTTTCTCACAGTTCCTCCTTTAGATTCTTGTATCTGTTTGTAGATCTGTTTATCTTGCTGTCCAACCACTCCAACTCACTCTTTCCTGAAGCACTGAATGGTTGAAAGTGCCCCAATGCTTGGCTGACTGCCTAAATTGCATAAGTGTTTGAATCAACCACACCGTAGACGGAAGCAGGAACGGAGTGTCTGTTCTGACTATGGTAATTGTTTCGTCATTGCTTATTTTACTGGTTTTGGAATGCTGGTGAACGGCGTCAGCGAGAGAGGATTCAAGTTCCCTTTTCTTTTCAAGTCCTCCGTTTCTCTCTTGCCTCACTCCTCTCCCCAAACCACAATTGTCGGAATGTCCGCAGCTGTCTGTACAGAACAGAATTGTCTGAAACATTGTTTGCCAACATTTGGATCGTATCGTAATGTATTAAAGCGTCTGATAATATGGCAAAAAGTTATGCATGATCATAAGCTCTTTCTTTCATCCATTTTTGTGTTATATAATTTCATTGCTCTGTAAATGACAGCCAAATGTTTTGGTGCCTAGCCTTTTGCCCACCAATGTGGCAATGCGTCACACAGACACACACACACACACACACACACTCACGATGTGATTTTCACATCAGGGGATGCACTCACTTTGTTCACTGGGACTATAACGGGGTAAGATTGAGTTATGAAGTAGGAAAGGTTGTGATCGTGAGTCTTTATTATACAGAAATCTGAGTGCCGTAATGTGTTTTCTGCTGGGTTGGGAGAATAATAAAGGTTAATGAATTGAATTCTGGGGTAGGTGGCAGCGTGTCTGGGGAGGGACTTGATTTTTTGAAGCCCATGTCTTCCAGTGAACAGTATTTACATGTAGACATGGGAAAGGGTATGTTGATAGGAAACAGTAGATAGATTATGGGTCTGTGAGTACTGAAGAGATTGCTTGCCAAATCCATGACAGTCATGGTGTGGAGAGAATTGGTTGGAGATATATCCGATCATTAATTGGTTGAAATGTTAGAATAGTTAGAAGTTTCAGTTCCTAAGGTAGGTGTAAAAAATTAACTGTGATTATAAATAGGACAAGTAAACTAACAAGGGTATGGGTAATAAATGGGTTAATGTAAAGAACAGCAATGGAAAGAGTATGTCAGTATGCCAAATTCCAGGATAGGATTGAAAGGGAGTATTTGTGGTTTTAGGAAGCAGTAAGAGAATAGCCAATTAAGCTGTGGGATGAGGATATAGGTTTGGTAAAGGGGAATAGAAGACATCGAGTTATGAATTGCATAACATAAGGGAAAGAGTGATAAGGTTGCCAAGAGGAAATTGAGGGAAAAGGACAGGCAGGTATTAAAAATGCGAGGTACAATGTGATCAACTGTTTTAGTGAGAATTAAGTTTTTATATATGGAAGTTGATTTAGCCTAAAAGGTAATGGAGAGAGATCATAGAGTAAAAGATTCAGATGGAGGGGTGTTGTCTGATGGGAAAGCAGAGTTTTCTAGATGATCTATAGAAAAGAAAGAGCTGAATTAAGCAAGCCTGGAAGGGTTTAGTATAAATTTGAGGAAGACTTTGGAAATGACTGCTGATGTGCTGATGTTGTGAGGGTATCACTGAAGAGGCTGAACAATGGAAAGACACCAGGAATTAATGAAGTTATAATGAGATGCTATGCTATGTTCCACCTATAGCTCCTCGTATTTCGTCTCTTGTATTTTCCGGATCTCTCTTTCTGACTGCCCAACCGCTGCAGTTCATGAGCATTGCACCCAACCCCCACATACGAAACTGTCTTGCGTGAACTCTTACGCTTCCTGGCTGTTGAGACCCTTCTTCAGTAGCTCTTTCACGCCATCTGCCCAGCCTTTTCTAGGTCTTCTGCGCCTCCATGCTCATAGAATTTCATCAACGTGTCGTCTTCCATTCTTTCCATTTGACCAAACCATCTCAAAACACTGAGATCCATCCTTGTATATGCGCTAACCCTCTTTCCATTCGTTCGAACCACTTACACTGCATATATATACAGTTCAACTCTAAATGGTTCCAACAGTTTTCTTTCACTCTCATCTTCATCCACACTTCAATCCCCCCCCAGGAGAGTTGGCTCAGCCATCCTTTCATGCGTGTTCTCTTAGCCTTTTCACATACCCTTCAACTTTCCACGCTTTACCTATTCTGTGACTTGTCCCCTCTTGCATCTTACCCTTATTCAAGATATTTACTCCGGAGTACATGTCACAATATACTACTTCCATTCTTCCATTGTCCATATTCCATATTCCATATTAACATTCGTGACTCCATATTCCTGGTTCTCGTTTACCCTCCTACCCCTACTCTGGCTAAGATTTCCTGTCAGCGTCTCCTCTTGCAAACGCTTTCAACATTTTCTAATTCTTCGACCCCGCAGTTTTGCTTCAGTGTATCGTTTGCAAGCGGAAGCCATTGCACCACTCTCTGTGACCTATCTTCCCATCTCATAACTGTTCATCTACACATAAAACGTACTTTCTTTGTCTTTCCATATCACGCATAAAGGTATTGATTGGCCACTGTGACAGAACTGACCCTTGTTTCAGCTCGATTGGTTACACAGAACCAGTCACCTTTCCTTCCACAGACTCTAAACACACACACACTACACTTCTATCATAAAGAATCCTTATTGCTCTCGGGAACTCATGCAAGTTCTTTATTCTTCCTCTGCTCTCTCATATTATCTCCTCTCGCCATCATCGACCATGCATGCTCCCTACTGACCTTATTACCCCAGCTTGAAAATGGTCACGCTTTGGTGCAATACCATATAGCCATTTTCTCAAGCAATTTCTCCTTAGTGCTTCCTTATCAAACTCTACACTCTCGTCCTTCTTTTGCTTCAGGGGAATAATGACCAGATATACCTCCAGCCACTGCTCTTCTCAGTACTACTGTACATATCCGTTAACTTGTTCTTCCATCACACACACAGACATATACATACACATATGCATACACACACACATTCTGTTATTCCGTAGGGAAAAAGCTAAGTATCGTCATCCAACGAGAGTCATGTGTTAAGTCTGACTGGCTTCAGTTTTTCGAAACTTTTTTATTTTTTTCGCCGAGTGCTATGTTCAGGTTTTACGGAACACTGCCTGCTTGCTATTTTTGCGCTGCAGATGTCGGTATGGGGTTCCTCGCTGAAAATTTCACCGACATTTGCTCGTCAGTAGAATTAGAATACAGTATATTGCAGTATGTTTCATTTTTCCTGTGCGTTACCATGTGTTTTCATTTGACCAGAGTTGCGGTTCTACATTTATGCGTGTATGTGGTCATAGGTATTTTTATGCTGCACAGATTTTGCGCTTATGTCTTTGTGTGTGTGTGAGAGAGAGAGAGAGAGAGAGAGAGAGAGAGAGAGAGAGAGAGAGAGAGAGAGAGAGAGAGAGAGAGAGTGAAGGATGTTGCTTACCGAGCGTTTGGATGCATCTGCCAAAATAAAGGTTCATGTGATGACGGATGAAGTTCTCAGTCAGTCTGTGTGACCTAGATACTATGTTCCGATTTCAAAAGAAAAAAAACAAATATAGGTCACGTGAACGTTGCAGGCAATGTGTTAGCCATTTTCGCATATATAATTTTATCTGGTCAAGTGTGAGACGGAATATCAGGCCACTTTCTGCATTACAGTTGTTTGACGAGAATCATTTCCTGTGAGTTTTCCTGCAGCATATGTTGAACATGTGGTGAATGATTACATCAGGGGTTCTAGTTCATTGCTTTTGGTGTCAACAAAAATGTGGGGCACAATTCGTTTCATTTCTTCCTGGGTAAGATCTCAGTAAATGAAGGTAAATGATTTTGTACCTTCAAAAGGAATCAATTGAAGGTCTAAAGTTTTCGAAAGCAGCTAGCACTTTTGTCCTTGTGGGCGTTTTGGAACTGTACTGTACGGGTGATTGGCGATTTTGTAAACTCGTTTTCATTTCCGTGAACTTAATTGTTTATCGCTGAGAGGGGAACCATTCTCGGTCGTTCTGTTCAGCTGACCAACTATACTGATGAAATTCAGTGTCCTGTCAAACCTGCCAACATTTCCTCTCAACAGACAGTTAAAATGAATAGACAAACGGTAAAAGCAATAGGAAATGGTAATGCATTGCAAGAACATATTTTCGAGGAGAGAAGTACTTGTTCATTCACCAGTTAAGAACGGAAGATGAAGTCTCGGGAGCACGATTTGCAAAATAAAGGCTCAACTCTTTTCGGCTTCATTGACCAAGAGAAAAAGTTTGCAGGAGGTGACAAGGTTGAAAGCACCCGATTTCGTATCATTTTCAGTTTGAAGGCCCACAACTGATTGACGTGGGTGGAATGTGACCTATAAGTTTATATGTGTCTGCAGTATACGTGTATGTCCCTGCATTCGGACGTGTGAAGTTTGGTAAACATTCAATCAGTTTTTGAAGGGAATGTCTCACCCTTAATTTGTCTTGGATTCTTATTCAAAAATCATCATTATTTTTGTATTGCACCTCACGCGGTGCACTGTAGGCGTTATTTAACTGTCATTTGCAGTGTCCCTTCTGCCCCTAGCAGCAACCCATTGAGTTCCCTTTTCTATACCTCCGTTCATATTGTCTTTCTTCCATCTTACTTTCCTTAACCCTCTCCTAACAATTGATTCATAGTGCAACTGCGACGCTTTCCCTCTGTCACACCTTTCTAACCTTTTTACACTCAGTATCCCTTTCAGCTCTGAATGACCTCGTAGGTCCCAGCTCTTGGTCTTTGACATAAATTTTACATTGCATTCCAAAATCAGCTTGTTGTCCTTTATGCCATGTTTTGGCATTCGCTGGTTTGAAAGGACTCGTTATGTCAAGGAACTCATTCATTGGCTAGAGTGTTGTACAGCTGGAAGGGTATATACTCCATTTATATATATATATATATATATATATATATATATATATATATATATATATATATATATATATGTGTGTGTGTGTGTGTGCGCGCGCGCGCAATTTTGGTTACTAACTGACTAAGAAGACAAGCAAGCACTATCAACACTGCCACCAACTACACTGATAATGCTTGGAGAAGCCACAAACGCCCTTTAATGCGATGTTCATTTCCCGTAGCACGTGAGAATAATGCGTGTGTGTGTGTTTCTGTGGGGAAGATTGGCCGGAGGGTTTCTGTATTTAGCAGAACAACAAACTGTTAACAGTTAATGCGGCACATATGGGAACACAAAGCCTTGCTACCTGTCTGTCTGTGTGTCTGTCTGTGTGCCAGGTGGGGAAGGGAAAGGCTGCCTAATGAGGGTTTTTTTTTTTGGGTGGGGGGCGTGGTCCGGTAAAGGGAGACTTGTTGGTCGTCAAGGAAGTTTGAGAATGTGTTTTTGTAACTGGGGAATATCATGAGATTGAGAATAACAAAAAAAAAAAAACTGAGTTTTGGCGACAGTTCTTTATGCCCCTAAGGGGGGGGTAGCGCCATCAGTGCACCTCGCGCGGTGCACTATAGGCATTACTTAAGGTTCTATGAAGAGTCCCTTCGGCCCCTAGCTGCAACCTCTTTCATTCCTTTTTCTCTACCTCCGTTCATATTCTCTTTCTTTCATCGTACATTCCACCCCCTCCTAACAGTTGTTACCTAGTGCAACTGTGGGGTTTTCCTCCTGTTACACCTTTCAAACCTCCTTTACTCTCAGTTTCTATTTCGGGGCTGAATGGCCTCAAAGGTTCCAGCGCTTGGACTTTGGCCTAAACCCTATATATATATATTCCAACAGTTCTCTATGATTCTGACTGAAGTTACAAGGAAGAAAAAGCCTTCGTATTAGGAGAATCTTGTATTCCAAGGAAATAGAGACAGCAAAGATTCTTGGGAACATTGAAGACGGGAAGTGACAGTTTTATAATGAAGGAATTCGTGGGATTTGTTGCAGAGAAGCTTAGAAATGTATCGGTACAATAATGGTTTCCATTTTTTCTTTCTGCAGGTAATTATGACCACCGCGTTTTTCAGTAAAGTTGGTGAGTACGGAATTACGTTTTGGCATTTGACTTAAGGGTGAGAATCAAGAAATAGTTCGGCATTTGTTGTTTAAAAGTAACACAGCGTGTGTGTGTGTATGTGTGTGTTACCTTTAATCAACAAATGCTAAAATATTTCTTGATTCGCACCGCTAAGCTATTGGTTATATAAATACATACATACATACATACAGTATGTGTGTGTGTATACACACATATATAATATATATATGTATATATGTTTTCATGCAGTAGATATAAAACCGCTGGACACCAATAATTTACTCTCTCTCTCTCTCTCTCTCTCTCTCTCTCTCTCTCTCTCTCTGTCAATTCATATACCTTTCTGCACCATTCACAATATGGTCATTCTTTTCAATGCATTATCCTTTTATATTTTGCGAAGAGAAGGTGACATGCTTTGGATCTGAGGTCTTACCTGGTAAACGGCGTAAGCGATGCCTGAACAGGGCCGACCTGCCTCCAAGCATTGTTCGCTCTGCACAGGAGAGCCCTCAGGCACTTTGGTCTGGCCCTCGCTCTGGCATAGAGCGTGGTAATATCCAGACCGACGGGCGATAATTGCGTCACTAAGGAGAACCACCGGTCGGTCCAGTGCCCTTTGGGCGCCCCCGAAGCATTGTCGTCCTTCACGATGCCCTGACGTCTCATTAGCTGGGATGATGATGCTGATGGACGTCTATGGGAGGGCCTCCTGTTGGAGAATTGTTCCTCTCCTCTTTCGTCTTGTTTCTCGATGCTTCCCTGGTCGTCAGGGTCCTGTTCAGTTGCGTGGTCCTCGTGGTCCGTTTCGTAGAGCGTTCCGAAGGTGTCTGTCTGTTCCCGGTCGCGCTCGTTCTCATTCAGATGTTGTTGCTTGGGCTTGCGGTAAGAGTCTGCGACGTATTTGGCCAGAGTCTCTGCAAATGAGTCTCCTTCAGATATAACCCTGGCGGTCTCCACGTCAGAAGACCGGTCCTTGTCTGGGCCCTCTCCTAACCAGTTGTGTGACCTCATGGCTGCCATGAGCATGGGCATGATGTTGATCCTCTGCTGAGCTCGCCCAAGAGCCGTTAATGTGGCCAGCATAGACTGCAGTTGACTTAGTCTCAGTTGACTGAGTGTGGTGAGCATCCCAGAGATCCCAGATCTCACAGCATCCAGAGAGCGACCTGATTCGTCCCCCTCTGAGACAAACTCGAGGAGCTGCCTGAGGCCGTCTTCGGAAGTCAGTGTCAGATAGATTTGCTTCAAAGGCTTGTAAATTTGGGGGTGAAGCTGTACTGTGGACATGGCAGCTGGGGATGACCCAATTTCCCTCATGAGTTGATCTTTCACTGTGGAAAGCCATTCGGTCACCTCACTGGAGGCGTTCCGTAGTGACAGTGTCCTCAACTTTTCTTGTAGGAGACTTATCCAGGAGGTCATTGTCTGCCCACTGACCCTCCTGCCCTCTTGCAGGCTAACCACGTGAGGGGGCATGGCTCTGGAGAGCAAGTTGGCCATGTACTGTGAACTGTGGACTTTGATGACTAGCTCATCTAGAACCTTCTGCACCTGCCACTGGATGACCCTGTCGGAAAGACTTCCTCGATCTCCCATCACAAACTTGCTGGCAGCGTAGACGACGATGGCGAGCAAGTTGAAGAGCCCCACGAGGAGAACCACAGCATCGTCTTCAGCAGGCCCCACCGCGTAGTCTTCCCTTCCTTCTATGCCTCCGTAGTAGAATTTCGGGACGTCTTTCCCCTGTGGTCGCCGACGTCGAGGAAGGACAGATGGTTGTGGGGTCGTGGTTGTGGTGGAAGTCGTAGTCGTTGTAGTAGAAGTGGGAGCCACTGATGTTGTGGTCACCTTCCGCTTTTGGTGCTTCTGGGGGCTTGTCAGAGCTGCATAAGATGCCGGGAACTGTTGGAACAGGGACTCGAGCTGTTCCTTTGTGAATCGATGCTCCAGATGTGGAGGAATGTTTTTGTTCAGAGCGGGTGACCCTACCCTAATGGCCCTTGGTCTAGCAAAGGGCATCTGCATGATGGGCTGGTGAAGGGGCAGGAAACTGCCGCCCCAGCCCCCCGCAAGAGCAGGTGTTTGAGCAATCGACATTTTCTTTTCCTAGAGCCCTGATACTGGGTGATGTATGCGTTCGAGCGACCTCTGTGATCTCTTGGCTAACTTTGACACCCTTTTGCCATGCTGGTGACGGTCTTTCCTTGCTTCTGAAATGTGTGAGTGAGTCTCCCTTTCAGTTCACTCCAGGAACGACAGACGATATACGAAAGTTCCAAGTTACTGAGATTCCACTTAATCACACAGGTATACTCAACTGATAATCCGGGGCACTAGTCGAAAACTGCAATAAGTTACGGAGCACTCATTGAAAGTAAGCAATTTTCTTGTTCATTAATTGCACCAGTCAAATTATGTGTGGATCAGAATACGAGATGAGTTGCCTGCTGCGGGCAGACACTCGATGATGGAACTCGGGAGTGAGTTCAAGCTCAGGGCGTCTGTTCGTGACGGCGGGAAGAAGAAGACTGCGCGCTTTCCGATTCCAGGTGGGCCAAGCTAGAAGGACGCCATATGTTTGTCGCTGGTGGTGGGCCTGTTCCCGGTCAAGACTCACGCCCTCCCTCCCTCCCTCCCTCCCTCCCTCCACTGGTGGAGGCTCGGCTAATGAATGCTTCGTCCAATTGGGTCATTTCCTTCTATTTTCCCTCTGCTCTTGCAGTGCAGTGTGGCTGCTTCGATTTTTCTCATTAATCTGGAATTTTCCTGTACAGTCTGTTTTCATATTATTTGTTAATTCTCTCTCTCTCTCTCTCTCTCTCTCTCTCTCTCTCTCTCTCTCTCTCTCTCTCTCTCTCTGTTTATTCAGATTTCATTTACATGTAATTTTAATACTTTATTGTGCATCACTATGTATATACATATGCATGTATGTATGTTGCACAAGACGGAATAAGCAGAATGAGAAATGTAATTATGTTGATTTGGTAAAAATATTGTTGTGGGTGAAGGCTGGGTTAAAGCACGTTGATATGGTCAGGTAACGTGGAGAGAATGGAAGATGATAGGCTATTGAGGAGTGTGTATGAATTTAAAGGAAACGATTGGACTCTTCCCCCAAGAAGCATGAGAATGCGTGCAGTGGGTCTTGGGTGGTTCAGTGCACATATGCATATATATTTGTATATACATATATATAATTTATATATATATATATATATATATATATATATATATATATATATATATATATATATATATATATATATGTATATATACACAAACATATATACTGCCCTAAAATGGAAAACTGCAGTATCTGCAAAATTTCGAAATTGAGATATGCCACCTGTTGGGCTCGTGAAACACTAATACATAAGTTACTGCAGTTTCAGAATGATTCTTAGATGCTTTAATAGGGAGTCCCATTTGCAGTATCTGCAAAATCAGTGGTAAGGCAAGGGAAAACGGCAGTATCTACCATTTTTCTCAGTTTTGTGTTTTTGCAGATTTTGCAGTCTTCCATTTAAAGGCAATATTATATATATATATATATATATATATATATATATATATATATATATATATATATATATATATATATATATATATATTATTTTTTATATAGTGATTGCTTTTATCTAACTGTTGAATAGTATAAGCATAACTTCGTCTTCTCTCTCTATTTGTGACCATTTATTAAAGAATATTATTATTATATTATTATTATTATTATTATTATTATTATTATTATTATTATTATTATTATTATTATTATTATTATTATTATTATTCGTGTGGTATGTCGTGAAACAAAATCATGACAGCGCCAAAACAATTGACAAGTACTTGAATCAGAGCAGACATATGAAACGAGCAAAATTATACTCATTCATATTAGTAATATATATGGGATCATTTTGAGTCTTTTGAAGATATCTTGCAACGCTCCTGTTATTTTCTGTCACACGAAACACTGATCATCAAACCATCAAATCACCAAATCACATCTTAGTTGTCCATCCACGAACGAACTGTCGGACTAGCCTTTATGAAAATTCTCTCTCTCTCTCTCTCTCTCTCTCTCTCTCTCTCTCTCTCTCTCTCTCTCTCTCTCTCTCTCTCTCTCTCTCTCTATATATATATATATATATATATATATATATATATATATATATATATATATATATATATATATATATATATATATATATATTTATTATTTATATCTATATCTTCTTTCTCTCACACACACACAGATGTACACCAACGCTGCCATTTTAGGTCTGTTCAAGATAAGCTCCCGTCAGTATCTGGAGTTGTAGCGCGCTCAACACAAAGTCAGACTCACCTCTCTCTCTCTCTCTCTCTCTCTCTCTCTCTCTCTCTCTCTCTCTCTCTCTCTCTCTCTCTCTCTCTCTCCCCGTATGTAACTACTTCTGCTATATGATTTCTGTTTAAAAAGGTAGAAATATGGGAGATCTATTGGGGAATGCAACACTTCCTGGCAGAACAGATCACGCTGACCTCAGGAGTCTTAACCGCTTCAGCTGGTCGTAGCAGAAAATGAACCTTGGACTGAATAGAATAGAATATAGAATCTGGCCAAAGTCCAAAAGCCAAGCGCTGGAACCAGTGAGGTCATTCAGCGCTGAAAGGGAAATAGTAAACGGTTTGACAGGTGCAACGGGAGGAAAACCTCAAAGCAGTTGCACTGTGAATCAATTATTTTTAGGAGAGGGTTGAGATAAGAATGATGAAAGAGAATATGAACGGAGGTACAGTAAAGGAATGAAAGAGGGTACTGCTAAGGGCCGAAGGGACGCTGCAAAGACCATTAAGTAATGCCTACAGTGCGCCACGTGAGGTGCACTGACGGCACCACTCCCTTACGGGGGAAACCGTAGGCTGGCCTAGGTTATGCATAGGCTTATGCTCACAAACTATTCGGGTTTGCTGGTGAGATATTTGAAGCATGAATGATTCCAGTTATACCCGAAGTCTTTTCCAGCTGTAGCATTTATTATTATTATTATTATTATTATTATTATTATTATTATTATTATTATTATTATTATTATTATTCAGAAGAGGAAGAACCCTATTCATATGGAACAAGCCCACCACAGGGGCCACTGACTTGAAATTAAAGCTTAAAAAGAATATGATTATATTATTATTATTATTATTATTATTATTATTATTATTATTATTATTATTCTGAAGATAAACCCTCATTCATATGGGACAAGCCCACCAAAGGGGCCACTCACTTGAAATTCAAGCAGCTTCCAAAGGATATTAAGGTGTTTATTTGAAAGAACTCACAGAAGATAATAGTAAACACAAAAAAGAGATCAGTTATCATTAAAGGAAAAAATACAAATTAATAAATGAATAAATATATAAATAATAAATATGACTGATTAAAATACGAGGTGAATTGTTCTAAGGTCGTAGTGAATTTATTGAGTGATTCCATCCAAGTAACGTTCACATTCCCGTAGTATTTTATTGCTTTAGTCTTCTTGTAAGCACAGTTCCATTTCAAATGAGTCGAAGGGGCATTCTTGTGGCAGTCTTTATCCCCGCAGGCCGGTGGTGCCATCAGTACACCTTATTTGGTGCACCGCAGGCATTACTTAAGAATCTTCGCAGTTCCCTTCGGCCCCTAGCTGCATCCCCTTTCATTCCTTTTACTGTGCCTCCGTTCATGTTCTCTTTCTTCTATCATACTTTCCTCAACCTTCTCCTAACAATTGATTCATAGTGCAACTGTGAGGTTTCCCTCCAGTTACACCTTTCAGGCCTTTCTACTCTAGTTTCTCTTTCAGCGCTGAATGACCTCAGGTCCCAGCGCTCGGCCTTGGGCCTGAATTCTATATTCTGCACTCTTCTAGCAGTCTTTTTGAAGTCACCCTATCCAAGGAACGTTCTCGCGCCTGAAAAAGGTGCATAGAGTGTGTAGGCCAGGTTTTCGTGGCCTCTGCTGGTCCACCAAACAGTGGCCTCACGAGGGAAAGAAATCCCATTCAGATCAGCATACTCCCTCACACCGTCCGGCGCCACTGGCTTCCAAAATACCTCGAGCCAAACGCCGTTGGAGCCACCCACAGATGTGGCTCCGCCTTCAGGGGACAGCAGAGAGAGAGAGAGACGAAAGCAAACGAAACGCAGCGTTCAGAAGCGTCATAATGACCGCTGCTTAGCGATAGCGCGTCACAGCCGTTGAACCTGGTTGTTTATACCTCAGATAATAATGACCAACAACTGACGATTGTTAAGGCGACGTAGCGCTCAGCAGAAACGCCAAGACCGATGCATAACCATTACGGTTCGCAGCTGTTGATGCTGGTTGCTTATGACGTAGATAATGGTATAAAACCCTTATGCTTATAAGACATTAATTTGTAAGAGGAAAGACGACTGACTGGCATGTATTCGTACTTTGAATGATAGTTGCAGATAACTGTAACTCCCGTTAGTGTCTCATTTAGACAACTTGATAAACACATTTTTCCGGAGATAAACTTGGTGGTATTTGATTTGATTTTTATTTATGGTTATTATGATTCAGATAGAACAAGCCCACCAAAGGGGCCACTGACATGAAATTCAAGCTTCCAAAGAATATCAAGATGTTCATTAGGAGGAAGTAACAGGGTGAAATGGGGAATACAGAAAGAAGAGATCATTCATTCAAAAAGAAAAAACAAGTTAATGAACAAATGGATCAAAATTTATATGAATGATTAAAATACAAGGTGAATTGGATTAGGGTAGTCATGCATTGCATCTTCGCCGGAACTGAGAAGTTCGACAGGAAGGGGTGTTTACTGCATGTTGTTTTGCTTTGCATTCTGCTTGTGTGATAGGAAAGACAGCATTCTTTTCTTGGTTCATCTATCTGCAGAGTCTGGCATTGCAGCAACAGACTCAGAAGAATGTGTCAGCTCTTGGTGGGGTTTGGTGCTTGGCACTGAAGCAAGCTGCTCTCAGCCCTCGGTTGAATATGTACCTCTTCACTTTTTAAAAATACACACGATGAATTTCCGTTACCCTTATATAGGCTATATATATATATATATATATATATATATATATATATATATATATATATATATATATATATATATATATATATATATATATATATATATATATATATATATATATATATATATATATATTAAGCCACAAATATTCCTTAGTGTACAGTGTATTAGACCTCGGAAATAACTTACACCCAAGGGGATTAATGACTGAGAAGTGCTTAAACAAAGTGGTCTGTTTAAACTGTTTTAATAATAATAATAATAATAATAATAATAATGGTAATAATAATACTCGAAATGTCGGTTATATTCATTAAATCATAAGAGTAAGAAAACAAGAAGAGCACCCCCATATTTGAAGGACCACTTCCTGACTTTCCTTCCCAGCACGCTCTGGAATCTCATTATAATGAGCAGCGTTCAGAAATTCCTCGTAGAGACTTTTTGGGGCATCTCTCGTCTCGACTTTTGACCCCTGTAACCCGGTCGCCTTTTGTTCGACACGCGTTGCGTCTCCCGCAAACGACCTTAATGATGTGATCTGTAACTCATTCAAACCTTCGATAACGCCTCTGTTATTATGCATGGGTTGGGAGAAGCCAGAGGCCGTACCAAAGTCAAACCGAGGTCAGTGTAAGGTCTGACCAAGGTCAGACGAAATTTGCCCTCGTATAGAGCAACTGATGTGAGGATTGAAATAGGTTATTAAGATGCGGGGTAAATACAGGTTGGTATCATGCTATGTGATTAGCATAATACCAGCTTTGGTAATAATAGAATAGTTGTTACGTTCTGCCTGTGCATATAGAGTTGAGTCGTGAGGGTTCATTCGTCAAATAAACGAGCCAGCAGCGATGCAAGTAGTTCATTATTATTATTAAAACAGTTCAACCAGACCACTGAGCTGACTATCATCTCTCACAGGGCTGGCCCGAGGGATCCTGCAGCTTCTGGAAATGAAATATTTCAGGGGTTCCTCTGCCTTTAGTTTTGGTGTGAGAACAGTTCCAGCATTGGCTGTGAGTTCGACATAAAGAAAATTCTTTCTTTTATGTGTGTGTTATGACAGCGTGTTCTACACTTGATTAGAGATGAGAGCCACCATTTAGATTCTCCGTATCGGGGTAGTGCCGTCAGTGCACCTCGCGCGGTGCACTGTAGGCATTACTTAAGGGTCTTTGCAGCATCCCTTCCATGGCCCCTAGCTGCAACCCCCTTTCATTCCTTTTACTTTACCTCTGTTCGTATTCTCTTTCTCCCACATGACTTCCCACCCTCTCTAAAAATTGTTTCCTAATACAACTGCTTTGAGGTTCCTCCCCTGTGACACCTTTCAAACCTGTGTACTGTCAATTTCCGTTTCAGCGCTGAATGGCCTCATAGGTCCCAGCGCTGTATTCTGTTCTATTCAGAGAGGAGGAAGTTTGTAGTACTGGTGGAAATGGAATTCTCAGCCTCACTTAGTGGTGTTAAGTGAATTGGAATCCTCCGAGATTATGTAATCTGGTATTTAATTGTCAAGGGATTGCAGAATGAAAGACTTAATTTTAAGTGCTAGGACACACTCTCTCTCTCTCTCTCTCTCTCTCTCTCTCTCTCTCTCTCTCTCTCTCTCTCTCTGAAATAGAGAATGCTTTCTTTTGCTGTAGTTGCTATAAAGAACTTTTAGAGAGAAACTGTATTTTTCATCCATTATTATTATTATTATTATTATTATTATTATTATTATTATTATTATTATTATTATTATTATATATTCAGAAGATAAACCCTGTTCATATGGAACAATCCCACCAAAGGGGCTACTGACTTGAAATTCAAGCTTCAGAGATTATTATTATTATTATTATTATTATTATTATTATTATTATTATTATTATTATTCAAAAAGATGAACCCTATTCATATGGAACAAGCCCACCACAGGGGCCATTGACTTGAAATTCCAGAAGCTTCCAGAGATTATTATTATTATTATTATTATTATTATTATTATTATTATTATTATTATTATTATTATTATTCAGTAGACGAACCCTATTCATATGGACCAAGCCCACCAAAGGGGCCACTGACTTTAAATTCCAGAAGTTTCCAAAGAATATTAAGGTGTTCATTAAGAAGACGACGTAAGAGGAGGTACAGGGAAAACACGCAGTAAAAGACTGGGTGCCGAAAATGTCATAGAATTTTCAATTCAAGCGAAGCTGCAATACATTACTTCCCTGATACTATTCTGCTTGCATTTTAACACATTTTTGTATATTCATTAAAATATTACTTTATTTCTAATAGGTGGGATCTCTTCTTTCTGTATTTCCCTTTACCTCTTCTTACTTCTTCCTAATGAACACCTTAATATTCTTTGGAAGCTTGAATTTCGAGTTAATGACCCCTTTGGTGGGATTGTTCCATGTGAATAGGGTTCATACTCTGAATGATGATGATAATAATAATAATAATAATAATAATAATAATAATAATCATTGAAAGCTTGAATTTCAAGTCAACGGCCCCTTTAGTGGGATTGTTCCATATGAATAAGATTCGCCCTCTGAATAATAATAATAATAATAATAATAATAATAATAATAATAATAACCTTGATAGCGTAACTATGATGTGATTGAAACTGTCCGTGCCACTCCAATTATTCGAATGGCGTTACCCTATACATAACATTCTGTATGTTTTTTTTTTTATGTTAAAGCATCCCGTGATCATGAGTTCCATACACATATGAGCAGTTATCTCGCCCGAATTTGTACATCTGCTGGATGCTTTGTTTACCGGCGTGACGTTCAGTTCTGGGCTGTGGGCAGGTCTCGATTCATTATGAGTCTCTCTCTCTCTCTCTCTCTCTCTCTCTCTCTCTCTCTCTCTCTCTCTCTCTCTTATGTGAGTGTTTTTAGCTGTGATTGACCGTGTAAATATAACGTCGCTGTCCTAACTCGTATTTTTGTATGATTTTTGGATGTCAGACATGTGCTCTCTAGGGTCCCAGTTCATGAAGTTTTAAACCTAACCTCCATAGCTTGACCACTACCAGACGTCTGTCATTCCACACCTGCCTGATTAAACACTGTTGGTAGGCTGACTTAGCTGTGTCCAGCCTCTCTCTCTCTCTCTCTCAATTCTAGTCGAAGCTGCCTTTTGTTTTATCTGAACCCTTGTGTTGGTGAGGATTAGCCAATTCCATTTGATCTGTTGATGATGAGTATCTCTCTCTCTCTCTCTCTCTCTCTCTCTCTCTCTCTCTCTCTCTCTCTCTCTCTCTCTCTCTCTCTGGAAGTGGCATAACTGTACTGACTGAGCGTGACCTTTTATATCCCATCAGTCCCTTTCGTGTAGATGTGTAGCATTTGAAGGCAATTAGCGCTGTAGGTTGTACGTGAGATGCTCCGACCTAGAAGTTTCCGGCTGGAGGGCCCTGGTTGATATGTAACGGTGCCCTTTCGGTGCCCTTTCTCTCTTTCTTTTACGTGGGTATGTGGCGTTCTGTTGTTGGTACTCCACGTTATTCTCTGCGGCTTGGTCGCTTCGTCACGTTCGGTTTGGATTCCATTGCAGTGGTTCTTATTGTTAGGAACATACTTTCTGTGTCCTGTCCGTGTATATATACATACATACATACATACATACACATATATGTATATATATATATGTATGTACTTGTAATAGCCACAATGCTCTCTTCATATTTCTTTCACTTAGGTCTTAAGGCTTTGTAGTGACAAGCGTATCCAAAAAACCGCGAAGAGTTCGAGGAAGTGAAGAGGGCATTGTGGCTATTACAATTACATATGTATCTGGTAAAAAGTGACCAGTATATTCTACATATACTGTATATAAAATTATATATATACATATATACATATACATATAATATATATACAAAATCAACACACATTCACGTGTGGAACAGAAATAAATTTCTGACTCACTTCAGGTTCGATCCCCATGTGAGTCAGAAATGCCACACGTGATTTTTGTCGATTAATTCTATCATATTCACTCAGAAGGGATAATTCGAACGAAATGCTGTCAATTGGGTCACTGCTGAGTCGGGAAGTTGGGGAAAACACGCTGGTATGCGAGCAGTTAACCTGCCCAGGTAAAGCCTAAAGTACAGTGGTACTCAGGTTCCAACTTCTTTTATGACTTGTGTGGGTGGCTTGGTTGACAACGTCCGTGCCCTTCATTTGAAAGACCTGGGTTCGATCCTGATGGGAGTGAGAAATTTTATATATATATATATATATATATATATATAAATGTATCTATATAGACATAATATATAATATATATCTATATATATATATATATATATATATATATATATATATATATATATATATATATATATATATGGCTGAGTATGTGGGCCTTTCGATTTTTGTAAGTTGTATTTGTATATGAGGTTTGCAGGTCCTCGCCCTTCCCTAAAGACATTGAAGGGACGAGTCAGGAGCCAACGACATTTGGCGGCTTTCGTTTCAGCCCATATGGAAGAGAAAGTCTTTGAAATGTAGTTAGAAATTTGGAAAGAGTTCATTTCACTTTCATGTGCAAATGATCTGGATAAACCAAATAGTCTGGAAGAACGTATCTCGGTCATTGTACAATGCTGTCTGTCTTTGATAAATGTCTGAGCGAGCTAAATGCAACTTGAAATCAACCTTAATTATTATATATATATATATATATATATATATATATATATATATATATATATATATATGAGCTTGATGGCGAGCGCGCTACGCTGTGCTGGAACCGGGCGCTGTCCATCATGTCTTCCCTACCCTACCCCGCCCCCACCAGGATGCAGGGGCATACAAACGAGATCAACTCGATTTATTATTATGTAATCCTGCAAATTCCCTTTATTGGAGGTGACTTTGCTGTATGACCATCGAGTGCAGAGATTCATTTTTCTCTCGTCTAAGACACTATGTAGACAAACAGTTCAGCATTTATGAGGCTTGACTGAATCTTGACCTGAGAGAATGCTGAACATTGTATTGAAGTTTCTGCCATAATCATCATCTTCTTCTGGGGCTAGAATCACCGGCTGCTTAGGCATGAATTTATCTAGAATAGAATAGAGTATAGAGGTTAGGACAAAGGACATGCGCTGGCACCTATGAGGTCAGTCAGCGCTGAAACGAAAATCGAGATTAGGTAGGTTAGAAAGGTATAACAGGATGAAAACCTCACTGTTGCACTATTTAACAATTGTCAGGAGAGGTTACCTTACCTTACCTTACCTTGCAGTTCGTGGGGGTTGCTCAAGGAGGTCCCTCAGTGTGAGGCACCTCTGATGTCTACCAGAGAATTGCTAATGCATCTTCCGGTATATTTTGCATCTAACAATTTTGGATGGTCTGGGATGCAGCTTAGATATTTGTCGAGCTTATTCTTAAACACATCTACGCTCTCTCCTGATATGTTCCTCAGATGAACATTAAAGTAAGATGGAAGAATAAGAATATGGACGGAGGTACAGTAAAGGAATAAAAGGGGTTGCAGCTAGGGGATCGAATGGACGCTGCAAAGACCTTAAGTAATGCCTGCAGTGCACCGCATGAGGTGCAGTGGCAACACTATACCCTCCTACTGGGATGGATTTGTCTGTCAGTAATGATTCCTTAGTTTCTTCTTCACCAGCTTTTCTTCTGATTTTGGTAGTTTGGAAGGATTGGGGAATGTCTCTTCCGTGAGCATTGCGAATAATTTGCCTGTGAATGTTTAGCTTTGTTTATCCAGAGTTTCAGAACTCTCAGACAGGCCCCCAGTGCCCTAGACAAGACTTTGGCCATGTGCAAGACACTTCCATTTTGCCTCATAAGAATTTTGACAACCTCGATTAGAATGATGATGAAGTGTTCAGAATGTTTGTTCCTTTCTTTTGAAGTCCTGTAGGATTCATATTTGATATTTTTTACTTTCTTTCTGATCTGTGAAGTTTCAAAGCCTCAGGTGGACTATTAGCCAAAAATGCTGGTTCCACCAGTAAATATTTTATTCTTCCTCTAAATAGAAAGTAGTTCGATACTCCAAGAGTCACACAAACGATTGTATACCGAGTATTAGTTAGCGAAAAAGCTTCATTTAAAAAATGTACGAAATTTTGTGAAAAACCATTGAATTGAAACGATGAGAAAAAGTCCAAAAAAATGGGGGAAGGGCCATTTATTTTGGTTTTAAAAAACTCGTGCTTCTCCTTTTGTATGGGGTTCAGGCAAGGGTGTGTGTGTCTCAGTCTGTTTTAAAAAAAGCAATTCATTGTATGCAGTAAGAGTGCATACCGTATCCCAGCTTTCTGGTGTACCATTGTACTTTTTATCAGGGTAGTGGGGTAGTGCCGTCAGTGCACCTCACGGCTTGCGCTGTATGGCATTACTAAAGGTTCTTTGCAGCGTCCCTTCGGCCCCTAGTTTTAACCCCTTTCATTCCTTTTACAGCTCAGTGGTCTGGTTAAACTAAGGTATACTTAACTTAGTGCCATCAACACTTCCATCTAGAGGCTGGAGTCTTGCACTGCTATCCAGCTGAAGAAGAGGCATGACTTTTTTTTTTTTTTTTTACTGAAGCAGCCGCTGTCTTCATCTTTATTCTACACCTAATGCCCTTCAGTTTTATATCTTTGATAAACTTGAAGATGACCATGAAACTTCCCAGCGTTGTGGTCACTAAAGATTGTCCCTCTGGGTAAGTAGGTCACTTCCGGAGCGGCAAGCGAGAGTCTGGGACATATATCCTCAAAAAAATCCCATTCACAATCGTCACTCGCTTGCTTAAGTTCGTCCCGATTTGACAGTTTGACAAGCCACTACACAACTCTTATGCAAGACTTCGGATATCTCTTGATAACTGTTCATATATTACTAACAAGAGTAAAATAACAAATTCTAACATACTAACATCTCTTCAAAAAAAAACCCTTGTCTCGGATTTGCTTGACCCTGCCAAATGTATGGAGGACGATGAAACGTTTTACCCTTTTGTTGCGGGTTGCCAAGACTTCGTTACCAGTTCGTGAAATCGATGTCAGATGAATTAGCAGCGTTTTCTTAATGACAGTCAGCATCTGATTTGTTTTGCTGCCATCTTATTGCTTCTTCAGGTATGATTCCTTTTGTGGTCATCGTTTTCGCTGTTTATACCAATCTGGTCTCACAATTGATCCCCGATCACCTTTATCTGCCGAGAGCAACCAGATTCACTGAACAGCAGCGCCAATATGCAGTAAATATGCCTCGCTGTCGAACTTCTCCAAAGTTCCAGGGGTCCTTTATTCCTCCTCACACCTTTGGACTGTGGAACAGCCTTCCAGAGGATATCGTGCAATTGGAACTTCAGAAGTTCAAGCGAAATTGCAGTGCATGACTACCCTAATACTATTCTCGTTGCATTTTAATAAATTTGTCTGTTTACTAATTTATTTTTTATTTTTATTTTAATAAGTGGGATCTCTTCTTTTTGTATTTCCCTTTACCTTCTCTTACTTCCTAATGAGCACCATATTCTTTGGAAGCTTGAATTTGTTGTGAATGGTCCCTTTGGTTGGCTTGTTCCACATGAATAGGGTTCATCCTCTGAGTAATAATAATAATAATTATAATAATAATATTTGAAAGCCTGAATTTCATGTGAATGGCCCCTTTGGTGGATTTGTTCCACATGAATAGGGTTCGCCTTCTGAATAATAATAATAATAATAATAATAATAATAATAATAATAATAATAATAATCTGTATCAAAACAAAGGAATAAGTAACCCTCTTGTTGGCAGGGTTTTACAGTGATAATGTACCCCAAGGTAAATGTAACAACTTGGCCCACCAGTTATACTTTTTCATCATAACCAATGCAGTCGCCATAGTTTCTACCTGTGTACAGATACAGCTTTATTTCGGAGGTAAACAACTATAAACATGTGTCAACTTAGAAACATACCTTGATCACGTCTGTACCAAAGAAAGGGAAGATTGTGTGTGAAGAATTTATGATGCATTTTCAAGAAATTGGACAAAATAGAAAGCCACCTGCTATTTTAGCAGGTGGAACTCCTGGTAGTGACTCAGGAAACCAAAGATAACAAGATACTTTTTAATTTTATACGGTGGCCATTTGCTGCATAATCAAAACCATCGAATTTTGCGAGAACGATGAATCTTGAACTTGGAATATACAAAATCTCGAGTTCGTCAGAGGGAAGCGCTACCCCTTTCGTTCCTTTTACTGCACCTCCATTCATATTCTCTTTCTTCCATCTTACTTTCCACCCTCTCCTAACAATTGATTCACAATGCAACTGCGAAGTTTTCCTCCTGTTACGCCTTTCAAACCTCTTTGTTCTTAATTTCCATTTCAGCGCTGAATGACCTCATAGTTGTCAGCTCTTGGCCTTTGACCTAAATTCTCCATTCTGTTCTGTTCGGTGAGTGAGCCATTCATGAAAAAGCGAATATTCCCCGAGCCTCTCGAGGAGCCTTTAGTTGGAAAAAAACAAAAAAAAACTCACGCAGCAGGGCGCAGTAACAACAAACCTTCGCGTGATTAACTCTTAACGGTTCTCCAGTACAATTAATAAGACCGTAACCGGGAGTAATGCTCAGTAAAAGGTGTTTGCGTGCTCTCAGATATTCCGCATCCAAAGTCAGTCGCTCAAACTATAACGCGATTGTGGTGGTTTCTTCTCCCATTTGACTCACTCACCACTCTGCAGTGGTCAGGCCGTATTTACATACCAGGCGTCACCTCTGTATGTATTATATATATATATATATATATATATATATATATATATATATATATATATATATATATATATATATATATATATATATATTTTTTTTTTTCGTATGAATGGTGTGAGGTTATCAGGAAAATCAATAATATTTTGGGTTTGAATGGGTTTCATTAGGTTCGTAGGGTAGTCAAAGAGAAGAAAAATTCTCTCTCTCTCTCACTCTCTCTCTCTCTCTCTCTCTCTCTCTCTCTCTCTCTCTCTCTCTCTCTCTCTCTCTCTCTCTCGTACATGTCAGAGTAGACAAGAGACTCGACTGCTGTTTATCCCTCTATCTAGAAGAGTCAAGGGACACACTTTTATTTTATTAGTGGTATAAGATTGGACCTGGTTCGCGGTGCTTGAACCACCACCTCCTTCTCCTTCTCCTCTTTCTCCTTCTCCTTCTTCTCCTTCTCCTTCTTCTCCTCCTTCTCCTCCTCCTCCTCCTTCTCCTCCTCCTTCTCCTTCTCCTCCCTTTTTATGAAAGGTGGAAGATTATGAAGCGAGGATGTTGGTTTCACGTTCATTTTATCCTGGAGGGGTAGACAATGAAAATTAGGAGAATCTGTGATGAAGCTTCAAAGGAATTGCATGTGTGTATGTATATATATATATATATATATATATATATATATATATATATATATATATATATATATATATATATATAATATTATTATACATATATGATTATATAGAGAGAGATTATACATGATTAGATAGTGGCAGATGTTGACATTATACTTTTATACCGGCAATACCCCGGTCAAGACCTGCCCTTCGACGCACGGGCATTGAAGCAGCTCTGCCCCAATAGAAACCCTGTTGGTGGGCACTGGAGGATGTGGGTAGAGATACCTCTTATAGTTGCTTCCTCGGCCCCCTACACAGATATGATTCTCCTTAGGGGGTTAGTGCCGTCAGTACACCTCATGCGGTGCACTGTAGGCATTACTTAAGGTTCTTTCCCTTTCATTCCTTTTACTGTACTCCCGTTCATATTCTCTTTCTTCCATCTTACATTCCACACTCCCCTAACAATTGATCCACAGTGCTTCAACTGCTTTGAGGTTTTCCTCCCGTCACACCTTTCAAACCTTTTCACTCTTGAGTTTCCGTTTCAGCGCCGAATGACCTCACAGGTCCCAGCGTTTGGCCTTTGGCCTAAAGTCTATATATTCTCTAAATACATGTAGATGTTTAAACATACAGGTGCTAATTTTATATACACATGTATAATAGTCTGTAAAGAATGTTGCATGTAGTGTACTCTACATATATGCAAATGTATACATATTTACCTGGTTATATAGATAGACATATTAATGGCAATTCTAACGTTGCTCGCACTTTTCTCTTCCTCGTAAATGCATAGTGTGTGTGTGTGTGCGCTTGTTAGCTATAGAAATTTGGTTTGTCACAATTTAGTATGTTGCAGTATATCCTTTTCACAATCGACTTGTCTGTATTACACATGACGGACACAACTGAAACTTCAACACCGCCAACAAATAATAGTAATGATGGAAGACAGTAATAGCTTGTCTTAGGGATGGTATATACGTACACTAGTTCTTTTAGAATGGGACACCGAGAGGTGAACCACCGAAGTCAGTCAAAAAGAGGGACCCCCAGTCACGTTACACTCTTGGCATGTATGTTTTCCCTTCTGGAAGGAAATGGCCGGTTATGGATGATACCTCTCCTTCCTTCCTTCCTACCTTCCTTCTTTTCTTCCTTCCCCCTTTCTTTTCTTCCTTCCTCTCTTCCCTCCTTCCTTTGATCTTGGTCTGTTATAACTTCTGTGATATTTCCTCGTTTTCTTTTTCTTGTAAACAGCAGCGTTTAACAGAGAGTTCAAGCTTCTTTTGAAAGCGGTAGTTATTAGAGATGAAGAGACTATTTGTGAGCAAAAAGTAAGTCAGTTTTAGATATTAACTAAATTAACACTGTTTTCTTAAAGTAACAGTAATTTCAAGTTAGTAATTCATAATTTAGGAATGTTTCTTCACATAATCAACATCTTTTTCTTTATGTGTAGTGGTTGCTTTTTTGTGGAGGGGAGGGGGGTTTCTTATGTTTTTCATATTGCTCAAATTTGTGTCGATAGGATAGGACGAATGTCCTTTGAGGGAAAGAATTAAGCAAGCGATAATTGTTTCCCCCCCCCACCATTCCCTAAGGGTAAACGGAGATTTGACAACGCGTGACGAAAGGTGTATTATATTGTCTTAATTAATATTTTCAAATGCTGTTTCTAGCAATATTTGCTCTCAATTATTATTAGATATGTTTCTTACATAAAGTCGTCGTTTAAAGAATAACAAGGTAGTCTGAGGAAAGCGTGTTTGGCATCGCTGCTTCTTCTCCCTCCCTTCCTCCCTACACCCTCTTTTGACCAAGTACGCTCGACCAGCTTTCATAGTTTCATTTTCCATATGTGACAGTTTTCATCTCATGTTGAGCTGGAGGGCTTAAACCAGTATCATCAGGACATCATCACATCACGGTAACGGAGATGGTAAGACAGTAAATCATAGGTTTCTATGCAGTGCTAACTGTGATCCTATTTTTATGCTGCGGAAGCGTCTGAGAGAGAGAGAGAGAGAGAGAGGTTGCGTGCATTTTGATCGAGAGAGGGAATTCTTCCTTAGCTCAACCATCAGAGGGTGACTGTGTGGGTGAAAGCTTTCCCTTTTTGTGTCTGAAGAAAATCTGCTTCTTTTCCCCGAAGGAAAACGATAAAAGTTCATACTTCCGTGTAACAAAGATTTCGTGCAGACAGATATCTTCACGTCACTCGGCTCTCTTCAGAGCACCGTACTCGTAGTCATTACTTATGGTTTTTGTAGCGTCCCTTCTATGGCCCCTAGCTGCAACCCTTTGCATTCCTTTTTCTGTACCTCCGTTCATGTTCTCTTTATTTCTTCTTACTCTCTACTCTTTCATAGTGGACCTGAAAAAGGTTTTCCCCCCTGTTACACCTTTCAGACCTTCCTATTGTCAGTGTCCCTTCCAGCGCTGAATGGCGATCGTAGGTAGCGGAGAGCTCTCTGCAGTTTCCACCAGCCAGTTAGGTAACCAGCTGGTTCTTAGCCACGTGAAATAAATCTAATCCTTCGGGCCAGTTCTAGGAGAGCTCTTCATCAGCTCAGTGGTCTGGTTAAACTAAGGTATACTTTCATGACTTTCAGTAGACTCGTATATAGAGCAAGGGCTGTGGAATAGGCTGAGGTGCTGAGGTTAATTTCCCCTCCTTCTGCTGTCTTCCTAACGGAAGTTTCGCTTCTCAAACCCTCTGTGAGGGTCAGTTTGGGCATAAGGGAATAAGGGTAACTCTCTCTCTCTCTCTCTCTCTCTCTCTCTCTCTCTCTCTCTCTCTCTCTCTCTCTCTCAAGATATTATCCATAAGGGATCAAGTGTAATTTGATTGTGCCCTTTCTCTCTCTCTCTCTCTCTCTCTCTCTCTCTCTCTCTCAAGATATTTTCAGCAAGGAATCAAATGTAATTTGATTATACCCTTTCCACTCTCTCTCTCTCTCTCTCTCTCTCTCTCTCTCTCTCTCTCTCTCTCTCTCTCTCTCAAGATATTTGCAGCAAGGGATCAAGTGTAATTCGATTGTGCCCTTTTTCATGTATGTTTAGATTATTGCAGTAAACTTCCCGATGCCCGGTCTTTGCACTGCTATTGAATGCTTACAGTACATACCATAGGCATTCCGCGTGCTGACTTGAGCACTTCATTTTCATTTTGCAGTAGAGTGGGAGGAGAAATCTTGAAAGATGACCAAAGTATGCATGTTAAGTGATATCCTCTGTATAAGGACGCCCGTATCTTTCTGTAGGGCAACCCTTGTCGTCGAGGCGGGTGTGCCCAGTGAGTGACAGGTGCGCAATGACAGGTGCGCAGAAGACCTGTCAGTGACACCACCTACCTACTACCCCTCCTCCAAGTCCTGTGGCTCAGAGTCCCTTCGAAGGCGTCCCGTTCCTCGTTATGGCCGTGCCATATGACACACTGGCCGCCTCACCTCTTCTTCTTCTTCTTCTTCTTCCTCCTCCTCGTCATCTGCGCTCGACATAAATCAAGTCAACTTGGTCGGATCACTTTGGTCATTCCCTTCCTCCTCGTCGGTTTGCAACCTTCAGCGCTTTGCATTCATGTAGCCTACAGTAGGCTCTGAACTCTGTAATAATTAGTGCCTGGTAACTGTATGCGTTTTAACCACTGTTATCATCATCATCATCATCATCATCATCATTATTATTGTTTCTGCTGTCACGCACGTGTTATGATTTTATTGATATGACTGTTATTCAGCCTCAGAAGTGTATATCTTTAGGATGGGGTATCTAATTTTGTATATAACGGTAATTGTGATTTATATATAGGTATATGTTTGTATGTATGTATATATATACACATATATATAAATATATATATATATATATTGTATATATATATTATATATATAGAAATGAATATATACAGTATATACATAAATATATATATATATATATATATATATATATATATATATATATATATATATATATATATATATATATATATATATAATATATATATATATATATATATATATATATATATATATATATATATATATATATAAATATATATATATATATATATATATATATACTGTATATATATATTATATATAAATATATATATCTTTCTTCTTCTTTATCTTCAGCTTTTCCCATCTTTATATGGGGTCGCTGTTTGTTATTAATCTTCTCCATCTTCTGCGATCATGCACCATTACCTCACTCACGTTCTTCTCCTGCATGTCCCTGTTAACTGTGTATCTCCATCTCATTCTTGGTCTACCTCTCCTCCTTGTTCCAGGGACTTCCATATTCATGGTTCTTTTACATACAGAATCCTCCTCTCTTCTCATAACATGTCCAAACCATTGTAACCGTCTCTGTTGCAGCTTCTTTGATATTTCTGTAACTTTCACCGTCCCTCTTATGAAGTCATTCCTTATCCTGTCTCTTCTTGTCGCTCCGCACATCCAACGCAGCATTCTCATTTCTGCCACTTCCATCTTTCTCTCTTGTGCTTTCTTCATAGGCCATGTTTCACAACTATACATCAACGCAGGTCTGACAATGCTCTTGTACATTTTTCCCTTCATCTTTACATTAAATCTTTTGTCACATAACACACCTGATGTTTTCCTCCAATTGCACCAAGCTGATTGTATTCTGTGATTCACTTCCTCCTCCATCCCTCCACAATCAGTGACACACGACCCAAGGTACTTAAAGGATGTAGCTCCTTTTACTTCTGCCTGCTCTAAGTTGATTCTTCCCTCTTGGTCTCCTCCATTCATCCACATATATTCCGTTTTTGCTCTGCTTATCTTTAGGCCTGTGTGTGTGTATGTATGTAGTGTACCTCGAACTGTGCTTACTTCATTGTTGAAGCCCAGTACTTATGACAGGGGCTGTTCCACCATGTTTCGCAACGCCTTTGGGCGTCCTGTACATGTATCTTTTACTGATGCTACGCCTCTCACTGGATGGGGGGGAGGGGGTGCCCAATAACCAAGCCTTTCACTAGGCGCAGTTCGATTCAGTTCAATACAACGTTTTAATTATGATAAGATGAGTGGTTTTTCATCTCGGTCAACTCTTCGTTATGAAGGAAGCTTGGGTCAAGGTGGGTTTTAATCAGGTTTTAATGGAAAGCCTGAATGGAAGTATGTTTTACCTCTGAGTAAGTGAGGTCAAATTCAGTGAGTAAAAGTTTGATTCATTTTGCAATGAATTATAAAACGGAAATAAAGTGTGCCAGGTAGATTTGATTCGGCTAGTAAATCTAAAGCTCATTAGAGATGCAAGTGCTAAATAATTCCAGCTGTCAATTCTTAGGAACCCTGACATCTGTGATTGGGCCTTTGGTGGAGTTTTCCGTGAGGCTGCTTCCCAATTGCTCTAGGAAGTCTGGTTGAACTATTGTCATTCAGTGCTAAATCCTCTCTCTCTCTCTCTCTCTCTCTCTCTCTCTCTCTCTCTTGCTGGTGATTTTAAGATTGTAAACACTACTGGATTGCAAATGGCTCATAATCACTATGTCCATAAATTAAAATTATATATATATATATATAAACGGATGTATTTATGTACTGTATGTATTTGTGTATGTGCCAGCATAACTCTGAAACGCATTGAGCAATTTCAGCCAAGCTTGGTATACATATGACTTACCATCTAGAAATCAGCACCGTTGGGGTAAGACATCACTAGCACCAAAGGGAGTGGGGATGGGAAGGGCATCCCTGAAACTGGGCTGGTTATGCCCGT
Organism: Macrobrachium rosenbergii; assembly: GCF_040412425.1. Lineage (NCBI taxonomy): Eukaryota > Metazoa > Arthropoda > Malacostraca > Decapoda > Palaemonidae > Macrobrachium > Macrobrachium rosenbergii. The sequence goes on along the minus strand of NC_089780.1, from coordinate 6,102,076 downwards.
AGACTTGGTAACTAAATAAACTTGACGATTTTATCATATACATATGACTTGCTATCTGGAAAAGAATACTGTGAGAGTAAGACATCACTTGGATCAAAGGCGATATGGATTGGGAATGGGGTGACAGAGAGAGTGTGAGAGGGAGAGGAAGTGAGAGAGAGAGAGTGAGTAGGGGGGTTGTTAGGGAGGAGAATGAGCGAAAAAGTGAGAGAGAGAGAGTGTTAGGGAGGAGAAAGAGGAAAAAAGTGAGAGAGAGAGAGAGAGAGAGAGAGAGAGAGAGAGAAAGTATTGGTTCTCATTCAGAATTATCCCATGCAGTGCAGGGTTGGTCAGCTAGTATAATAATATAACAATAATACATGAAATATAATTGCGTATAGTAAGTACAGCAAGTTTAATTATTATTGTCAATACAAATGTATTATTTGAATTGCAAATGGATATCTGTCATGTAACAACCTGACCGAGGCCAGTACTCTCTCTCTCTCTCTCTCTCTCTCTCTCTCTCTCTCTCTCTCTCTCTCTCTCTCTCTCCTATAACGTACACCTCCTGAAGCATTTTTTCGCGAGTGTTTGCATGCCTTGTTGAGGTGACTACATGAACGAGAAGGACCTTCTTTCCCTCCGAAGTCTGAAAAGACATTTTGGAAGGCGTCGTCGGGAGGCCCTCCCCCCTCCGAAGATCCTGCAACCTGCCTCTTCTTCAGGTCGACCACAAGTGACGTCTGTCTGTTTTGGGACGTTCGGGAGGAACATGGCCTCTCTTCGTTACATATTCTTCTCATTCTTTCTCCTCTCATTTTGTGGGTTGGGCTCGCTCCCTCTCCGAACTGGAAAATCATTATGTAGATGTTCTCTGGTGGAATGTTGAGGTCAGATGGTTTGTTTTTGCTCCTCAGGTGAGCATATGTCTCACATTCCGGCTCTCGCTCTCACACTAATATACATACTATGTATGTATATGTGTGTGTATACAGTATATATATATATATATATATATATATATATATATATATATATATATATATATATATATATATATATATATATATATATATATATATATATATAAATATGGAGTGCTGTGAATCCACGAAGGAAAGAGAAACAGTGGAGTGCTGTGAAGGCCTTTCGACTTATAGTACTTTTCCTTCGTGGATCTTAGCTAGGTAAATATTCATCTATATAGTTTCGAAATTGGTTATATATACATATCCACTATATCTCTTTATATATATATGGATCTTGTCTTTGTTCATATATTCATCTCGTTCCATATTTTACATGATTGAGTTATATATATATATATATATATATATATATATATATATATATATATATATATATATATATAGAGAGAGAGAGAGAGAGAGAGAGAGAGAGAGAGAGAGAGAGAGAGAGAGAGAGAGAGAGAGAGAGAGGGTCATATAGACAACCGTTGGATTAGAGTTTCGTGAGTTCATTGAACAAAACGTGGCTGAGTAAAGATGCAAAACAAATAAATAAAGAACAGACAGAGTTAAACAAGGTAACATGAATCGAACAAGAGTCAGCAGAAGTATAAATAGGTGAAATAGTGATGAGAAAGTCCCCTCCTCTCGTCCCTTTCTACCTCTCTTGTAATGATCGAGGACCTATTTCCCTCTCGCTTTGATTTCAGCAGACGGGGTAGTGCCGTCAGTGCACCTCACTGGGTGCATTGTAGGCATTGCTTAAGGTTCTTTGCAGCGTCCCCTCGACCCCTAGCTGCAACCCCTTTCGTTCCTTTTACTGTACATCCGTTCATATTATCTTCCTTCTTACTTATCACAGTCTCCTAGCAATTGATTCGTAGTGCAACTGCTTTGAGGTTTTTCTCCTGTTACGCCTTTCAAACCTACATACCCTCAATTTCCTTTCCAGCGCTGAATGACCTCATAGGTCCCAGTGCCTGGCCTTTGGCCTAAAATCTTTATTCCATTCCATTCCATTCCATTCCATTAAAAACAGAAGCTGTTGTGACGGGGGGAAGCCGTGGGCCTCGGGGTATTATTGCTGCCATCAAAGGCTATCCCTGTCATGTAGGTTTTGACAGATTGATTTCAGGGCATTTAATCTGTCAGGCGGAGCGTTGGGGCACTGTCGGCCATTCAGAGCTTAAGACAGAACAGAAATAAAGTACAAGGATCTAAAGGTGGAACTAGGCTAAAATTCTACAGCTCCACTAAGAATTAAGTCAGAGGTCCCCGTAGGGGGGTTAGTGCCGTCAGTGCACCTCACTTGGTGCACTGTAGGCATTACTTGAGGTACTTTACAGCGTCCCTTCCATGGCCCGTAGCTGCAACCCCTTTTGTTCCATTTACTGTACCTCCTTTCATATTCTCTGTCTTCCACCTTACTTTCCTTAACCCTCACCTAACAATTGATTCATAGTGCAACTGCTTTGAGGTTTTCCTCCTGTTACACCTTTCAAACCTTTTACTGTCAATTTCCGTTTCAGCGCCGAATGACCTCATAGGTCCCAGTGCTTGGCCTTTGGCCTAAATTCCATATTCAATTCAGTTCAGCAGTCAGAGGTGATGGACAGCAAGATTTAAGGAAGGAAGCAGTAAAAGCACCCCCCCAAAAAAAAAATAAATAAATAAAATGTGGGAAGACGCATCCCATCCTCGTCTAGCTAAACTCTGACGCTCATCAGAAAATGCCGAATGGCGAAGCGTGAAGTTTAACATTGATTAATCAGTTTGATTTCTGTTTGACCTTGTCCTTTATATAGTTGATGCTTTTCCCTCCAGAATCCTCTGTTGATAAGTTTTTTTTAGTCTCCTGGTCATAAAAATGAATAGAAGGGCTTTTTAGTTGAAAAATTTATTTCCGGGACAAATCTGTGTAGGAGTTCTTTCAAAATCCTAGTTCGGTATAATTTATATACCGTGAGTTTTGTACATTTGACACGTCTGTATTAATCTACTTTAGCTCCACCTGTAATCGAGCCACAAAGACAGTCCAAACTAGGGTCCCGTAGCCTTACGCAGTTGACACGTGTAATTCCGTTTCTAGACCTTGGCCCTGTAGTATAATCAGAATATCTTGTAGACAGCAAAGTGTAGAGTTAGCTTTTTATGTGGAAACGGTAACGTATTATCATACATGGACTGTGTTTTTCGTATGATGTGACACCATTTGTGTTTTGCAGTAATGTATTGGAGCTTGTTATAATGAAGCCAGCATCCACCTTGGGTTAATTCCTCACATATATATATTTTTAGACATTGTACATAACTTCCTTAGGGCTGTGGCTACGCTTTAGGGACACATCCATTGTTCCATGCGTTTGTCGAAGGGGATCCTTCAGCGAAATTGGTTCACCCAAAGGCACTGACTCGAAACCACATTTTTTCCCTCCTCGCCTCCCTCTTCTGATGTCGCAGATATTGTAACCCTTGGGGGAAGTTCTGTCACATTGTCTTAAATTTGACTCTCTTTGGTATTTCTATCAATTTATCTTTAATTAGAGTATTGCCCTCAGTCATAATTAGTTGTTTCTCAAATAAAGTCGTCTTTTCCAGAATCACTGGGAGTTTTGATTTGCCTTTTTCGGATAATCAAGTAATTTGGTATCTTTGCTTCTTCACCCTCACACAGAATTAAACTGTATTGGTGATTGATAAAGGAATGATAATCTTATACCGATGATTAATCCAATTAGGACTCAGCCTGAATGGATAAGCCATAGTTGCATTAAACAATTAGAAACTAAAGCAGTAGGGTGTTTGAATTTTTGTTGAATTGGTAAGAAAATGTAAGGAGAATTTTTTATGAATATTCACCACAAGTGTCACTCGGTCAGGTTTAACAAGATATTGAATGAGTGAAGAAAATCAGCCCATTCATGGTGTCTCCCTTTTCTGAATGTGTGGAGTGTAAATTGGTGTGTACGTGTCATGGCTACTTGGTGTTACTTGTACCTACGTGACTTGTGTTGTATCGCAGTCAAGCAAAGTTTTTGTGTCACGAGTTGTGGACGAGAATTGATTGAAAGTCATCGCTGTGTAAAGAGAAATGTCATGATATCGTTCTCCACACTTGGCGAGATTTTGCTGGGGTTCTGCTTCTGTCCTGGGTGGACTTTCCCACACCAACACCATGTAAGTAGTGGAATTCAGTGAAGATCCCATAGCTTTCTCCAAGACGTGAGGAAGAAATTGCTTGCTCTTGTTTGGTAGGTTCTCACATTGCCAAGGAAGAAAACTTCCTTGTTTTCCAGGGTTCCGGGTAAATAAGGCTCGACTAAATTTCAGTTTTAGGATTGATCTGTTTGAGGGGCTCAGCAGAGAATTAGTTGTTCTTGCCCAGTGCAGAGGCTGGGCCTTCATTCCATTGGAAGAGCCTGTGAGATCCTTGACTTCATCAGTAGTGAATACTTGGTTGCCATATGCCACGTGAAATGAGGCAATTTTCGCATTTGGATGACACTCGTCTCCCTAGTGAGGTTCACAACCCTTCAGTAGATACTTCTAAGACTATAGGAACAAATATCTCTTTGAGGGAAACATTAACACTCCCTAGAGCAAGAGTGTCTTAGCTGTACTGCTTTCTACCATTGCTGAAGTATTCATATATTTATAAGTATGTCTGGTTGCCAAGAATGTGTTTATAGATATATATGATCTATATGTTTATAGATATATATTTCTATATAAATGTATTCTGTGATCTTACATGATAGTTTATATATACATGTATATATCACGTTGTTTTATAATCAATAACCTACGAAGTGGATAAGCCAGTAAGTAATCTGACCTGACATGTGGTTGGATTTCCTTGTCAAGAGGCTCTCATCAAATATCTGGAGGTCTATAATATTGTTCGCCAGTTGGATCAATCAGTATAGAGAGACATTTGGTGTGAACTAATCGAAAAGGATATGCCCCATATATTGTGGATAAACCTCTCTCTCTCTCTCTCTCTCTCTCTCTCTCTCTCTCTCTCTCTCTCTCTCTCTCTCTATTTAGAGAAACTTTTGCATTGCATGCCCGTATTTGTATGCATTATCCTTCCGCCCCTTCTTTCTTTGTTCCCATTCGCTATCAACAGCAACACTTCACATCTATAAAGGAGAGTTGGCTCAACAGTCCCGACTTCGATCCTCCTCTCGCCTTGTAGTTCTGTCAGTTTGTGGGGGAGAGGAGAATTTGTTAGTCTTTGCTGTGTGAGGTGACAGTGGACTATATATACAGTATACAATGTATGAGGACTGTGTATCCAGTCTTATGGCAGTTCAGTCCCAGTCCTCAATCGCCTCTGATATTGTGAGCGTCAGTGTTGAGTGCCTGCTATGGCTAGAGGAAATTTTTATTTTATGATTCGTGATTTTTATATCAGAATTTCATGGAACCTGGTCATGTTCTGTGGGATAAGGGGCCAGATATTGCCTCCTCAAGTGAGTGGGAAGTTTAGTTCTCATGATTTTAATAGTTCTACATCACAGGCGTTAGTTCTGTCCTTGCCTTGCATACAAGAAGGTCTGTAACATGGGCAGGTTTTAACTAACGTTATTTTTGTAAATTGTATGAACTCCACCTCTCTCTCTCTCTCTCTCTCTCTCTCTCTCTCTCTCTCTCTCTCTCTCTCTCTCTCTCTCTCTCTCTCTCTCTTGTTTTAAGTAGGATATGTAATCAGTTATTTGCGCTCTCCCATCTGTGTTGCTCCCACCTTTTAACACCAGTAAGAAGAGTCCGTCTGACCAGTGTTGCACGCAAGCCACTCTTTCTCATTCGTGACCCACAAATATCCCTGGGAGTCAGCGGTAACCCAGTTCCCTGTCTGTCTGTGTCTGTGTGCTTGGGCTTCTGGCCAGGGCTCGTTGGTTGACTGTTTGCCTGGACGGTGGTTGTATTAGTATGACTGTTGTTGTAGCAGCTTTTGTCTTCTCGTTCTCAAGGCGTGAGTGAGATGGTCACGGCGGTCACATTACTCCGTCATTCTCCTGGCGTCAGACTGATCCGAGAACCATATGGAAGAGCCTCCTGCTCTCTCGGGATCAGGTTGACTTCTGAGTTCGTTTGTTTTCTTTTCGGTTTTCACTTATTTGCATCATTTGGCTCTTATTTTTCGCTCGTCTTTTTCTCGTGATCTGCTTTGTGGGTGTAAATAACTCTTTCTCTTGCCCAAATATGTATATAGGCTATATCAGTATATATTAATTTCATCACATACACAATTGTTTTGTGCATCAGTAGAATTACTAAAAGTATCACATACACAATTGTTCTGTGCATCAGTAGGATTACTAAAAGGACCTCATTCAGACTGGATGGTATCTGAATGAATACTCCATTAGATACCATCCAGTGTGAATGAGGTCCTTTTAGTAATATCTATATATATGTATGTGTGCGTGTGTAATCTGTTTAACATTCGTCTTTTGCCAAAAGATCCATTTGCTTATTACCAAGGTCTATAACCTTCCTCTTATTCCTTTGCCTGATGCCTTCTGAAGAGAATGGAGTCTTCGTCGATGAAGTGAGTATTCTGTACATGTGGCAAATGTGGAAGACATGAGAGGGAGAGCCAAAAAAAAGCAAGAGGAGAAAGAGTGTGAGAGTAAGTATGGGAATGTTTGCGGGTCCCACGAAGACCTGGAAGCCGTTTGAAAGAGGTGGAAAGGAGGACCTCAGAAATAAGGAAGAGAGAGAGAGAGAGAGAGAGAGAGAGAGAGAGAGAGAGAGAGAGAGAGAGAGAGAGAGAGCAGGATAGGGAGGGCATGTTTGTAGTATGAAGTATTTATTATTATTATTATTATTATTATTATTATTATTATTATTATTATTATTATTATTATTCAGAAGATGAAGAACCCTATTCATATGGAACATGCCCACCACAGAGGCCATTGACTTGAAATTCAAACTTACAAAAGAATATTAAGGTGCTCATTAGGAAGAAGTAAGAGGAAGTAAGGGGAAATACGGAAAGAAGAGAACTTGCTTCCTAAAAGAGCAAAAATAAATTAATAGATGAAAAAGTAGATAAAAGTGTATTAAATTGCAAGGGCAATAGTATGAGGGTAGCAATGCAATGCAGCCACTATTGAGGAAGTTTCACCCACTGTGGGCTGCTCATCACGACTCAGCAGTTGAAGTATGTCAATAAAAGGACATCATGCCAGAATACCGATTTTTTTCGTCCGCTTCATCGTCCAGCAATAAGTTTTTTGTTTATGTAGAAACCAGTAATCCTTGTGGCATTCGTTGATGCCCCTGTTGGACCCTAAATGCTTCCTTGATTATAAATCTGGTGAGGTGCACTTAGCCATTACTTAAGGATCATTGCAGCCTGCCTTCGGCCCCTAGCTGCAACCCCTTTCATTCCTTTTACTCTACCTCCGTTCGTATTCTTTCTTCCATCTTACTTTCCACCCTCTGCTAACAATTGTTTCGTAACACAACTGCGAGGTTTTCCACCTGTTACACCTTCAGACCTCTTACTCTCAAGTTTCCCTCCAGCGCTGAATGACCTCACAGGTCCCAGTGCTTGGCCTTCGGCCTAAACTGTATATTCTGTATATTGTAAATCTGGAGACTTACTTTGTACGTCACTTTACACTGTATTATTTCTCCATTAAAGGTCTCTCTCTCTCTCTCTCTCTCTCTCTCTCTCTCTCTCTCTCTCTCTCTCTCTCTCTCTCTCTCTCTCTCTCTCTCTCTCTCTCTACACACACGCGTTAAATTCAACCCTGATGTTTTATAATTTATCGTAGTTATCTCTGCTCCGTACAGTTGTAAAGGAATGCTGACTTAGTTCAGGTTTCCCTTTGGACTTCGGGGGGTTTCTAATAGAAACACCTCCAAAATTAATAATAAAATGATAAAGTGGGGTTAAGTATATATATATATATATGTGTGTGTGTGTCAAACACCAAAGGGTAGAAATGAAACATGGTTGTAGATCCTGAACGGTGTCCTTTTTTATTGCTAACTAAGCCATCTTCAGAGGACTGATACAAGGTGGTCGAAATTCATAATATATATATGTTAGCAAGACAGTACATAAGATGTAAATGGCTTAAAACCAAGCCTTTGCACCGGACAGGTGGATGCAGGCGGGGTCCTACCCTCATTATTGACAGGTCAAATTCTACAAACCTTCAGAGACGCATATTTCTTTCGGCATTAATGGATGCAGTTTATACATGTCATGATTTCTTTTTATGTTCTTGCTGAAACTTTCTTTTGTAAAGCTAGACTCAGTTATGTTTCCTTCTAGTGCTTTATTCGAAAAAATTCTTAGTTGCTCCTGCCCAGGTGATTGTAAGATTGTTCTCAATGACGTGCACAACAATCCCACTGTTCACCTGTGGATTTCTTACACATTTCTTGTGCTGTTCTTTTCTCTTTTGCAATGTTTTTGAAGTTTGACCAAATTGAAAGTTAACACAAGAATGACCTGGAATCTGGTATACACATTACTTTAGTATTGTCGGAAGAGTTCTTTATGAGTATATGTTCCACATTTCATTGTTCTTGAAAAGCTGCATTAATTCAAAAATGCTCAAGAAGATGGGACACATCTTTGAAATTATCGTTATGTGGCAGTACAAGCGGATTTTTCTGTTTGGCTAACAGAAAATGCCATTTTACCGCTTTTATTGCACTGTCTAAAACAGAGTCAGGATACTTCAGTTTCTTACCTATGTTCCTGATCATATCTGTTTCATCGTCATTGTGTTCAGGCTACACATACGTAGCGCTCTGACGAACACGGATGTGAACACTGATTTCTCAGCTGTATTGCTGTGGCCAGAATAAAAATGAACATGTGCGGAAATAGTAGTGGGTTTTCTGTACACGCTGCATTTAAACACATCACCAGTGCTATGAACTAGGCAATCCAGAAAGGGTAGAAAACCATCCTTTTCCATTTCAGAACACTGTTTTGCCTCAGTACTCAAAGAAGTGTGTTTGGGATCGCGAAGGGAGAAGCAGCCACATAGGCTATTTGCTACACCTCTGCCCGTTTCTCTCAAATCGTCACGTAACTGTTTTGTCACAAAACATGGTCACACCTTTCTGTATCTCGCTTTACTTTCTCTACCTTCCTAATGAGCACCTTAATATTCTTTGGAAGCTTCTTGAATGTCAAGTCAGTGGCCCCTTTGGTGGTTTTGTTCCAGGTCATCTGAGAGAGTCTGATCTTTTTAATGAGATATTATTTAGTATATTTATGAAAGATTTGTCATATTTATTTTACACATCATGTATAGATTTTAAATATATAATTTTTATATATATTTTGTATGGTTTTTATCTAATACTCTTCATTTTTTGTGTTCGTATTTGAACACTGAATTTTACATGTACAATGTTATCATTCACCTTTTCATTATCAATCACATCATTAATTTATATATTGCATCTTCATCCCTGCGCTGAATAATCCTGATGGGTTCCGGCGTTTGGTCTTCAGGACCTAAATTTCTTAATCAATCAATCATAATCAATCAACAATAATAATAACTTATTGTAAACTTTTTTATACATGGATGGTCATAAAACTTCAGGTTAATATGGACGCAATTTCATTAAGTACCATATAATACTCATTCATTGTGTATTTTGTATATTTATGTGACCATATACAGTATCTTCAAAACGTGTAGGGCGGTAGTGCCGTCAGTGCACTACATGTAGGCATTACTTAAAAGGTTCTTTGCAGGGTCCCTTCCATGACCCCTAGCTGCAACCCCTTTCATTCCTTTTACTGTAACTCCGTTCATATTCTCTTTCTTATATCTATTGGTTCTTTCATAGTGCAACTGCAAGATTTTCTTCCTGTTACACCTGTCAAACCTTTCTACTCTCAGTTTCAGCACTGAATGACCTCGTAGGTCCCAGCGCTGGGCCAGTGGCCTAAATAAGTTCCTCGTTGGATGGGTCGAAATCGTTCTCGGCTAGCACTTTCTGGGCCTGCGTTCGATTCTCCGGCCGGCCGATGAAGAATTAGAGGAATTTATTTCTGGCGATAGAAATTCATTTCTCGGTATAATGTGGTTCGGATTCCACAAGAAGCTGTAGGTCCCGTTGCTAGGTAACCAATTGGTTCTTAGCCACGTAAAATAAGTCTAATCCTTCGGGCCAGCCCTCTCTAGGAGAACTGTTAATCAGCTCAGTGGTCTGGTTAAACTAAGCTATACTTAACTTTGGCCGCTAACTGGAACCCCTTTCATTCCTTTTACTCTACATAATATCTGTCGGTTTGGGTTATTTTTACATTTCACCCCATTACCACATCCCCCCTTTGGTGCCAGTAATGTCTTACCCCCACAGTGTTCTTTCCCAGATGGTAAGTCATATGCATACCAAGTTTGGTTGAAATTGCTCAGTGCGCTTCAGAGTGTATGTGGAACACACGCACATCCATTTATATATATATATATATATATATATATATATATATATATATATATATATATATATATATATATAAAGAGATCTTAGTGAGACCAGAATCTTTTTGCAGAAAATCGTATCATGGGAGTTTTTCTGATTCTCATGAGACACACGCAAGTTCTTTCTCCCATTTAATTTGATTTATTTGTTAGTTTTTTCTCGACAGCTGTTTTGCCGGTCTGTGCCAGTTTGAAGCGACTCGTGACTCAAAGGAACAATGACCAATTTGATTTATTGTGCTGTTAGAAAGATACGTCTGAGTAGCCTTCGCACCTAAGCAGAAACTGGTTCAAAGATCTCAGGATGAACCTATTTTTCAGGCTCAAAGCATTAGGCATGACATGCTTATATATATATATATATATATATATATATATATATATATATATATATATTATCATATATATATATATATATATATACTATATATATATCATGATATATATATAACCTATATATATATATATATATTATATATATATATATATATATATATATGCCTTTAATTTCTTACTCACATCAGGATCCTGATGTGAGTCAGGCCTTTCAATTGAAAGGCAAGTGATTGTGTTTGATTATTTCAATAAAAGTCATGAAAGAAGTTGGAACCTGAGCGCCACTGCACACTAAGAAATTACGTGGGCAAGCTAGCAGCGCCCTTGCCTTTCAATTGAAAGACCTACGTTTGATCCTGATGTGAGTCAGAAATTTATTTCTGTTCCACACGTGATTGTGTGTTGATTATTTCTAATAATAAATATATATATATATATATATATATATATATATATATATATATATATATATATATATATACACATTATATACACACTTACATATACACACATATATTTATATATAAATATGGAAGGGAAAGTATAGCCTTGTAAATGTTTGGTTTAAACTGCAATTGACGTTTGAGCTGCGTATGATGTGTATGACACTGTGATTATCATAATATATAGTTTATTATATGTACTTTTAGTTGTGTACTTTGTACTTAATGCGTACATACATCAGCAAAAGGTCGTTATTGTGTGCCTGTTATCATCATGACTGCAGTTTATATATGACCGCTGAGCATGTGAATTTGTCTATAAGCCTGCTACAATTTTCCGTATCTCCTAAGGTCCTACCTGGGTGGACATAGTGTAGATCTAAGATTATCTTTTGGAAAAGGGCTTTCAGGATTGCCCTTCGATGAGAGATTCCTTGTTGGGCGGCGCTGTGTTCCCTACTGCATGCAGACTCGTGGATAGGAAGTGTTAGAGACCCAGGTGTCCTCTTCCAGAGTCGGCCTCGGGTGGTCAGATTCGTCGCAGTTTTGTTGATGTGGTCTGAGTGTACAGACAGTCAGTGTTCAATGCTTGTCTGTGCGCTTTTCCACGTAATCCATCCCCGTGGGGGTTAGTGCCGTCAGTGCAGCTCGCGCGATCCACTGTAGGCATTACTGAAGGTTCTTTGCGGCGTCCCCTCGGGTCCCTAGCTGCAACCGCTTTTATTCTTTACTGAACCTTCATCCATATTCTCTTTCTTCCGTCTTGCTATCCACCCTCTCCTAGCAATTGTTTCACAGTGCAACTGCATTGAGGTTTTCCTCCTGTTACACCTTTCAATCGTTTCTACTCTTATTTTCCCTTTTCAGTGCTGAATGACCTTATAGGTCCCAGTAATTGCTTGGCCTTTGGCCTAAATTATATCCCCATATATATATATATATATATATATATATATATATATATATATATATATATATATATTACATAATCCCCATGAAAGCTACTTTTGAACATGGACAGTAATCAAAAGATGTTACGATAAAAACAGTCTTATATGGATACCATCCCATGAGATATGTCATTTGGATGTTTTGACAAAAAAAAAGGGTGGGGGCGTCATCTTTCTTTGAGTCCCTAGACACAGGTCTAAGCGCTCGATGAACCAAGCAAGATGGTTAGTAGTTAATAGTCCCTAGAGATTACCACTTCTTAGCAGAACAACTGTCGTAACAAAAAATGATAAAGTAAACAGCAAATGGAAGAATAAAGTCTGTGCATTCTTCGCCAGAAACAATAAATCCTCGATTTAGCCAGAGTAAATGTGTTTCACAAGGGAGCCTCGATTTCGAAAAAATAAAAATGAAAAACTGAGAGTATTCAAATGTCTCCATGCGAAATAATGGTTCACAAAGCAGTAATCACTTTGATGGAAAAAATTATCTCTCTCTCTCTCTCTCTCTCTCTCTCTCTCTCTCTCTCTCTCTCTCTGCCTAGCATCTTTGGAATCGTGTACTGTGTGCGTTCAAATGTTGACAAATGTGTGATTGAAGTGAATAAAACAGACCACTACGTTGTATGTTCAACATCTTTTTTTATAAAATGTGCGCAGATGTCATAGCTATAAATCAATTCTTGGACTCTGCAGGCTAGCCTAGACCAAGGTGT
>NC_089780.1:5719199-5734199 GCF_040412425.1 Macrobrachium rosenbergii | reverse complement strand
TATAGTTCATTTCTCTTACTTTCTGAGACAGCTCTGCTCTGAGTTTTTCCTGCTGGATGCTATCTTTCACCAGGTAGCCAGTGAGTTTTTCTGTGAGCAAGTTGAAATCATTTTCCTGAAGACCTAAAACTTTGAGGTTGATTTTGGTACGTTTTGTGGAGTTCACATCATTCGTTAGTTCCTCAGTATTCCCTGGACGTGTTGTCACAACAATCTTTTTATCCTTCCAGTTAAGTTGTAACATTTCTTCAAAGAGTTTCTTGGAATTCTCATTAGCCTCGTCATACCCATCACAAAAGATTAGACATTTTGAACCAAGGATATGTGACTGCACATTAGTGAAATCATAACGAGCTATAGTGTGTGGCAGCAATCCTTTAAGGTAGTCAGCAAAGTTGTCATATTTCAGATCTCTGAACTGCATGTACAGGAGAGTGTCGAAGGATGAGAGTTCTGGTATATCCACTGTGTTCTTAAACCATTTCTCTACAAAGGAACAAAGAATTGTGGTCTTTCCAGAGCCTGCATCGCCAGATATAATCACAACTTCAGGGTCTTCTCTCCTGGCGTTCCTAATTCTGAGGATGCATCTTTGATCTACAGTGGGACCTTCTCTGCCTCGCCTGCTTTCGTTAAACCGACTATCATCCTGCACTTGTAAGTAAATAATGATATTACATGGGTCTGTAATACCATGCTGAACTAGCCAGTCAAAGGGCAAAATCTGACAGAGTCTACTGTAAAGAGACAGGAATTCTTCTCGAGAGGACTTTTGTACTTCCTCAGACAACTCACTCCAGAACTCTTTTATTTCCTGCTTAAGCTTTTCCACATCCTTTTGGTCTGAGGGATCATATTTCTCATGGATCTTTCCCAGCAGCTCTGGAACAGCAGCCCTGATCTCTGCTTTGAGTTGATCAGTTCTAACACCCAGAACTGGAAAGAGGAACTTGGTTTTATCAAGAGTTTCCTCGAGTGTTGCTTGAAAGCCTTTGAGTTTCTTATCTAAATCTGTATATGACATATTTTGCACTTCATGGCTAACAGCGTTCCTCTCATCTTTGATTTTTTTTACCAGTTCCTTCAGTTCATCACCAGGGTCATTAAACCCTTTTTGCCAAAGTTGATAGCAGATTTTATGCATCAGCGTGATGTCCAAGTCCTCTGGAGGTTTATATGCAAGATTTTCGAGATCCTTTTTGTTAATATTTCCTTTCTTACTAAGCAATACTCCCTTAGTGAAGAGAATCTCAATGATTCCTTTGGCTTGTCCCAGGATAAAACAATTTTCGTACACTATAAACAAAACCTTCTTTCCCCACTGTGTCACAAAATAGTGATATCTGAAGCTTCGTAGCGCTTCGGGAGAAAAAATGGGTCCTGGTGAAGCCATGTTGTATATACCCACACTAATATTTATAGTCTATGCTTGTTCAACCGTATCTGCTCAGGACACAACGGCACATAGACAGGTAATTTTTCTTATGAAAAATCACTGTCTTTCAAAAAACTTGAAAAGATGCTGCTGATAACGCAGACCGGGCATCTTTCAACAAGATGCAAAATCTTTTGTTGTAAGACTGTGCCGCAGACAAGCCTGAGGAAAAAGAAAAATAATAAGACAAGTTAGAAGCAGGAAACATAATGACAAAAACATCAGTCCAATACATCACATCAACTTACCTTTGCCACAAATGACGAGATCAATAGTGACCACATATTGGGAACCTGTGAAGGCAGTGCTGATCGCTTACAGCATGTGTGACTTTTCAGCACAACCATCGTGCTCGAATTCCGTGGAATTCAGTCAAGTTGAAGGTTCCAGTCCTGTTCATAAAAATGCAATAGTGACATCCATAGTGATAACAATAGTCCTTTGGCAATGATTATTATAAATTACTGTCATTATTCAGAAGATGAAGAACCCTATTCGCATGGAACAAGCCCACCAAGTTTCCAAAGAATATGGTGTTCATCTGAAAGATGTAGCAGAAGGTACTGGGGAATACGGAAACAGGAGATCAATTATTCGAAAAACAGGTAAATTTACAAAATAAAATGCAAAGAGAATAGTATTAGGGAAGTAATGCACTGCATCTTCGCTTGAACTTCTGAAGTTCCAATTGCACGACATCCTCTGGGAGGCTGTTCCACAGTCCAATGGTGTGAGGAATAAAGGAACTCTGGAACCGAGAAGTTTGACAGCGAGGGGCATTTACTGCATATTGGTGCTGCTGTTCAGAGAATCGGTTGCTCTCGGCAGGAAAGGGGATCAGGGATCAGTTGTGAATGTGAAAGATCTCTGTTAGAATACAACTAATGAAAAAGTGACAAACAAGAGACCATCTATCGATGGTCCAAGTCATAGAATAGTTAAAGCTTCAGACTCATCCAGACAAAACAGGTCTTGATACACTAAAGATCTCGTCCAGAGCAGCTCTGTGCTGCCTAAAACATATCCACCCACCCCAAGATTCTGAAGTTAATAAGTAAGTGCCTTGTGATGCACTGAATCAAAAGCAGCACTAAAATCTATTTGAATCACTCTGCACTCAAAAACCTTATCAAGGTTCCCTTGCACATGGCATGTCAAGTCTAAAAGAGCATCACAGGTGCCCAACTATTTCCTGTATGCATATTGACTGTCAACTAACAATCCTTTAGATTCCACAAACTTATATAGTGGTTTAAGAATAAGTTTTTCAGAAACTTGGGAGAGCACAGGGAGAATAGAGATTGGCCTGTAGTTACTGCAGTCTGCAGATATGCTGCTCTTTGGAACAGGCACTGTATTACTACGTTTAAGCTTGGGAGACAACACACAAGAAACTTTTTCAAAACAAACAAAGGGAAGAAACCATCAGGGTCTTCTCCACCACAGTTATCAAGATAATGTAATATGTTTTCAAAGGAGCCTCCACTATCTTTGCAAGTAATCATGTCTCCACTGCAGAGAGTATTGCAGGTCATATACTGTACATGCATCCAGCAATCTACTTTTAATTAAATGTAGCTACTGATATTGCCCTCTGCATACCATCTTCACAGCCAGTGTTTCCTCAAGGCTGATTTGACAGACAGTTTGAAACTCAAAACATACGTGTGGTGTTTGGTGCTTGGTTGGAATCAGGCAAAACTGGGTACAGTAACAAAAAACAAATATAATTGAAACAGGTGAACTTAGGAATAAAACCAAGTGTTGAATAGTTGAAGATAAGCACAAATTGTGCTTCAGAGTAAGCCTATAGTAAGAAAGCTCCATATACACGACTGCGAAGGACCACCATCCTGATACAGAGACTGATGCCACTAATGTTTGAGATCTCATGTTTCATGGTCATTATAAGGCAAAATGAGGCATCTGGGCTAACCCAGCAACTGTGCAGAATGTAGCCACAGAGAAGACTCTGCTGAAGCAACAAAACACAGTAGAACAGGACAGTGAACTGGTACAACTGGGCAGGTACATGTATTGCATAGTGGTTGGTGTGGCTGTCATTTCTGATTGTTTTGATAGCATAACCTAATTCATCTTTCTGGGTAGGGTGATTTGAGTTTCAAATATTGGATGTGTAGTGCTGAACATGGGGCGACATGAATCATAATGGTACTTTCAAGTTACTTTAAAAATCCAAAGTAAGTAGGTTGACTCCTTAACAGACTCGTGTGGTTACCAGTTACATTATTGTGATTACTGTTTTGCTATGCTACTATTTTAGATGTGATGCATTTTTAGATAAATCTCTTAAACTGAAAGAAAGGTATAAAGTGCGACTTAGTTTAGGGTGGGAACTAAGTGGAACTGCTGTTAGCTGTAAGGTGGATTTTTTGCGTTCAAAATAAAGACCACAAAAAGTAGTACAGTTTTTAGATGATTGTTGTAAACCGTAAATTTCAAACAGAGTTATTTATAACGACAGCAGCTAAAACTGGGGCAGCTGAATGTAATTTTTAGAAAATATTCATACTACTGATCTGCCCTCACGGTATGCCGTTTGATCCCAAGACAGAGGAATACCACACTGGCTCATGGGCTAACATACGCTGGTCTTAAGCTTCCAAACTGTTGGTTTCGTGGTCACCAAGTGGCAGAAGTACAACCCTTATGAGATAACCCAGTGTTAACAGTGAGTTGAATTACTCTAACAGACCTCAACCAGGCAGTGAAACTCCTCTGGTAAGAACCTTTGTGTCTGCTCCTTGTGTGTGTGCGTCAATGCTCACTCACTCTCTCTCTCCGCATCTAGGACTGAAGTGGATGTCTTCAGGTGACCCATGACCTTGGCCCTTTCTTTCTGGGGCTCCCAAGACGAGGACAACAAGAGAAAGCAAGCCTTCCATCATGTCCCAAACTCTGGGGACAACAGGACCCCTTCCCCCCCCCCCCATCATTCTCTTCTTTCAGAATGCTCCTCGGGGCAGAGTTCTGTGATCAGCGGTCTTGTCATGCATTCCAGCAACACCTCTCCACGAATTGTCCTGACATGTCAGTTTGATCGTGGGAGGGTTTGAAAGATCTGTCAGTGTGTGTGTGTGTCTCTCTCTCTCTGTCCATCCGTCTCATTGGAAGGCAATGAACAAACTCTTGCCGTCCGTCAGCCCCAACAAAAGCGCTCCCAGCCACTGGCGGATCCAGAAAAATTTCGTGTGGGGGGCACCAGGTGTCTTCATATTACAACACATTTACATCATTAATGTCTTTAATGATGGCGAAAGAGGGAGATTGCTAATAGACTAATTGATAACGTTGATACCCAAGGCGACGGGCCGTGAGCGTCATGAGTGGTTACCCCTCAGTCTTAAGATGAATGAGGTTACTAGTGGGTCGGATTACGTGGGTAATATGGGGAACCTTTCTTCTTTTTTCCGTTTCTATTCGAGTACTGGGAGTGGGGAGTTGTGAAATAGATCTGGATGATCTCTAGAGCAATTTTGGGGTTAACAAAATACCCAAATAAGCGTGAATAGTGGCGATTGTGAGTTAATTACGTAAAGTGATGATTCAACTAGAAACGCGCTGGGTGTCCTTTTTTGCTTCGCCGTCGAGTAGGTGACGTCACAGGTTAGCAAGTTGAGAGATAGGTACTTCGTTTTCTGTTTCAAAATTGGTAAGTACCCCATTCTCGTAAGTTGCGCAGAACTCCGTTTTCTGTTCTTCTTTTAGAGGGGGTAACTTGTGCCTTTCTCTAGTGTTCTTTTTGGTTTCTCTTTTTATGTTGTTACGCTCAGGGCGTGTGATTACTCACAAAATGCCGGACGATGCAGCAAGCACATCCCAATCAATTGTGGTGCATAAGTGACGAACATTTGTGGGGGAATTACAAATTTTAAAGGGTTAGTTGATGGAAAGCCAACCCAAAATATAGAAACTTTCATTGAGTCAGTGAACAATTATCTGAATTCCAAGAAAATTACGAATGGCGCTGAAGCTTTAACAGAGGCTAAATCATTTCTGGATTTAGATAAAGGAGATATTGGGAAACGAGCACGCAGTTTCGGGTTCAGAAGGTGTAAAACTTGGAATGAACTGCAGAAATTTCTACGAGCTACTTATGGCGGAGTTCAACGTGAATGCGCAGTTCGAATTTGCGAGAGTTTCTCAAAATAAAGAAGGGCAATGATTCACTAGTCACATACAGTGCGAATTTATTTGATGCAGTAGTTGAGTTAAAGAAATCTATAATAGGCTCTCCATGGGTAACTGGAAATAATATCTCCTTAGATAATTTTGAAAGATTGTTACACTTTGCTTGCCTTTTAACGTCGGTCCCAGATGTAATTGTAGATAGTTTTGATAAGAGAATTGATCAGGATACAGACGAATCCTTTTTGTTTGCACAGATTAACAAAAATCTAGCAAAATGCCCGACACTGGACAGTAGTTTTGTACAGGGAGGTGCAAAGATGTCAGCTGCGGTTTCCAAACCACAGAATAATGATAGTCGCTCGCATTCGGGAAATGATGCAACAGCGAAGACATGTGCACGAGTAGAATCGAAGAAAATTCCAGAGAGATCAGTCACAACGATACGTTGTTTTAATTGTGATAAAATAGGCCATAGTAAATCAAATTGCAGAGTGAGATATTGTTCAGTTTGCAAATCTTCAGATCATGGATGGAGATTTTGCCCAGCCACAAAGAGTAGAGATTATTCAGGAAGTCCCGGGAGGTTTTTCTAGATATGACAGGAGAATTCCACATGATGCAAGTTCTAGATACACAAAGGAACAGCAGAATTTTCACAAGATAAGTTCGAAAACGGACACAGGATAATGACTAATCAGGTCGTAGAGTCACTAGAACCTAGGCCGATTGTACGTGGATTCTCTAATGGCAATGAAATTTCTATTTTCATTGATTCTGGTAGCTCAGTTAACTTAGTAAATGCTGACCTTTTTCACTCGAGGTTTCCAGAGTGCAAATTAGTCCCTTCTAGTGAGACAGTGTGTGATGTACAAGCGAGGAAACTGAATATTTTAGGTTCGTCATTTCTTACGCTTTGTATCGGTGGAAAGACAATAGTAGAATCATTTTTGGTCATAGAAGGATTAGCCTTAGGTGAAATGGTTTTGCTAGGACACCCTTCTTGTATGCGACATAACATCAACATTCTTACGGGAGTTCAGGGATTACAATAGGTGAGTCAGGTTGTTTTGTTCCATATATACACAGGAAAAAACTTGTGAGAAACTTAAGACACAGTCTGAGACATGTGTAACACAGTCATTAGAGAGTGAAGATATTCCGCAGAGATCTTTCAAAGGATTTTTGTTGGAAGATATTGAATTGCAACCGCGAGTTCCTACATTAGTTAAAGTGTCGCTGAAAGAGAAAAAGTTTCCTTCTCAAGTGTGCGTTGTTGAGGGAACCGAGAAATTCAAAGACGTTGTGAGTACGGTGTCAGTGAATGAAATTTCAGTCGCAGGCGTGACTTCAGTAGAATTAGTTAGCTATCAAGACTCAGTGAAAAATATCACAAGGGTACTTATGTAATTGATTTTGAAGAGTTTAAGGAAGAGCATAAATTAGTGAGTTTTTTGTGGAGACGGGAATATGTTTCCTAACGAGGAGCAACAGTTCCGAAGTCAGGTTCTACATGAACACTTGGCTAAAGTTGATTATCCTGAATATTCAGATAAAGTAGAGAAAGTGTTGAAAGAATATCTAGATATCATTGCTTTGAAGGGAGATAAATTAGGAGTTACAGATGTTTTAGAACATTCAATCCGCCTAGAAAAGGGTACAAATCCCATATATATTCCAGCATATCGAATTCCTTTTAAGATCAGAGAAGAAGTAGAAAAAGAAGTTCAGAAGTGGGAGTCGGAAGGCATTATCAGACCGTCCAATTCTCCGTTTAATTTTCCTTTGCTTGCAGTTCCTAAGAAAGACGGTAGTATCAGAGTTTGTGTAGATTTTCGTAAATTGAATGAAAAACATGCCCAGATAGATATCCGGTAGCTTGTTTGCCTGATTTGTTTGTTGAGATCGGTGGCAAGAATATATATTCATCTATAGATCTTATGCAAGGGTTTTTACAAGTTCCCTTTGTGAGAGTAGCCGTAAATATACAGCATTTTCGGTACCAAAGGGACATTACGAGTTTAATAGGATGCCTTTTGGATTACAAGGGTCCCCAATAACATTTACTAGACTGGTTAACACAGTACTTCATGGCTTGTTAGGAAAGTCGGTGTTTGTGTACATGGATGACATTCTCATATGCACAGATACAATTGAAGAACATCTAAAGGTGTTAAAAGAAGTCCCAAGCGATTACGGTTCTGCTGGGTTAAAGGTCAAATTGGCCAAATGTGAGTTTCTGAAGAGAAAAAATTGTCTATTTAGGACATGTTATCTCTAAAGAGGAGTTAGAGTGAATGATGAGAAAGTTAAAGCCATTGTGAATTTTCCAGTTCCCAAAACCAGGAAACAGATTCGTTCGTTCCTAGGTATGTCGGGTTTTCTTTCGCCGTTTTGTGCGGAATTTTTCTACAATAGCGTCTCCATTGACAGATTTGTTACGAGAAGACGTTAAGTTTGTTTGGGGTGATAGTCAACAATTAGCTTTTGAGAAGCTTAAGAACGCTTTGGTGAACCCACCAGTTTTGAAGTTTCCAGATTTTAGTCAACCGTTCACCTTAGTGACTGACGCGAGTCAGGAAGGTATAGGTGCGTGTTTGATGCAGAAATTTGAGGAAATTACACCCAATTGCTTTTATAGCAGAAAGTTCAAAACACGTGGTAGTAACGAAAGGCTGATGTCAGTTGTGGACAAGGAGGCTTTCGCAGTCGTCTCTAGCCTTGTTCATTTTAAGATGTTGTTGTTGGGAAATAAAGTTGAGATTTTTACAGATCATCAACCGTTGTTAGAGCTTTTAATAAGCCAAATTTGTCGCCCAAGAGAGCACGTTGGTTCCTAACATTGAGAGATTTTGATGCAAACCTCAAATACATTGAAGGTAAGCATAATGTAGTTGCAGATGCATTGAGCAGATATTTTCCGGTCGAGGATGAGGAAATACACACCGAATCCTGTGTGGGTGAAGAGAGTAAATATTTGGTGTCTAATGTCTCTGATATTAGTAGTTCTGAGAGATCGCATGTAGAGGACATACACGTTCCTACAGTGCATACTTCGGGGGAGAAATAGTGAGTCGGCAGTCTCGGGAGAGATTGTTATTCGTGATAGTGAGAGTAACGCAGTGTGTTATATTACGGGTGAAAATGTCACTTGGGACATAGGCTTGCTGGAACAAAAGCAAGATGAAGATAAATTGTTGTCAGATGCTAAGGCATTTCTTAGGGAGTTTCACCGAAGAAAGGGTATAAGTTGCCTTTTTCTGGTCTAGAGTTGGAGAATAATTTATTGGTGAGGAAAGTTAAGTATAACTTGCGAAGTACTGAAGTATGGGTGAGATTACACAAATCATCGTGCCAGAGAGTCTAGTACCACAAGTTCTAGACATTGTACATTGTAAATTTGGTTCTCCTCATTTGGTGTAGACAAGACGTATGAAAACGTCAGGTCAAAGTTCTTTTGGAAAATATGTTTTCCGCAGTAGAAGCCTTTGTGAAGAAGTGTGCTATTTGCAATGCGAATAAGCCAGCGACGACAGTGTCGTGTCGTTTGGGTTCATATCCCATACCACATAGGCCGTTTCAGAGAGTGCATATGGATATTCTGGGTAACTTCTCAGAGTCCGCTTATGGTTATAGACATTTATTAGTAGTTGTTGATGAGTTGACTCGCTTTGTCGAGATTTTCCCACTGAAATACAAATCAGCTGAGGAAGTTGCTATAGCGTTTTTTAAGGGGATAATTTGTCGATATGGTGTTCCTGAATGTCTGATCACAGACAATGGTAGGGAGTTTATTAATAAGACTTTAGACGGTCTTGCTAATTTGTTGGGGATAAAGAAAGTATCTATAATCCCGTATAGACCTGAAGCGAATGGGTTGTGTGAGAGGGCGAATCGGAAAGTAATCGAAGCTTTGCGCATGACGGTGGGAGGTTCCGATACACATTGGGACAGATCTTTGGATGAAGTGCGATATAGTATCAATACTATGATGAATGACACAATTAAGATATCTCCAGCAGAAGCTTTGTATGGATAGTTGAAAGGACCTTTTGATTTGACCAGAGGAGTTCAGGGTGATGTTACGGTCACTTCATTGATAAATACAGCGAGAGAAAGATTTGCACGTATCAGTAAAGAACTTGAACTTAGTTCGCGTGCAATGGTAGAGAAAAGTAACGCGAAATCGAGGGGAGTAGCTTTTTTCGATGGGTGATAGAGTGTTTGTTAAAGTGAATGTTCGGAATGATCTGAATTATAAGTTAAGTCCGAAGTTCCACGGACCTTTGAGATTGTAGAGATCAAAAGAGGGAATAGATTTGTAGTTAAAGATGTAAACACTGGAGTGATGAAATTGACCCATATTTCGAAGTTAAAGAAAGTTGGGATGTAATGGAACGTTTGTATATAGTTAGAGGGATAAATGGGTTGATGTTTGTATATATATATATTTTTATTTTTTTTTCTCTCTTGTTCATTTTAGATGTTGAAGTTACTGATAGTCATTTGTTTTGTAGAATGGGGATCACAAGAGGTTGAGCACCAGGCGTGGTGGTGGAGGAAGATCATCAAGTCTGGTTGGTTTTGACCGAGTGACCATAAGTGTGGAATTTGACAATTTAGGTTCAGCCAGGAAGGAATTGAACGATTTCATCATCTGACGCAAAAGGACGTTGTTGTTTAGAGTAAAATTTTTTCTGTCAGTCTCTTTAACGAGATTAATGAAAGAACAAGAATAACGCTTTTTAGAGTTGATGGGAGATAGACAAAACGTTGAGGATTTGGATTTTTTTCCAGGTAATTCTTTTTTTTAGAGAAAAGCAGACGTAAATTGCAGCACCTTTAGTTATAGTTGTGGGAATGATTGATCGATTGGAGCTATGTCAATTACCAGTTTAGTCAAATGGCAGATTTTGAAAAAGAACTATCAGCTCAGGTGAAACAGTTAAATCATTTGCAAGAAACTAATGAGTAAAATGGGTTTGAAACAGTTAGACAATTTGAACGAGTTGTTTACAGTCGAAGGTTTGAGAGAAGATTTGGATGCGACAATAGCGTTTTTTACGATCCAACATACTCTTCTTAATATTGAGAAAGAAGCTGATTCTGTAAGGATAGAAGTGCAAACCCAAATAAAGGCAATTGTTGCTGCAGTGATGGTTGACTGGGGATTATTACCTTTAGGATTAGAAAATGTTTTAAGGAATTAGTTACCTTCATGGGGTGAGTGTTTTCGGGGAAAGATTTGTATTTGTATTATAACGTTTTGAGTGTGAGACTGTCTGATCGGGGATTGTTAATATACGTTCCTGTCAGTACCATGAAACCTTTTCTTAGCTTTGTTATTAGACCTTTTCCAAGCGCTTTTGGAGACTCAGTAGTAATGTGGGATGGAGTAGAGACCATGTTCATTTTGGGAGATCAGTATCAAGGATCGGGAATTGATTATAAGACAGGTTGTACTTTAGTTAGAGAGAAGTATGTGTGTGACAGTAGTATTTTCCAGTTGCGAGTTGTGTCTGTGGGTGGTTGTGAGTTATCATTAGTTCATGGACAGACTCCGACAGAATGTGACTTTAGACAGTTCCTGCGAGATTACCACATCGAGTCCACCAGCACCCTTACTGCCTTTTTTTTGCAAGGAATGTGCAGTTACAATGATGTGCCAGAGCAACAAGTCGACATCATTCGTTCTCCGAGGATCCAAACTGTTCGATTCATCCTGCAGAATCCTGTCTACGGAATTTCTCGTACTTAGCCGTGCTGTATTCAACAGTTCCGAGAAGATAATTATGCGTCATACGCATAACGAGCATTTGGTAGTGGAGGTACCTACAACCAAGGTGCCAATGACGGTTCCACCGTTGGAAGACATTGACGATTCCGTGATGTTCCAGTATCAGAATATATTATGCCGACAATTTTAATTGTCTTAATAGCTATTTTACTGATAATTCTTGTTGTGGGAGTAGTAAAGCTTATTCGTGTTTGTAAGATTACATGTAAAGGCTCTAAGAACACAACCCCAGTGACTTTGGAAGTGCGTCATGAGAGCAGTCCTTAAAGCTGCAGTGCAGTAGACATTGCTGATTGAGCATAGTCCTATTCTGTTATGTTTTATACATATGCTTTTGTTTTAGTTTGCCGTTAGGAGAGCGAGACGCTCTTATGTGGTGGCCGAGCTCTATTTCAGAAAATATGGCTGCTACAATTTTAAAGGACACATATATGCATTTCATAGCTTCAATGCTTTAAGATGTGATGAAAGAATTTATGGAGTCAGATGGAAGTAGGTCGAGAGACTCGAGGTAAAATCTTTGTGTTCAGCAAATAGTTTGATTCCTCAGCAATATTGCCAGTCAGGTGATCTCCGAAGTGTTATGTATATTCGTGAGTACGTGCGTTAATTTGATCTAGATTGTGCCAAAATCTGCCTAAAAGTGAGTTTGATCGTTCATTAACGTGATAGAACTGCAGTTGTCTAGACGTAGCTTTGGAGAGGATCCAGGCTTTGAATCGGCAGATAAGGTAGAGTTTGAAATCTCTGTTTTTATGGGAGGAAATTGAACTTGTGATTTTTTACCATGATTTTCTAATCATTATGAACTTTTGAACTGGTGTGGGAGATTTAATATGAATATTCATACCTCTTTCATATTATTATTTTGTCATGTTACGTTTGCCATATCTTGGCTATGCATTTTACACTTTCCATTATTGTGTTTTGCATTTCATATATTTTTGGGAGTTTTCTATCATGTTTTGATTCTTCCGACAGATGTCTGTGGACAGATGTCGGTGGACAGTGTGGACTGTTTCGAATAACATGTGGTAGACTGTTTTTTTTTTTACATGACTAATTATTGATTTGGGGAGTGTGTGTGAGTTTGGATATTTTCAGGCTATTAGCCATAGTGAGACTTCTTTAATCAGAAGTGTTTTTACAGTTCAGAGTTTAGTTATCTAACTCGATAATTCATTTATTATGCATTTTAATCTTTGCTTTGTTTTATTCATTTCTTGTTGGGTTATTTGAATAATAAACCTATTTTTGTAGAAACTATTGCGTTTCTTTAAATGGTCCATTTAATTGATTTGGTGAGAATGAGTAAGATTCGGGTGGGTGAACTTCGGAAAACGATGAGAGAGAGAGAGAGAGAGCGATACAGAGAGAGAGAGAGAGAGGTGATACACGGTGAGAGAGAGAGAGAGAGAGAGAGAGAGAGAGAGAGAGAGAAAGAGGAGAAAAATAGATGTTGTGTTGTCGTGAGCGAACGTTCATACGCCTCCGTTCCATGAATAAAGATCGTTGGAGCACGTTACGTACACTTTCAAAAAGAGTGTTAATTCTGTCCTCGTTACATATATATATATATATATATATATATATATATATATATATATATATATACATATACTTATACATACACACATATGTATATATATATATATATAGATATATATACATGAAGTATTTCGGTCGTAACATATAATATATAACATATTTTCTGCAGCACATCATTCAGTATTCAAGTAGAAAACATGAAATGGACAGCAATCACCTGTTCTGTCGGGAAATACCGAATCCATTATTATTATCATTAAGATTATTGTTATTATAATGATTTTTTCTCAAAATGTTATAATTTCCATAATAGATTTTTAATTTTCTCCCATTTTTATATTTCTCATTCAGGTTATTATCTAAATCTTCGATATTGGTCATTATTTTTCATGGGGGTCATTTGCCCAGTGGCCCCCACCGATCCTAGAGAGAAACTGCAACAGACAGCACAGCCCATGACACAGACAATGAGTCCTTGCCAGTGAGACTCCTTATCTGGGGGCCACTTCCTCTCCCTGACGAAGTCTACTGCGTTGTCGAATATACCATATTATTATTATACACTCACGGCATTTTTGTATATATGGCATTCCATAGCTACACACTTTTACCATTTCTGCACGTCATTAGATATCTGTTGCATTTGATTATACACCACTACATTGTAAGTTTCCCTCATAAAGAGTGTTATTCGTTGGCGGGTGGGTAGAGCTCTCGGCTAGCACGCTGTTGGCCCAGCGTTCGACTCTCCGACCGGCCAGTGAAGAATTAGGGGAATTTATTTCTGGTGACAGAAATTCATCTCTCGTCATAATGTGGTTCGGATTCCACAATAAGCTGTAGGTCCCGTTGCTAGGTGACCAGTTGGTTCTTAGCCACGTAGAATAATAGAATAAATCAATCTAATCCTTCGGGCCAGCCCTCTCTAGGAGAGCTGTTAATCAGCTCCTCAGTCGTCTGGTTAAACTAAGATATACTTAACGTTTTTTCCCCTCATGAAGACTTTTATAGCATTATTGTCACATTCTTTTGTGCAGATTCCATACATACTGTATCTGAACTACAGATTCTCAGTCTTATCCTAGATTCCATATAAGACGACGTTGCTATAACTACTTCGACCTTAAAATTGGTTCTTCGTCCCTTCATTCCCTCGACCAGTCACCGCTTAGGTCTACAGTATAGTTGCTTGTTCCTTCGCAAAAAGGTCGTCAGTCCAGATAATTTTGTCAAGTTCTAACTACTGTAGCTTCTCATCGATGAGCGACTGACTGACTGCCCGTGTTGGCATAATGAGGAACCTCAGTGATAACCAACGGGTTTCAAGCCAGTAGTTGCTTGGATTTGCCACAGAGTGAGAAAGAGCTGTCCTGAAGAAAAACAGGAAATGGAAGAGAGAGAGAGAGAGAGAGAGAGAGAGAGAGAGAGAGAGAGAGAGAGAGAGAGAGAGCGGAAACTGACGCCTAAGATTCGAAAACAACTCCTACGAGATTAGGATTCCTGCAAGAAACTTACTGATACCACTAAAGGAATTGCTTTCGTTGAATTTATATATATATATATATATATATATATATATATATATATATAATATAATATAATATATATATACATATATATATATATATATATATATATATATATATATATATATATATATATATATATATATATATATATATATATATATATATATATATGCATGTTGTAATTTAGTCCTGAAGACAGTCCGTCGACTATGATGAGTAAGAGGAAACGTGAATCATTTTCCTGTATTCCTGAGATAGTCTCCATGAATATTGCCACTGACAATATATATATATATATATATATATATATATATATATATATATATATATATATATATATATATATATGTGTGTGTGTGTGTGTCTTTTAAATTGGTGGAATAAAGTTTTTGGAACACCTCCGTTGCTTCTTAACTCGTACTGGATTTGAAGCGCCTGAAATCTTTCGTGTTTTGATTGGTGGTAAACCGTGATGACGGACGGAGTGACAGTGGAACTGAAGATGACAAAAGAACTGCAATATTTGCCTCAGACATATATAT
>NC_089780.1:5711699-5714199 GCF_040412425.1 Macrobrachium rosenbergii | reverse complement strand
AATGATTGCAAATTTTATAAGTAAACAAACAGAGGTGAAAAGTTATTTTGGTTTCCATATTCATCCACTCTCTCTCAAAATTGTTGTAACATGATCGTACTTTCTAGCCCACAAATAGCTGTTTCAGCTGCGAAATTTTGAGCTCCCTGAACCCGGTCAGTTTGTTCTTTTGTTGTCATTCCCCAGATTCTGCTGCAGTAGTTGGTTATGCTCCTGAAGGCCAACGACTCAGTTGTTGTTAAGCTAGATGTCTTATCTAACCTAGCTTTTATGCGTCTGAGAAAGAATAATACACCATTTACTTTTCTTATTATGTGGCTGATCGAATAACATATCAATATATGTTATAAGTATGCTAAGGTTCATTACCGTTTGTGATGGCCTGATAGGTGTCTCATCAAAAAGTATTGTTACATTTGTAGGCAAGAGAGAGAGAGAGAGAGAGAGAGAGAGAGAGAGAGAGAGAGAGAGAGAGAGAGAGAGAGAGAGAGAGAGACAATAGGCTTGGCTTTATAGTGCATAGTGATGTTTCGTTTCAATACCCTTGAACCACAGTCCTGTATTATGAGAGCAAATGATATTGCTCATTTTATCGAAGTTCCCATTGGTTTTGTTGTAGAAATATACCTATGAAAGTAAATTATATATATATATATATATATATTGTATGTATACACGCTTTAAAAGTACAGAGATAGTATACCTTAATATGAAAAAAAAAAAATTTATTGTGATTATTTTATTTCAGTGCTCGCACTTTTTCAGAGCTGAGCACCACAAAAATGAATTGCAATACGAGATCATTTACCAATGCATACAGGGAACGATAACGAACACTAGCCATACATATTTGATTGTTGTTTCCATATAAAGAATTTTTATGTTAAATTTAGCTACAGTTGAAAAATAATCATGTTAAAATTTTACTTAAAAAGTTTTAATTATCTATTTAATTTTGATAATGAAACAGAAATCGTTCGACAAATGAGATTAAAAAAGAGAGAGAGAGGCGAGTGACAAAAGCAAAAGCTTCATCAGATCCGAATCCCAGGTCGTGTCCCCTGTGCCAGGTAAGCGAGTAGTATCATAGCTGGTTCACTGAAGGTAGATTCTTGGGTGAGCCTTATGCCTACGAGACGTTTGTTTGGCGGCCTCCGATTGGCTGGTACCGTTTCATATTTGCGTTTGTAGCTCAGAAAGCTTGCAATATGTTTATATTGCTTCACTTATCTCACGTTTTTGCACACGATGGGAAAGTTTTGGTCATACCATAGGATTCGGTATTAATTGTACAACTAAATCCTGATTTCCTGAAATCAATTGAATAAAACACAAAGGAATTACAACGATTAAAAGGGAAGAGAGAAGCATTTAATTCTTTATACCTGTTTTTACTTATCATCGGAATTTGCATCATTCACGGGATCGAGATAAAATATAACTCCTGGACATATCTGATAAAAAAAAAAATGAATAATCGGATGGATGCATCGGATGCGTTGTCTTAATTCAGTCTAGGTGAGAAATTTGCATACTGTAGGCTACATGATAAATAACAGGCCTACATAATTATGAGTTCATTATTATGGCTGCTTGCTTCTCTGGTCAATAATATCAAAAGCTTATAGTTTTCATAAAATCTATTGGCGATGTCTGATTGGAGCCAGTACATCCAGATTCATCCATCTGATTTTATTTTCTTATGAGACATGTCCAGACATTTGGACATATATGAAAATGTTCGACAGTCATAATGGGAATTCTGTTAATTTATTTACAGAAAATGTAATGACATAATACTGTAAATAATGTCGAAACTGCAAACTTCTCATATCGCTAATTGGCAACTGTCATCGGCTGATAAGACCAACGCGGTGTTGCAGATGATGCACTGTCTCTTGGCAAACTGAGTCAAGTACGGATGCAACATATGAAGACATATTCTTAATTTTCTCTTCACATATCACACGCATCTAACATCTGAAAGCACCAACGTATTCAGGGTGAATTTACTGTATGAAAACACAAGTTTTATTTTATCTTGATCCCGTGAATGATGCAAAACCCGAAGATAAGTAAAAACAGGTATAAAGAATTAAATGCTTCTCTCTTCCCTTTTAATCGCAATTCCTTTGTGTTTTATTTAATTGATTTCAGGAAATCAGGATTTAGTTGTAGAGTAACTTCCAAAAGTGAAGCTACAAATTTCAAAATTGATCGTACTTCTTTAGAAACTCGTGGGGTTGCCAGTTAGTATATTTTATTCCAATTAGTGTCATCCTCTTTATCTGATAATAAGTATCAGTGATTAACTGCAGAACCACAGGAGGTATTTCCCCAGTGAATGGCCAATGTTAGTTCAATAATTGTTTATTAAAAGAAAAAAAAAAAAAGAATTCCCCCAAAAAACCAGAATTTCCCTGTAGAAACATCTGCGGCTCTCAATGTGTAATATCGAGTGTTCACCAAGGGGCACCCAGAAGAAAGAAAGGAAGGGACG
>NC_089780.1:5586699-5706699 GCF_040412425.1 Macrobrachium rosenbergii | reverse complement strand
TTGAATCGATACAAGAATAAGAATCAGAGATTGATGCGCTGGAATTTTGGTCCAAGAATTCAATCTACAGTTTAAGCATATCCCAGGTAAAGAGAATATGGTGGCCGATGCATTGTCCCGGCTGGCAAAGTAAGTGCAAACAGGTAATTTTAAAGGCTATTTTTTTAACTGTTGGTGTCTCCTGTTACTCGTGTTTCTAGTTTCAGTACTAATCATTATTTTTCAGATGGGTTTCTTTTTATTTTTGTGTGATGATGGTCGAACAGGTTATGATGTAATGCAACACTACAATGTTGGATCATGATGACTTAGGTTATGTTATTTGATATGATAGATGGATGTTGACCATCTGTAAGATAATTATTCTGTTAATTGGTGGATTCAACTGTTATTTTATGGATGATTATATATTTGGCTGCCAATTTAATTCCTTTAGGAGGTTGTGAAGATTTATAATGAAACCAAGTGTTATTTCTGTGGTTGAGTTGAGTTTAAAACTGAAATCAATCAAAATTATCTGTTATGAATTATTTCAGGTGTGATTTTAGGTATTTATGGATAATCCTAGATTGGACTCCATCTATGTTTTAGGCAATGGGTATTTATTACGTTAGTTGGGTATGTAAATTAGTTAAGAATTTTGTGTGACAAATTGATTTCTGTTTATGCACCCCTTTGTTAGGAGTGTGGACTCCATATTTAGTGTTAATAGTGCTTCAAAAAAAAAAAGTAACATGTTGTGTTAGTGGGTAACGTGTTATGTATTCAAGACACTTTGGTGTAAAGGTTAATGTACCAGTGTTATGATGGTGAAAGGTTAATGTACAGGTGCTATGATGGTGTAAGGTCAATGTAATAGGTGTTACAAAGGTTGTGCAGTGGAAAAGTACAGCTAAGGTGTATGATATTTTCAGGATATTTAATCCTTATACCTTCCAGTTTGAACAATTCACAGAGAAAGATGAACCTTTTCCCTTTACTTTTGTATATCAAAGTCTGTCGGTGAACAGTAAATTCATTGTACTATTTGCGCGTATTTGACGAAGGATAAGATGTAAACGAATTTCAGGTAGCTTATGAGGCATTAAGGATGTCACATGTTAGTATAAAATTTACAAATTACCCAAGTAATGAGTCCTTTATTTGGACATTATATTTTGTTGGATGGGTGTATGACAATTTGGTTTTATAGCATATATTAATTGTCTTTATGCCACTCCCTCTCCTCTTTGCAACCTGGGTGATCCCATTTGGTGATAATCAATTATTGATACAGGTTGGTCCTATGATTTTAGTCCTAGGTGAAGGACTTGGCGCAATTATTTAGTGTATGGTGTTTTGTGATACTTTTCATTTAACATTTGTAATTCCTCTGTTGGTTGTTTATGTATTTCAAGTGTTTATATTGGCTTATTAATTACTTTAACTTTAACGTAAACTTTTGTATATTTGTAGTGAAAACTTTTGCATGTTTGTCTTAAAAAAAAAAAAAATTTTTTTTCTCTGGTGATGACAGGTGTAAGTAAGCCTTAGGATTTTTATAATTATATTAGCTTACTTAGGTTAGTTTTTAAGTTCCTCTTTCATTTCTGAAGGCTAAAAAGTTCATTGTTAGTTCGCCTTCATGTTATAGGGTCTCCTCACCCAGTGGTATTTTTTGTTTAGTCTTGTTGACTAATCCTCCCTGTTTCTCCCCTCCATATTTTGGCTCTGCTGAATTGACTTGAGACCTGATTTCCCGAGCTGCAGGCAGTTGGTATCTGCACCTTGACTAGTGAGCCTGCTTTCTTTCTCTGCTCATGGAATTACAGCAAGTCTGAGAATATATATATACCTTCAGCTGGCAGTTTCTCTTGATCTTCGCCATTTCATCATTGCCTCTGGTGCAGTACTTGCCAGAGGGGCCTCGCTTGGCGAAAAGTCATCCACTTATATTATAAAGCATTGAAGATTACTGGGATCACGGCATCCATAATTATTTCGGAGATGACTGGGATCATGGCAGTGCTGCAGTAGTCAGTTGAGTTTGATTAACTCTATATTGAGATTTGCTGTCCTCAGCCTTCATTGGAGTTTTTGGGAGGAGACTTGCATCATTTCATAATCACCTTTAGCATGTAAAGTCAGGTTATTCCTTTCTTTTTGTTTTCTATTCCCTCTGGGCCCCTTTCCTCCTTCAGAGGTTGAATGTGTTGCCTAATTACCTGTGTTGTGTGTAAATGATTTTTGTTTCAATGTTTATGAAGATGAAGTAATAATGCTTGTATTTTTGAATTATAATATATATATATTGGCTTTTCTCATTGTTTTGCAGCCCTTGAGTTATTCTTGTGCTGCATTTAAATCTTGCTCCCACCTTAGTGGTTGGCTTCCTTTGAACACCTTACTTTGTGGTATCTTTGATTATTTACATACTAGCTCACCTTTCCTTTTACTAAATATGCCATAGACTTGAATCTCTTCATAAGAGTAATCCATAAAAGGTAAGCCACAGTGCATATGGAAAATATGTTCTCCAGAAGGCCTGTAGGGTTGAATATATTTTCCACAGACATTGCCTATGGAGAGTAAAAGGCCTAAGGGCTAATGTTTAAAAAAAGGGGGTTTTGTTGGTGATGGGGCCTGTGTGTCAAAAGCCTTCATGTTGTCAGGGGCAGAATGTTCATTTACTTAAAAGGGAAGTCTCATTACGCTAACTGTAATCACGATGAGGGAAACATCTCTTCTCCCGAGTGACTCTAGAGTCAGTAATTCTCTCTCTCTCTCTCTCTCTCTCTCTCTCTCTCTCTCTCTCTCTAGAACATTAATGTGCCTATAAAGATTAAAAACAGTCATAAAATATATAAAAAAAATTGCTTTATTACTCTAGAAACTTAGCAAAACTAAGACATTTTTTCAAAATACAGATTTACCTGTGAGTTAGCGGACCGGTCAATAACTTTTAGACCCCAGATCATTCAGTGAAAAATAATTCATTGTCTCCCTCACTTCCCTTTTGAAGCGTGAGCTGGAGGGCTCTCGGACCAAAAATGATAAACAAAGAGAGAGAGAGAGAGAGAGAGAGAGAGAGAGAGAGAGAGAGAGAGGAGCCGAGT
Organism: Macrobrachium rosenbergii; assembly: GCF_040412425.1. Classification (NCBI taxonomy): domain Eukaryota; kingdom Metazoa; phylum Arthropoda; class Malacostraca; order Decapoda; family Palaemonidae; genus Macrobrachium; species Macrobrachium rosenbergii. The sequence goes on along the minus strand of NC_089780.1, from coordinate 5,703,604 downwards.
GTCATCGACCTGGGGAGTAACAGAGTTAAAAGAGAAAAGAGCCATTGGGGAAATTGACTCAAGACATGACAGAGACAGCGACCTTTTTCCTGAGAAGAAGAAGAAGAAGAAGAAGAAGAAGAAGAAGAAGAAGAAGAAGAAGAAGAAGAAGAAGAAGAAGAAGAAGACAGAATGGACGAGGAGTGACAAAGGCAGCAAGAGAAGGAAGATCTGGTTTGACAAAGGGAAGCAGAACGCAAAAGTATACAGGAACGGCGAAGATTCTCTTTGGAGGTTGACGAAGTGAGCAAAGATATGGATTTGAGAAAAGATCTTTCTTTTCTTTACTCGTAAAATTGAGAATAAAAGTAGCGCCAAGTGAAGGATATATAAGCAAGCATAACATCGGTAATGTAATAAAAACAAAAGAGAATTGTAGCAAGAATGTAAAACAGTGGAAGACAAAGTTCCGTAACCTAAGAAGGAAACTGAGACATTCTAAATCTTCCGTAAAGATTGTGGGAAGTTCCAAGACGAGTTTCAAGAATAAAGCGAAAGATTTAGACGAAGAACGTTGATAGATGAAAGGATCTGGCATTATGACATAAACGACCGGCAACAACAAGATATATTTATTAGGCAAATCAAATGGGGGGTCGCTGTCACCGAAGTTTACCAGTAAAGCCAGGTTCTGGCTGGTCTTCCTTATTCTTGCAGAGAAGCAGGACTGGAAAGGCATCCAACCACTGGACAAGGATTATCGACATATTTCAGAAGTTACGAGGAAGTCAAAGGACGTTTTACAAATAAGGCTTTCATTAATATAATCTCAACTTAACTGCTGATTACGTATTGGTGTCTGTTAGAAAATGTTTGTATATATAATATTTGTATATATATATATTATATATATATATATATATATATATATATATATATATATATATATATATATACATATATATATATATATTATTATACATATATATGTATGTATGTATTTCATATTACCGAAATAGCGCAATTTGGATATTAAACATTTTATAATACATATATATATATATATATATATATATATATATATATATATATATATATATATATATAATATATATATATATATATGTTGTATGTATATGTATGTATGTATTCCAACATTTTCTATATATATATATATATATATATATATATATATATATAATATATGTATATATATATATAGTATATCTGTATATATATATATATAATATATATATATATATATATATATATATATATATATATTAATGTATATATACCAAGAGTCTGTAAATGTATATGTATATATACAGGCAAATAGCAGGCAATTTCATGACCAGGGGAAAGCTATCAAAATATACCCCAGGAATACTCAGCCTGCATTTCAAACAGTGATGCACAAAGCCATAATTCTTTTGCCCCTTTGTATCCTGAATACAAATTTAGAGAGAGAGAGAGAGAGAGAGAGAGAGAGAGAGAGAGAGAGAGAGAGAGAGAGAGAGAGAGAGAGAAACCATCAGGTAAAATGACGTAACCTCTTGATTTATATTTACACATCTCAGAGTTACAAAACTTAGTCTCGACAATATGACCTAACCTCATCTGACCTCACCTTACCTGCTATGTATCAAGAATGATGCATGACACATAAACCTGCGATCTGATCATACGTTCAGCATTGCATGGTCATCTTGACGCGTTTCGAAATGGCATCACAACTGACGACAAGGATCTGTGGTCTCACCCCGAGAGTAGCTGCTGTGCGGAACCGTTCCACGCGGAAGTCAACACATCGTTTGCTAAACTTCAGAAAGATTAGTGGTGACGTAAACCTAGTCAAAATGCGCTCAGTTTCATTATGAAACCAAGAATAGTCTATTCAAGAATATAATCGCAAATTTTTTTTTCAGGTTCTTGATCATTCATAAGTTGACTGAGGCTATGAAACTAAAATGGGATTTAATATACCGAGATTTCTACCAAGATCTTTGTACCCGAAACAGCCATCTCGATCACTGAGATTGTCCAGAACTTTATCCAATGTTTTAGATATAAAATCAGGATGACTAACATGTAGCCATTGGGTATGTCTATTTAAAATACTGTAGGTGTTTATATTTAGGACTCAGATACACAAGAATATTGCCAAAACTGTTTTCAAGTGCAAACGCCTCGTGAGAATTCTCAAACTTGCCCAGATTGAAACAAACGCCGTTTGTGAAACCGAAAACCCTGAATTAATCAACCTGTTGACGGAATCTTAGCTTCCAAGAAGAGAGAGAGAGAAAGAGAGAGAGAGAAAATCCACGCACTTTATATGCATGAATGTCGCTGAATGCACTTCGAATTCAATTATGTTCTGCGCGTGTATGCGAGTGCGCGTAAGATCACAAACGAAGGTTCGCAAACTTCTGATATGTGGCTTTTATTGTGTCAGTACCGGAAAAGAAAGGAAATGGAAATTTATTCAAGATGGCTTCTCTTTGTAAAGGGAGAGAGAGAGAGAGAGAGAGAGAGAGAGAGAGAGAGAGAGAGAGAGAGAGAGAGAGAGAGAGAGAGTTTTATTCGAGATGAATGCACAATGGCGCCAGACGAATGAGGTCGAATATTTCGCTCGAATGAAATTATTGAGCGAATTGTTGCAGAAAGCAACGATCGCTCTTGGAGTAACTATCAGAAGCCTTGTATCGATTGATAAGGTTTGGAAGCTTTCGATTTATTTACGATCGGTAGTGACCTTGTAAACGTGCGTGTAAGATTTATTGTGACTCTAAGATGACAGACAGACAATCAATCATATATATATATATATATATATATATATATATATATATATATATATATATATATATATATATATATATATATATATATATATATATGTATATATATATATATATATATATATATATATATATATATATATATATATATATATATATATATTAATATGTATATATGTATATGTATAATATGTAAAGCTCACATTCATTTCGTCATATAAAGATTTATAATAAAGGAAGTATTAAAAAACAACAAAAACAATATACACAGACAAAAACCACAGAAAAGAAACTTGGGAATAAAAGCCAAGGAAACTGTCAGACATTAATAATCGATTTGCGATCGGGAGGTTTTGGGCAGAGGAAAATATGTCTGTCGTAAAAAGTGACGCCGATCACCTCACCCACAATGACGGAGGAATTGCCATGAAGCCAAAATGTTTCACATTGTATATATCTGCACTTTTTCCCAGGCTACTCGAGGTCTTGCTGATTTGTGCAAATGACTCCCCAGTTCTTTTTGCATTCCTCAACGGCGTTCACGTAAGTCCGGTGCAGCTGAGAGATCCTTGAACGTGATGGTTTAATCCAGTATTTTATCCATCTGTCAGAAGGATTTCAATGAAAGAAGAGATACAACGAGATATTTCTTTATTTCATCTCTTTAGTAGAAAATGAAATATGATGCATCTTCAGCTGTCGATATGATTAGATTCAGCTCCGCAAGATAAACTCCCCATTCATAAAATCTCTGATAGTCTGTGTCACAACCCACCATGATCAATATGCAGCCTTGCCTTACAGACTTCATTATCATACCTACATTCCTTCCAGTATATGAAGTTTCCTCCCTGTAGTCTAAGAGGTAACACGATTTATATGAAATAAGCAATGGTTATCGCCACTGATGTGGAAGGAGTACATGAGGAGCATGTAATGGCCGCCATGGCTGATTGCTGCTACTCAGCTTTCAGCTCATGTGTGCTTGGTCCCTGGTTAGCCCCCAGCCTCACGGCCCACAGTCCACCCGGCTTTAAATGGGTACCAGGAACCTTCCGTGCTTAAGATAAAGGACGTGGTGCAGCAACCTCATCCCAAGAGACAAGCTGAGAAATCAGAAGGCATTTCCTGTGAGCAAGCAGAGATCTGTGCCGACCTTTCGCTTGAGAGGAAGCTTGTGTGGATCATCGAAAAAAAGGGAGCAATATGACAAAACCGGGGTAAGTTGTAGCCTCCTCATACAAGGGGTGTCATTGTGGAGAATGATACAAAGCAGTCACGTGAGGTAATGTTTTACTACAAGGGGTTGTGTTATATCTTTGAAGTGCTATGTACTGTTAGCGCTATTTGATGCAACTTCCATCGCTGTTTCTGTGCGTTAATGTTTATTTGTTTGTTGTTCGGTATTATTTCCTTAATTTTTCCTTTTGGTTTTTGTTTCTTTATTCCCGTAAGGGTACTCTATACATTTTGGATTGGAAATATGTTCGAGCAACAAGTTTCTTAATTATTCAAATCTTTTGTCATATCATCTGACATAATTCAAGCAGCGTCATCTTCCACAAACAAACACTGAAGAAAAATTACCGACAAAAACTTAGGTACGATTTCTGTTTTTGTTTTGCTTCTGAGAAATGAACCTTCGAAAAACAAATTTGGATCGAGTATGCTCAACAATACCAAACAAACACGTAGGTCTTTAATTCAGTGTCTGGCCCGACGCTACATTCGAAGGATTTCCCAGGGACGAGGTGAACATTATATGTTTTCCTCAAACGGCAAAGGGAAGACTTTACCAGCCAAGAGACCAACCTTCCATCTGACAAGGCATGATGATGCTGAGACAAGGCATTCCTCTTACAACATTCTTTGCGCTAAGATAGAATGCATTTTCTATTGTTGTTTAAAAGGCCAATAACACACGCACACATATGTGTAAATCCGCATCTTTACGAGACAGTAGCCTATACAACGGCAAACAGGTTTTTGTGTATCAAGTTACGTAGCGAGATTTTTCTGCCAATATTTCAATTTGATGCTCAAGATTTTAGCGTCAATGGATATTCTTCTCTATACTCACACGTAGCGGTGAATACTTATCATATTATTCGTGCAACAAAGCGATAAAAACTATCTGGCAAAGACTTTGCTAGCGAGGAAAACCGCTACCTAAGGAGAGTGCCGTTACAGAGGTGTCCTACTGCTACTATCACCGACAACGATTGAAACTATAGGCTAGATGGCAGCACCCGCCGGGCCTCTTGCTAGACCAATAGACGATTTAGCCCGAGCTTCAAACACTGTTTGTAAGTCTTTGTCTTTTCCTATAAACTTTTTAGTTTCGTTTTATTTTTATTATTGTGCTTATATATATATATATATATATATATATATATATATATATATATATATATATATATATATATATATATATATATATATATATTACAAACAACGTAGAATATAAGTTAACATATTCTTCATAAAATAGGCCTACCACGCTATTCCACGGCCTTATTTTATTATTATCATTGTTTTTATTATTTATGTCTTGCATAACTTGACGTATGAAACCTTAATTAACTCAAAACGTGCAAATGTAACTATAATAAATACAGAAATGTGGAGAAGCTTTTTATCTAGTGTGCTGAAGGCCATATCATATGCAATAGAGGAACGCTGTGCTCAATATTGCTATGCTAAAGCCCACTCCACTCATTTGATACCAATATCAAAATTTGTGAAATTAATTAGATTGCAAAACATAATTCAGTCTCTTAATATGCACTAAAAAATAATCTGATAAAGATGCCTGCATCGGGCGCAATTCATGGGCGCATACGCACTGCCAAAATTTCCTTACGAGAACCCAGCCAGTGGCTCTCTCTTTAAAAACGAACCCCTAATATCATAGCCTTATTGCTCCATCATATCACTTCATTATAGAAATAATATTATGCTATCCTTAAAATAAATAATGAAAATGTAATCAGTTATACGGAGGAGCTGTAGTCATTATGGACCATCCTCCCCCCCCCACAAAAAAAAAGTTATAATAATGATCTGTAGCGCAATAGTGGAAATTTGAATGGGGTTGCAAGAAAGAAACTATAAATTGATTTCATCACCCCGTCATAATTATAAACTATGTGCAATGTTTGATTATATTTCATTGAAATCCAAAGAATACAAAAAACCTGCAGTTTCTAACTCCCTCTGTATATTTCTGATCAGAAATGATTGATGCTGAGAGATTCCTGTGCTATGATCTTGCAATCTATCCCGCGTCTGTCCAGCCTCCCACTTTCTTTTATCTTGACCGTAAAAGCGTCGATGAAAGACTGGTATCCTACCTTCTAGCTAAAGCTGTCTTGTGTTCCACTTAAATGCGTTATTCTTTCCATCAGTCGTTCAGTTTCTATGACGAACTCGTAAGCAAAAACCCAAGTTGAGAACATAAATATGACTAACGGTCATCACGAGCGGGTGACACCTCCCAGCTAAATTCAGACAAAATCATCTTCCCCCAGATATCTAGAACAGGCCCACACGCTCCACAAATAAAATGTTTTTTCGGTTTAAACGAAAAAGTTATATGTTACATTCCAATAAGATTTTCTCCCTAATCTTTTAAATGGTAAAATCCACAATATTTTCAGCCACAGAAACAGTAACACGAATCTTCTCATTCCAAAACAGGTTCACGAAATGTGATTTCCAGTTAAACAGGAATAAAATTCCGGCTAAAATATTTCAAGACCAGAAGCTGACTGACGGTGAAGAAGATGACGTTTGCTTTTCTCGTGAGAAACATCTCCGGAAACGCCGTGACGTCATCATGAATGTCTGAGAGGACATTGCGCCAGATCTTAAATGTCACTGAATAAATATCCCAGAGGTGATGTCTATTGCGGTGAATTACAATGTTTGAGGATGCATATCTTTCTCTCTCTCTCTCTCTCTCTCTCTCTCTCTCTCTCTCTCTCTCTATATATATATATATATATATATATATATATATATATATATATATATATATATGTGTGTGTGTGTGTGTGTGTGTATGTATATATGTATATATATATATATATATATATATATATATATATATATATATATATATATATATACATATTTGTATGTATACAAAGGGACAAAATACCGGTATTAATATACCTGCTATTCCAAACAAATTGAAACAGGTGGGTCTGCTCCAATCTTTTTCACTTCAACATTGACACAACCTCCTCTCTTATCCTATCGACTGATTAATCTGTTCCTTTCCATTCCACCCTTTATCTCCCTCCTGTTAAATGGATCTGTTCTGCTCCCCTTGAGGCATCCGAAGTGTTCATGCACAATTCTCACTCACCCTCAGCAGTTTTGGAAGCGAAGGTCCAGGAAAGCAAAGCGAAGAAGGAGGTTGTCGTTCGAAGCAGATTCATGATCGTTCTGTCTCGCAGTTTTGCTGTTGAGTTGGAAGATATTCAAGTTTCAGAGAAATATACTTCTGGGTCATATAAGTACATCAGAAAATGTCCTGTACGTGAGACAGAAAGTCTGAAAGATATTGAAAAAGATGCATTTCCTTCTTATGGTTTCTTCTCACAGTCGGAGTTTGGAGAAATTTTTTTGATAATCGAGAATTATTTGATGAATAATTTCATATTCATGGATTTATGTTTCTTGAACTACACATTCATTTGATTCAGTTCTCAGTCACTGATATTTATGCTGTGCTTATACGACTCTCACACTATAACATTTATTTTCCACGCACGAAAACATTTTGAAACAACTTCATAGAGAGAATAGAAACAATAAACATTCGTTCGCCACTCGCTAACGTCCTAAAAGCTCTCCTCAAGCATTTAGGGCCGTCATTTAAAAATATTTCTCCCGGGAGGTCAGGCGTCAAAAGTTACTCAAAATTCAACCTGGCGAGAGACTCTTCTTTCGCCGACGTCCGAACACGTCCGCCTTCTTCAACAGCCACAAGTGCACTGACGTTTGGAAATTCCGAACTGAACAGTCTAGCTGCCCAGACTGGCGGGTTGCTCAACTGCTTGGAGTCCTTCGAGCCACTCCAGGCACTGTTTGACCCCGAGTCAGTGGGCATCGCTCATGCCCAATGTCATTTCCGCTTGCGTAAAATTTTGGTATTTTGAATTCATTCTTGGTATTTTAGCGATCCGTGTTCTTATTTTAGTGGTTTTGATGAGGTGTGTTAACTTTTTCTCATTTATTATTATCTATATTCATTATTCATTATTTATTGCTTTTAACAATTTTATTTTGATACACAGATATATATATATATATATATATATATATATATATATATATATATATATATATATATATATATATATATATATATATATTATATATATATATATATATATATATATATATATATATATATGTATGTATGTATATATGTATATATATAGCCAAGGCCACAGGAAAAATAAAAGGAGTACCAAGCGCTTTCGTGTCCTTGGCTAAATATATTGTCACGCGCTATTCAGTGACATATATATATTCCATCTGTTATAATTCGCATCGCATCAACATTCCACACACCCCACCTCCCCCGGGTTTAACTAGAACAAAAACAGTCTGATGAGTGCCAAACATATCAACAAACCCCGTGTGAAACACGTCACTGATCTCTCCAGGCAAATGTCAGATGCATTTCCCAATTTCTTTCCCCAAAGGGTTTCCTAGATCAGTGAGCGCGCGCCAGTGCGTCATTGTGCAATTGTCATTAACAGTTATGTCCTGCTGACGCCGTCATATCGCAAAGGATCTCTCGTTATGCATGGGCAAATTTGATGCCTTCTTTATGAGATAATGAGGGGATAGGAAATATTATCATTGTCATATATATTATTATTATTATTATTATTATTATTATTGCTTGCGAATATTTGTCATGGGAAAATACACCTATTAAAATCTCACCATAAATTAAGTTAGAAATGAATGTGATTATCTTCCAAGTTGTTCAAATTGAGTGACCATGAATAACAGATTAATTATTCACTGAAATGTGTAATGCAAATGAAAATCAGCACACTACAAATACGATAGACTAATTAAAATGAGTAAGACTCATACAAATATAAATTAAGTTCGGCAAAAGTATAATATATTAATCAAGAAAATGATTAGATATTTAGAGAAAACAATTCTACAGAAAGTATTATTCCACTGGAATAATGATTTTCAGTTCCAGCTTTACAAAACTCCATGAAAAATTCCAGTAAATCCTCCCATGACGTTTCCAAGCCTGGAAACGCAATGTAATACAATAGTGATAACAAAATTCTAAAGAGCAAACAGGGCAAAGAATACAGTCTGGCACTTGGATGATGTAATTCATTCCACCGTCTATATCACTTTGTGCAAGACCCTTGAAACATATGAGGCAGGACGTTTGTCAACTAAATGATAGCACTAACGAGAGAGAGAGAGAGAGAGAGAGAGAGAGAGAACACAAGTTAATTATCAATATCCGGCATTAGGGACATAGACAACGTGTTTGTCGAACAGAAGGGAACATGAAACGGCAGAAAGTCCAAAAACTGGATTTTTAATATCAGCCACGCTAGACGCTGTCATTTCTAATCTTTGTTTCATTAATCTATGATACTTAAGAAGAGCTTTACATTCACACTATTAGCATTGTAATTACTGCTGCTGAGTTATTTGTATTCTCCCGCAATATACGCTATACACTATGGTTTTAACCCATGTGAATTATCTACGAATATGGGTAGGATTCGGTTCGTTAACCACCTGAAATAACAGATAATAACAGACAATGAATATGTTTCATTAAGCTAATTCACGCCATAACACGTTGTTCAGGAATATGATTTGAATATTAATGAGGACACAAAATGAGTAAAATCCAACACTTCGGAACTCTTACTTCCTACAAACACGCTTTGTCCGAATTCTAATTAAATTTCAAGGGGAATTCTCTCTCTCTCTCTCTCTCTCTCTCTCTCTCTCTCTCTCTCTCTCTCTCTCTCTCTCTCTCTCTCACGTACTTACAAAGAATCTAACCAGGGCCAAATTTAAGAGAAGACAAAATAAACAGTTTCTGACAGAACAATAATTGTCTCATTCCAATCTTTGGCTACCAGTAATAAACTGAGTTAATTACACATTCTTCTTTTGTTTAAGAATGAAGAATCAGTCTTCAGCGCTCCTTTCTCTCTCTCTCTCTCTCTCTCTCTCTCTCTCTCTCTCTCTCTCTCTCTCTCTCTCTCTCTCTCTGTCCAGACGTACAGGACATGAGAATAAAAACAGAAGCAGAAATGGTTAAATGGAGGGAGAGAGAGAGAGAGAGAGGATAAATAACGCACCAAAGTTGATGTTCATCTTACAAATAACATACGATAAGATACTGAAGGCATTACATGAATAAGATAGCGGATATAAATAAGAAGTTTAAAAGGTCATTTTTAAGAAAATATAATAAAAAATAATACAAAACAGTAAAAAAGACTGAGAAAAAAAGATAGAATCTATCTTAGCCATCACGACTAATGACACCTTAATTAGAGTTTAAGAGATCTCAGGGACTCTATATGCCCCAAGTCTTTGGTGACCTTTGACCCCTAACTGTTGCCTTTGACTGATTCATTGAATTAACACGAACTGCCACCACAAGAGCCACTTCTATCAAAGCGAGAGCGTGAATGATGAAGCTTTATTTCAAGCTGTCTGGGGCTGACTGCTAATTCACACGCAAACCACAAAACCAATTATTCGTGATGACTCATTACGTGAACTTTGAAAGAAGGAATAAGTATTTCTTTTTCAGAAAACCATACACGAAAATAATCTGTATAAGAAAGGACTGGCTGAAAATATAGTCGGAACAAGACGAAATCCTGTTGTAGCAGAATTTGCATAAATGAAACACTCCTGCTCACGGTTCTTTGCCAAAATAGGGAAGCAGTAATGTGAGGGCGGAGAGGAGTGGAGAGATCAGACGCAAAAATGCCAAAAAATATTTCCAGAAAGACAAAAGGAAGATTAGGTTTCAGATTATACGTAAGAGGATTAAACACATGACATAAACATTGCGGAGATTTTGCAAATACTTCTTTTTCTTTATTTCTTTCAGTCTCCAAAGCTCCCAGATTTTTAATTTAAGTCTTATCATTGAAATGGAATATTAACTCAATCATGCTCGTGCATTCAAACTACTGCCTCAATACGCTCCAGTCATCAACGTTTGTTCCAGATCTGACTCATACTACCTTTAGGAAAATAAACCTTTCTTGTTTATTTTTCCCGGTAAAGAGCAAATGACATTGCCTTTAAATACAAGTGGATTTAAGACTTAAAGAATACAGAGTAGTTTCCACAATAAAAAGTTCATGGGAATATAAGACTGTTAGTCTGACCTTACGTTCGAAGTCTATTGAGCAAAATACCACAGCGGGTTTGTGCAGACTCATCTCGCCTCAGGTCACCTTTAGTGAGTAGAAAACAAGCAGAAAGGAAGGTGGATTGCAGGAAGAGATCGCTCGTTTGCTTTCTCCTGTACGCATCCTCACACCAAGACGCACATATCTATATACATAATCTTTTAAGTTTAAAAGTATAAAAGCGCAGAAGTAGGGAAAACGACAGAAAGAGTTTCATCGAAAAGAGAAAACAGTCAATCAGACCCAGTTCTGTTGCTGTGACGACATAAATTTAAGTAACTTCTCTCTCATTGTCAAGAGTATTCAGCCACTCGTTCATTCCCTGAACTAATGCGGTCCACGAGAGAGAGAGAGAGAGAGAGAGAGAGAGAGAGAGAGAGAGAGAGAGAGAGAGAGAGAGAATAAATTCCTGCACAAATCTAGTTATGCCGCGATTTTTACCAGCGAGCTCTCCGCGTATCTTCCAGTTTATTTCGGGAACAGTGCTGCTTGCAACTGCTTTTGCACAAGAATGGCAGAATTGGCCTTGGGACAGAAGGGGCGTTGTGGCTGAATCGCCTTGGCCGGGGTCGCTTGCGTATAAACAGACATTCATTGCGAAGTAGGGCGAGGGATGATACATGATATTCTTAGTTCAAAACATGTCATAAACACACGCTGGCAACTTGTTGCATACATATCACACCCAAGTTGAAAACTTATCACATACATATCACAGACAGGTTGATCACTTGTCACAAACACATCACAGACATATTTAAAACTTGTCATATACATATCACAGACAGATTGAAAGCTTGTCGCATACATACTACCGACAGCTTGAAAACAACTTAGTAACTGTAAGTGGAGGACAAGTCTCTGGCAATGCAGGATAGTCGTATGAAACTCTTGTAAGAACTGCCAGTAAGTCGTAGACTTGTCTTCAGCCAGTTTGGGATGAATGTGAGGAAAGTTGCCGATGTTTGTTAATGACATGTTTTACGATTAAAATGTAACACTGGCTAATAGACAGTCCCTGATTGTCAGAACTGAAAACACTTTGTTCAAAATGTTGAATACATTACAATCTTCAGGTATAAAGTGTGAATATTTCTTTCCCTGCAAACTGCAGTGAATAAATTAAAATCCCGTTCTAACAAGGGAATAGTAATGTATCTCTGACATTTATTAACTGTTCTTTTAAACTCGGAATTTTCCTGAATGCAGCGAAATTCCTAAACGACACATGATATACGGTATTGTGTAACTATCTCTCTCTCTCTCTCTCTCTCTCTCTCTCTCTCTCTCTCTCTCTCTCTCTCTCTCTCTCATTTACTCTTTGACAAGTAAATGGATTTCCTAAAAAGTATGGTAGCATATTGTTTATATCCTGTAGATAAAGAAAAACATAGTCAGCTTTGCACCAAAAAGATTCATGCTAGCTCAGTGGCACTGCGGCCGACTTTCTACTCCTTTTAGTCCCGAGTACAGCCCCCGTTCAAGGAAGAACCAGACGGTTTCTGCTAGAGTCTGGCATAATAAGCAGAATCTACAAATTCATCACGACCCTTAATGCTGCAAACTCATCTGAGGAACCAGTTTAAACCTGAACAAGTGAAGGTCATAGTCCCAGATTCCAACAGGCTGATCACAGTGTCCTGTCCAGGTTTCACTGGTATTTCATTTATAGCAATCGCTTGTATTGTAATTAGCACCTGTTCCTTCTCTCTCTCTCTCTCTCTCTCTCTCTCTCTCTCTCTCTCTCTCTCTCTATATATATATATATATATATATATATATATATATATATATATATATATATATATATATATATATATATATATATATATTCATTATGCAATATTATGAGTGAATTTAATGCAAAATTTTCTTTACAAAATGTATCTTATGAAAGGATTCGTTACTCATTAGACAGACAGAGAGAGAGAGAGAGAGAGAGAGAGAGAGAGAGAGAGAGAGAGAGGAGAGAGAGGAGCTTTTTTGTATTATATTTGCTTGTATACCTTTACGATTTTCACATCGTTTTGCTGATCCCCAAAACAAAATTAACACCCATATTAGTAGGTAGGCCTACCTGGAAACCTTGCCATAGGTAACGCAGCTGTAACTGAGTATAAACAGGTCAAACCGAAATGGTAAGAGCCTGCTGTTGTTTTGTGTCGTTTGGTTGTTGTCGTTTGTGATTGCTTTATTTGTCTTAAACCATGGAATCAATGAAACAACTCGAGATAGCTAAAAGGTCTGACATCGTTAGTGGTCCGGGAACATCAATCTTAAGCGTCCAAGATCTCTCCAGTATGCCTTGTCATCGAAACTGGTTCTTGACCACAATTTGTTGGGTGGGGAATGGGGGTGGCTTTCACTGAATGCCAAGCATTGCTTCCAGAGACTGGATACTCAAGGAGAATATAAAATATCCAGTTGCCTTCATGAATCATTTGTGAATGTGCGTGCGTGTCATCATTAATGTCAGCAGCGCATTACACGTAAGGTTGAGCAACGAAAATCTAATGCTCTCTCTCTCTCTCTCTCTCTCTCTCTCTCTCTCTCTGTTTCGCTTTGTCTCTCTAAGCTATCAATCAAACCATTTTTTTTTAATAACTATAGCATAAATATGGAATAGTATTGGTACATTTAAAATCATTACCTCTGAGCAAATAAGATATTTATATATCTATATATATATATATATATATATATATATATATATATATATATATATATATATATATATATATATATATATATATATATATATATATGACTATTTATCACATCACCGTGATTCATATACAATCAGAAAGCTACAAACGTCCTTTAATATCAATTCACTCTACCTCGGAAGTAATATATTTTCATATATGTTACCGAAGGGGAATTTTTAGTTGATAATAAGTCCACCGTCCGTGAGGTCGACCAGCGACGGACGAGGAATCAGGACTACAGTGACACAGTGTCACTGTGTCCTGATTCTCGTCCGTCGCTGGTTCGACCCACGGGACGGTGGACTTATTATCAACTAAAAATTCCCCCGAAACATATATGAAAATATATTACTTCGAGGTAAAGTGAATTGAATATTAAAGGACGTTTGTAGCTTTCTGATTATATATATATATATATATATATATATATATATATATATATATATATATATATATATATATATAAAATATATATATATATATATATATATATATATATATATATATATATATATATATATATATATTAGCTGACCAACCCTGAACTGACCGGGAAAACTCTGAAAGACAACCCATAAACTCTCTCTCTCTCTCTCTCTCTCTCTCTCTCTCTCTCTCTCTCTCTCTCTTTCTCCTCCCTAACACCCCCTCTACTCTCTCTCTCTCTCTTTGCTCACTCTCTCACTCTCTCTCTATCTCTTTCTCTCTCTCTCTCTCTTTCTCATTCCTAACATTCCCTCTACTCTCTCTCTCTCTTTCTCTCTCTCTCTCTCAGTCTTCCCCTCTTTCTCCTCCCTAACATTCCCTCTATTCTCTCTCACTTCCTCTCTCTCTCACTCTCTTTCTCTCTCTCAAACTCTCCCTCCCTCCAATTCTCCCTCACTCTTTCCCTCTTCATCCTCCCTAACACTCCCTCTACTTTCTCACTTCCCCTCTCTCTCTTTCTCTCTCTCTCTCCTTTCTAACGCCCCCTCTACTCTCTCTCTCTCTCTCTCTCACTTCCTCTCTCTTTCTCTCTCTCTCTCTCTCTCTCTCCTTTCTAACGCCCCCTCTACTCTCTCTCTCTCTCTCTCTCACTTCCTCTCTCTCTCTCTCTCTCTCTCTCTCTCTCTCTCTCTCTCTCTCTCTCTCTCTCTCTCTCTCCTCCCCTAATGCACCCTCTTCTCTCTCTCTCTCTCCCTCTCTCTTTCTCTCTCTCTCTCTCTCTCTCTCTCTCTCTCTCTCTCTCTCTCTCTCTCTCTCTGTCCTGTTAAGATAGTTGCTTCAATTACATTGCCCAGCATTTTTTACATTTTATTTTTCACACTTTCTCACACCCCATTCCTATCGGGGCTGAAACTGGACGTGAAGGGCATCGGGAGTGTCACTATCCATCTTAGCGACCTCGAAAACTGTGGATTTGACTCTAGAATCTGTCGTTTTCGGTTATTTTTACATGTCACCCCCTTCCCACTCCCACCCCTTTTGGTGCCAGTGATGACTTAGGGCTAACCCCAAAAGTATTCTTTTCCAGATAGCAAGACATATGTATACCGAAATGAGGTATGATAAACCCATAGAATTTATTTAGTTGCTAAGTCTACAGGGAGAACCAGCCTCGTTTCAGGGAAGCCCTTCCCATCCCAATCCTCTTTGGTGCCCTTTGGTACTGGTGATGTCTTACCCCCACAGTATTCTATTTGAGAAAGTAAGCTATATGTATGCCAAGTTTGGTTAAAATTGGTCGATGCATTTCAGAGTTATTCTGATACATACACACACACACATACATCCATTTATATATATATATATATATATATATATATATATATATATATATATATACCGCGAATCTTTATCTCAAAATCGTAGATAATAATCTTCAGTTATGCACAGTAGATTCTGAAAAACGAGATAATTTGTAATATCCAAAATTACATATAATAATAATAACAATAATAATATAATAATAATAATAATAATAATAATAATAATAATAATAATAATAATAATGATAATAATAATAATAATAATGATAATAATAATGCTTCATGTTTCCAAGGATTAAGATCAATATAATTACTAGCAAAAATGCATGTGCAAGACACCATCGTGATGTTCATCTTAACTAAACAAGTACAGAAATCACTTTGTAAACACAGCTGCTGTAAGTGTGCTTCATAACTCTTAAATGACTCATGAGAGAGAGAGAGAGAGAGAGAGAGAGAGAGAAGAGAGAGAGAGAGAGAGAGAGAGAGAGAGAGAGAGAGAGAGAAGTACTAACTATATACATACATACAGACATACATGACAGCAGATTTTTTTACCATAATCAGCTTTACGTAACTGAAACCTGGTTTCGGTAACCAGTCTCAAAAACGGGGAACTTAGGAATACCAGTTGATGCTGAAGGAACTTGTTTAGAAGTTTAACGTCGGCATTTTGGGAAACTTCCGTAATTTAGGACACTTGAGGGCACTTAGCTCTCGCCTTCAGCCGAGAGAGTGACCTCGTTATGAGATTTATTCAAGTTTTGATGAAGACTGTAGTTACTTGCAGTACTGAGATGACCTGTTTCGGCGTTATTTTCGTACGACTGAATGGCCGCAGTTTTGCCCTTTACTCTCACAAATGAAATAAAATCTTAAATCCGCTCTCGTAAAAGATTTCTGTTTCGAATCAAATCTTATCTGCCAAAATGTAATCAGCAACGGATCCGCTCCGTTAATATTTCTCCTTAAATCACCTGGTCTATAGTATATGAAGTAGGTGCTCGACTGGACTGCAAATCGCAGAAGCCACGCTTTGTCGTGCGAGTCTTTCACTCATAGGGAACATTGAATGAAATTATACCCATTTGGCTGTATGATTACTAATAAAATCATTCACTGGTTCGTATCCAGAAGCTGTAATGTCATAATTTATGACACATTGGGAATCCTGGCCTATGCAAAAGATTAGCAGCCGGGGAGAGAGAGAGAGAGAGAGAGAGAGAGAGAGAGAGAGAGAGAGAGAGAGAGAGAGAAGGCATCAAGAAAACAGCAAAATTAACAACTAAGACCATATAAATCTTTCCATTAGTAAATAGGCAGAAATGGAAAATCTATAAGAAATTCCAAGTGAGGCAAGATTTAGATAAACAAATACAAAATAATAATAATAATAATAATAATAATAATAATAATAATAATAATAATAATAATAATAATAATAATAATAATAAGAGAAAACTTATATAATATCTGAGCCTCCAATTCTACAAAAGCCTTGAAAAGGGAAGATTTTCCTCTTCCCTGTGGCAAGCGCTGATCCCAAGACGGAGAATCTGAGAGAAAGAATTTCCGGAGCCGGGAAGCCAGTTAAACATTACCTGTGGTCGCTTTGCGCTTAGTGCTTCGGGATATGATGTGGGTTTTGGACCTGGGGCTCAATTCCAAGGGAAGATTTTGCGAGTGAAGGCGGTATGAATTGGAAGGAAGTTATTTGTTAAGAACAATAATCCATGAAAGACACTAGTTCAGTCATGCATTATACAGTATAAGCGCACAGGAATTTAAATCCTGAAGTGAGAGAGAAAAGCTAATTGCATTTTTAAATACTGTTTATTATATCAAAGGAAATTCAGTCATTAAAACTGAGACATATCAAATGAATATTCCATGATTTGTTGATATTTTGTTATTTCATCTTTTCATTGCTTTAAAAAAAACAATATCGCCGTAACAATTAGAGAAGGGGCGTGGTGAGGTCACTGAAATATATCATTTGACCCCAAGCTCAAAGGTAAACTCCGGTTTCAATTTCATATTCGGTCTACATTTCAAGTACAGTGGCGTTATATTTTCCGTGGGTGTTCCAATGTCATTCCAGCGTTTTCTTCAAATATATTTGGAAGTAAAATTTAGGAAAAAAAACTGAAGATTTATGACTGCAGTTTATTGCGAAATGAGGACATCAACTTTACGAAGAAATGAAATAGCGGAAACTGGAGCTTCATACTTCCATTCATTTATATTAGTGTCGTTAAGATATGGTACATAATTTACTACGTTTATGAAAGCTCTCGAGTTAATTAATCTGGCTCAGGGGATGAGGTTATGTAGCCCTCGTGCCCCGCGCTTTCAATAACTATAAGAATATTCTGTTCATCTTGATACTAAGTTCTGTTTTGCCTGCACACTTTAATGCAAGAAACAGTCCACCAATATCAACTGACACAAGATACGTAACATTAATGAACTGGGATTAATGACTTGTTATTATAGATAATCGATACTCTGTGCAATGGGTTCCTCTACCTGAATTTTTTACCTGGAATTTATTTTAGCGAAATATAGCCTCAAGTTAATTTATACGGATGAAATGTATAGAATATTCATTAATATATATTTTTCGGTTTATCTAAAAGTATGGTAGGCTCATTTTAATCTGTAAGTTGCTGTTTGTTAGTTTGACTCTCTCTCTCTCTCTCTCTCTCTCTCTCTCTCTCTGTCCTCAATCAAGCAATCAGTAACGCCTAACGGATTCCCTGTAAACAACCATCATAATCTCGCAAACAAGTTGATTCCAAGTGTGTGTGGAGAAGGTTATTCGTGCAAAAGGGAGCCTCATTAAAAGCAGGTTATAAGCCACTATAAGCTTTTCAGTGTCTCCAAATATATTTCAGATCTATTTTTTTTTTCTTGCTTAAGTCTGGTCTATATTTATGAAATTGTGAATTAAATAAAGTGGAACTCATTCCAGAAAATCATGAATGAAATTAAGTAAGATTTCAGGCAGATGAATTGTCCTTTTAAACAGAAATTTCAGTCCTTGACTATATAGTTTAAAGTCCTTTTCCGTGTTGTTTCTATTGCATAGTAATAAATTGATAATAATGCAGATGCTTCTTTCAAGCCATTAATAAAATCACATTCACGAAAGAAGTTCAGCGTACACGGGGAAAATGTTCTCTATAAAGGCACGAAACTTGATTACCTAAATGGCCTCTTCCCTTGACTTCGTTGTGGGTCCGAAAATCATAAAAAAAACGAAAGAAGACAATAAACGTGGCGTTAAAAGCTCGCCATTAAAACGAAACTCAACACCGAGGAGCGAAATTGTCTTCAATCTTAGCTCGCTTGCATGACTAAGAAGTACCATTATTCTTATTACGCAATCAGGTAACCTCATACTACCATAGTTCTTCCTTGACGGGGTAGGTAGAGCTCTCGGCTAGCACGCTGTGGGCCCAGCGTTCGACTCTCCGACCGGTCAATGAAGAATTAGAGGAATTTATTTCTGGTGATAGAAATTCATTTCTCGCCATAATGTGGTCCGGATTCCACAATGAGCTGTAGGTCCCTTGCTAGGTAACCAGTTGGTTCTTAGCCACGTAAAATAAATCTAATCTTTGGGGCCAGCCCTCTCTAGGAGAGCTTTCATTTCTCGCCATAATAAGCTGTAGGTCCCGTTGCTAAGTAACCAACTGGTTCTTAGCCACGTAAAATAAGTCTAATCCTTCGGGCCAGCCCTAGGAGAGCTGTTAATCAGCTCAGTGGTCTGGTAAAACTAAGGTATACTTTTTTAGCTTCTCAGTGATCTGGTTAAACTAAGATATACTTTAAATTCAACTTCAGAATAGAGTAACCTACCTACAGATGATGAAAAGTCAGAACAGGCCAAATATTCAGGAATACGAGAATATCCACATAAAAACCAACTGATAATAATGTCCCAGACCATTAAATTACTCGTGAAATTGTACAAAATCCTAAAGAGAAAACTAGATAAATAAAAAAAAAGCTCTTTTCCGAGTCCCAACCGAGCAGCCATTGGAAACCTCACCACTCGGACCACAGATGGCGCTGGTGGTGGACTGGAGTCTGGACGGTGGTCGGCGATTTAAATGTTGGCATAACCATAAAGCAAAGAGGGAAGTTGGTTGGTGTTGTCAATGGCGCTCTGGCGTGTCAAATAATTATGACGCACATTGGGTTTCCACCGGGGCAATACAACTGCAGATATTGTGGACCTAACATGAGGCGTACCGCGTAGATGAGAGAGGAAAGGAGAAATTCCTCCCAGAATGCGAAGGGACGCAGAGGTGGAGGAAGGGCCGCTGATGGTATCGCTGTTCAATAGGATCTGAATGGAAAAACCAGCTCAGTCGGAAGTGTTTAACGCAGCGGTAAGAAAGAATAGGACAAATATCAAGGTGTGTTTGAAGTTACGAAGTATATCTGTGGGTTTCGTTCTGCTCTGTAAAACTGAATTTTTAAAATGTTTCTCAATAATATAGAAATAAAGTACCTAACTTTATCAATTATATATATATATATATATATATATATATATATATATATATACATACATATATATATATATATATATATATATATATATATATATATATATATATATATATATATATATATATATATAATCTCCTTTCCATTTTTATATATAACAATTCAGACCGCAGGTCTTTCAAACTCGGTGGACGTAAATGAGCGCAAGCCGGAACAGTCTTCGAGAGAGAAAAAAGGGTAAACAGAATTTCGCAGCAACTGGGGCAGATAAAACAATCTTGTCTGGTCCAAAATTCATTTGCCCTTGGCCAGAAAGCCTCTCCTCATTCTTGAGTCATTCCTCTCCACTACTCACATAAAAACTTCCACTTTTTTTATATTTGCGTTCCAGCCTCTGCTCTTAACTGTGGGCAATGGAGGCACTGTGTGATTGTGTGACGTTGTTTTGGTTTTTTGTGTACGTATTGATATGTATATTGGCTTGTTTATTTTCTAAGCACGCTGTAAATCCCCTTTAAATTATTCCCTTTACTTTACTTCTGCTTTTCGTTTGCTTGTTAATTCGTTTATTGCCTTTCTTACATCCTAAGTATGCTGTAAATTCTCTTGCTGTTGTGCTGTTTATGTGATTCAGTCCGGATTATTTGTATAAGCAGAACTTCGGAACACACTCAATATTACTTTCAGTCACCTTCTGAAAGCAAAATCGTATTTCATTCTCTCTGAAGATCAAGATCTTGTGCTGGCATAAGGCCGTCTTCATCTAAAGAGAATGAGATGTAGAAATTCCTGCCAGTGTTTTGGCTGACTGAATAGGTGTTGTCAGCTCATATTTGGGGCATACGCCGCGCTTGAATATGCAGATTATATGAACATGACAAGTGAAGATTATTCTCTCTCTCTCTCTCTCTCTCTCTCTCTCTCTCTCTCTCTCTCTCTCTCTCTCTCTCTGTTCTGTTCTCAGTATGATTATGAAATACTTAAATAATCAGCCTACATAAACATGACAATTGAAGATGATTTCTCTCTCTCTCTCTCTCTCTCTCTCTCTCTCTCTCTCTCTCTCTCTCTCTCTCTTCTATTCTGTTCTCAGTATGATTAAATACAAAGTGCTATTTCAAAACAGATTCCCATCTAAAAATGGATGATAAAATATCAGGATATATATATATATATATATATATATATATATATATATATATATATATATATATATGTGTGTGTGTGTGTGTGTGTGTGTGTGTGTGTGTGTGTGTGTGTGTATTTTTACATATAAATATATACAGTATATATATGCATGCATATGTGTGTGCACTCATGAATATTATCGTAGTAATCTTGTTAATGATAATCTTTTTAGCTTTTATTGGTGCTGATGGAACTATAATCATGTAATCGCACAGCCCTCGTGCCTGTTGTAAATAAAAAATGTTTTTGTACTTTTCACTGGTGAATACAAAAAGACATATTTGTGCCAGAATATTTTGATGCGCTTTTTTCCCAAATACAAAAAAAAGCGATTGTTTGGGAGGAATAGTCATCTCTTTGCACAAAGAACAGATGCACAATAGTCACCTGATGCAAACTTGTCTGAATGATGGTTTTTTGACAGAATTAAATAATAAATAAAAACATAAAAAGTGATGCGTTGTCCTTATAAGTTAGTCTGGTGCATTTAAATGTTTATGTTTATTAATGTTTATTTTCCCAACATACTCATAGACAGGATTATTCCATTCACTATATAATAGTCAAATGGTTGAAGTCCCTGCATGTGTAAACCATTGACAGATAACTATTTTGGTATATAACTTTTCTCAGGGTAAAAAAAAATATACATCATTAATGAGAAGATCAAACTTTACCTTTATACTAAAGATACGCAGAAACATTCATATAAACTCAATTTTAAGTATAAAAAGGGCATCGGCTAATTAATAAGTGGACTGTTGCTTTTGAGCCTATAGTCTTTCATTTCACTTGACAGTTTATATATATCATATATATATATATATATATGTGTGTGTGTGTGTGTGTGTGTGTGTGTATATATAAAGTTTTTACCTGAAAAGGGACTGTAAATCCTGAGCAAGGACGTCAGTAATAAAGTTTTACACTGAGGAGGTGTGGAACTTACCGTATAATCTCTCAAATCAGACTGAAGGAGACGGTTCAGGTAAAACATAAATATAAAGTCTAAGTTGAAGGCCTTGCTTCAACAAGGAAAGTTGCTGATAAACACTTAGGGTCGCTTAAAATCACTTATATTTACAATTCACAATCAAATCAGAAGAATGAGGAAATTCGAACAGGCAGGTAAAAACAGAGTCTTGTCGAACAACTAAATTTACAACGAGTCAAATAATAACAGAATTTGGGAAAAATCCACTTCGAAGAACACCGTTGGGTGAGGGTCAGGGGTTAGGACCACGGCACAAGCACAGGGTGAACAGTTGATTCCACAGCTAGCCACTTCGTCTACAATCAAGAACACTCCGGTTACTTGCAAAATTAAGTAGCGCATTTAGTAGAATCGAGGGATGAACAGAAGTTGAACAAAGCAACTCGATTCTAAGCACTAGTAAAACACGTGTCAATTTTGGACTTGTAATCACTGCACTAAATAAGTCAGGTCTCTGTGGAAAATCGCATGTAGGAAATGAAATATATTTCAGTATAAGAAAAAAAAGATTCTTGACTGATTCAAAACCTCGCTTCTGGCACTTTACCTTTTCGTCGGAGACAGGGGGTCCTCGTCTTTGGCGCCAGCATGGAAGTCAAGAATTTAAGGGGCTTGCACTGTAAAAAGACTGAGGCTCCAAAGTAGCCATGTGGGAAGGGTCAAGGCTCTATGGGAGCGGGGTGAAAAGGGCAAGTGTATGGATTCTGCTGCCGGCGTTTCTGAGGAAGTGCTGCTCGTGTGCTGCCTTTTGAGACCTTGACGGATTATTTTCCTCTTCCTTCCAGATGGCATTGTCTATTAGCTTGGCAGTCCATTCTCTATGTATCCCAGACCATGTGGCAGGCCACAGGCCACTTGGTGCCCAGTTGCTAAGGGCCCAGCCACTTTCCCTTTAGGATTAATCTCCTTCACCATGCACCTCCGGCAAGGATTTGGTCTCCAGAAGGTGTTACCTGGCAGAAAGGTCTCGAGCAGTCACTAAATCAAAGAAGAGGATTAAAAGATTACCAAAGGTGGGAGGAATGAGAGATTTCTTTAGGAAGGAGCAATATTTTCCCACAACCTGCCTTTGTTAGCCACCGGTGTTATTAACGTTACAGTACTTGTTTCAAAAAAAAAAAAAAGCAAATCAAGTTTATGAGGGATATACTGCACATTATTGCATGACTGAGGGCGAGGTGGCTTAGAAGAGGTCTCCCTCGTTACAATATATATGCTTACAAAATATGGACCACATTTTTACTGTGTAGTAATCATCATAATTCAGGATAGCTCTCTCTCTCTCTCTCTCTCTCTCTCTCTCTCTCTCTCTCTCTCTCTCTCTCTCTCTCTCTCTCTCTCTTCTCTGCTTGTATACGCATGTAAGTGTGCATATATGTGTATGTGGATGAGACTGACCCCAGCTTGCTCACCTGGTTCCTAATTGCAATGAGGTGCAGCAAATCACAACTGACTTGGCTTAATCAATTTCGAGTTTTTAGTATCTCGTAAATCAGTGCTACGATATTTCCGTATAATAAAGGAGAACTGTTTACACGCTATCATATGGTACATTGTATTTTAGTGTTTATAAGAATCGTATATTGATTTTCAAGTGATTTTTATGTTTTTTTTTTTTTTTACCTGAAAGTATTCTTCTATAACCCTCGAAGATGTGCTTTGATAGTATGATAATAATAGTATTGTTATTCTCTTTAACTAGATCTTATTTCAATTTGCTATTATTTCAGAAGAATGATTGTGATGATTTAAGGAAAGCAGTGTTCTCATATATAAATGTCACTTACCTCTCCATTTGTCTCTGTGTGTAGTTAAGTGGGATTTCGATACGGAAAATTTTCTGTAAATGACAACCAGATTTAATTCAGGTCAGTTTG
The DNA here is from genome assembly GCF_040412425.1 of Macrobrachium rosenbergii. NCBI lineage: Eukaryota > Metazoa > Arthropoda > Malacostraca > Decapoda > Palaemonidae > Macrobrachium > Macrobrachium rosenbergii. The sequence continues at coordinate 5,679,335 of NC_089780.1, read as the reverse complement.
GATAAATTTTCTCTTTTTCTCACTGCACAGCTCCCTTTAATTCCTCCATTCTTTATCTTTTTTTAATTCCCATTTTCCCCCCTTCCTTAAATCAAGTAAAAGAATGAAGCTGATGCCCATAGTCTACGCCAAAAATCCACAAACATGATTGACTACCCGAAAACACCACACATATGATTGGTAGATTGCCTCTGGTTAAACCACATTTCCCAGGACCTGCCTTGGATTATGTATTGGTATCCTCCTTCAGATCCTAAATCAATCTGCTGCCAAGGCTTTGATGGACCTGCTCACGAGAGCTGATGTTAATTGGTTTGATTCCACTGCAATTTATGGACGGTTAACCCCATCAGACGAGGTATATTTCCTGTGACCAGTTGTGTCTCTTGTGAACGATGCTTCTTTTGTGTTTTTGAGTTTAATTAAAGAAGTTATCGATTGACTTCGTTCAGGGACTTGGAAACCAGTGGATAATCCGGAGAGGAGAGAGAGAGAGAGAGAGAGAGAGAGAGAGAGAGAGAGATGTCAAATAGTTTTAGATCGGACAGAACTTCCACACAACCTAAACTGAAGATATTTCACTAAAACTGAGCACGATTAGATTTTCAAATTCTTAAGACTCATAAGGAAACTTCAGTTTAACTGAATTCTATCTTGGTAAGAAGAAGAAAGAGCAAAAATTCTTTAAAGAAAGTCCTGCTGAACGCAGTATATCTTCCTGAAAATATATTACAGCCGCTGGAATAATTGTTTTCCAGACTCCCCAAAAGTAGGCGAAGAATGATGGTTACCAGGAAGAGGTGTTTATTAAAGCGTGTTAGGAAAGGCTGCAACGGTTCGTTTTTGCAAGGGTTTTATTTATTTTCTAAATATACGAAGTATGGGCGCATTTTTATTTTTCAGTTTTGATAAAAATATGATTTTAAATCAACAATATTTTTTCAGTTTTGAAAGAAATATTTTAAATCAAAAGCCTTGCAGAGAGAGAAAGTGAGTGAAGAAGAGAGAGACAGACATAGATATTATATTTTAGATCAACAACCTTGAAGAGAGAGAGAGAGAGATCTTGCATATAAATAATATTTTGAATCAACAACCTTACAGACAGACAGAGAAAGAGTGAGAGAGAGAGAGCGTGGGGGAGACTTGACCTACAAGTAAAGGTAAGTACAGTATTATAATCTACCCGCACCCAGTCCTTAGCGGAATCACGAGCGATCAATAATCAACGCAATTAGCGGAGCTTGCACCTCCCCAAAGGAACCAGGCGGAGCATAAACAGCAGGAAAGCCTTGCAATTTATCCCAGGAAGAATTACAAGACTTGTTGTTCAATATTGCACTGAAGGATATCTTACATATTGTTTTCTTTGCTTCGCAATGCATGGGTCAGTTACACCGGATCTGTAATTTGTACCGATTAAAAGTGAATTATGCGTTGCGGAAGGAGAGCCGTTTCAGCAGCTGAAAAGGCTCTACATAGGAAATATATACCCTTAGAAATATATGATTATTAATCCTAATTCAGGATGTTATTTGTCTGTCAAGTCTATATATATCTTTTTCTAATTAATTGTCTTACTTTTCTCCATAAAAGGATTAGCTACAGAATCTTTTTCTACAGTATTTGCACGAGGAGCGAGACAACCGGACCTCTCTCTCTCTCTCTCTCTCTCTCTCTCTCTCTCTCTCTCTCTCTCTCTCTCTCTCTCTCTCTCTGATTTTATCACTCTTCTTCCTGCTTCTTATGATTCGTTCATAAGTTGAAGACACAAAGTCAAATGACTGATGAAAAAAATATCGAGCTTGCGAAATAAATGTCATTCCTGTTGGCTGTCAGAAATCCGGAGGTCCACACCAGTCTTCCTCCTTTTCAAATGCTTACCAAAGGAGTGTTTAGAGGCCCTCAAACCTCCGCCAAGGCAAGCTATCTTCCCAAGCACCCACACACGCCTGGTACGCCCCTACACCACAAGTTCCTTTATCTTGAACAGTATGTCTCCCAGTCACGAATTCCTCCACTGATGAAACTGTCGTAAAATCTTCTTCTTCTTCTTCTTCTTCTTCTTCTTCTTCTTCTTCTTCTTCTTCTTCTTCTTCTCTTGAAAACAAATTCGGCTTTATCAGGTTGTTTTTCAAAAGGACGGGACCCGTGGCGAGCGCCAGCTTCCTTCAAAACTATTTCGAGGAGACGGGACATCTATGATTCACCGTTTCCAATTTCGCGCTCTTCAGTAACAGAGTAATAAAGTCCCTTCTGTTAGTTTTTCACTTAAATGTCTTTTACAATTTATTCTCATATATTCAGCCACATAAAACATTATCATTCACGTGTTGGAGTAGATGCTAATACCTCTGTACATTCGTTCATATTAACATAATATTAAATATGGATGTATTTTGTGTACAAAAAACATAAAATGTACAGCAAAACGTGTACTCTTACCTTGTTGCTCTCTGATAGAGTAGATACTAAAAAATTTTAGGAAATCAATTTTTACAGGCATCAATGAATGACCCAATCTTTGAACTGTGGACTGTGTCAAAAACTGAGGGCAGGTCAAGACAAAAGAACACACTCAGGATTTGTTTCCCTAAAGATACGAAATCCGACGCCGCTAGCAATTCAGTCTCCATTTCAGTTCGGTCATTCTCTTATTACCCATAAAAACTGAATATCACAGACAGTGAGAGAACGCCTCGCTGAAATCCCATCTGAGGAACTGAATGACTACAGGTTTTTCTGTGACGACGTCGTCTTTGTCGCTTAAGAACTCAAGAGGTTACTCCGGTATGGTTTTGTCGTTTCACCTGCGCAAATTGTCGCGCGTAACTAGGGGTCATTGAAGGCATCGGTTATGCCGTTATGATAAGCCGTCGTTTTCCTTAGTATAGACGGACTGATTATGTACGTGATTCATGCGCCATCCAAGTTCATTAGATACTTCAGTTGTTTATTGAATTGTCGTACATCATATACAATGCCCTCACACGTTTACGCGTGGGGTAAAACACAGCCAGATGTGTACCAGATATGGCGTTCTTGCCTTTTATCTCTCTGGCGTGTGATTTTATTACCTACGAGACGAGAAGAGGAAGAAGAAGAAGAGGCGCTTTTGGTTTTGTTTACAGCATTCTTGTAGGACGCATCTCGCGCCTCCTTTGTCCCTGGCAATATTTTCTTTCTGCCAGCTCGAAGGCGCGAACAAAGCACAGGCGTGCGTTGGTCCAAGATCAGCTGGAGCTCAGAGCAACAACAAACGCGATTCTAAATCCTGTTGTTGGTGCTCAAACCAGTTTATGCTAAAAGCAACATCGTGTTCTGTTCTAAAGACTGTTTTGCATTATGTCCTAAAATGTGCCTACTCTTTTTTTTTTTTTTTTTAATCTTTCTGAGCTTGGATCTTTACATTTTTGTGTTTTTATGTCTTTGTATTTATCTGTTTGTTCATTTTGATTTCTTGACTCACAAAGTATTGCTGAGATAGTATAAGGAATTTGGTATACCAACAAATTAAAATTACGATAGTTGCTTGTCAACAAGACTGAGCGATTACTGTGAAAATTTTATCTAAAAATATATTGTTCTGTTTATAATAAATAACAAAACTTAACGTACATTTTCACCTAAAATGAACTACGAACCAGAATTCCACACCTCAGCGAAATATGTAACTTTTTTAAATATACAGTTCATGAATTAATTAAATTATATTTTACTTCTCAAATAGACATACTCCAGCCTCCCGCGATAAGATAACGTCTGCCCAAATGTATGTAATTGAAATCCATTTTTTTATTGTGATTATAAATGATTTGTTAGGAATTAATAATTGGAGGGTACACATTTCGCTAACAGTATGAAGTTTCATATTTCACAAAAAGGGAGCTATGATAACCTCTCTCTCTCTCTCTCTCTCTCTCTCTCTCTCTCTCTCTCTCTCTCTCTCTCTCTCTCTCTTTCATTCTTGCGGCAATTAGTTTAAAAGGATTCCAATGCGTGAAAAGACACTCTTGGATATTGCTTTTAAAGGATTCGGATAATGAATGGAGAAATTTCGAGAAATTTTCATGGCGCTTAGTCGTGCTGAAATAGGTGTCAGATCCTCTTTAGTTAACGAGATATATATATATATATATATATATATATATATATATATATATATATATATATGTAAATGTATCTTTATATATTTATATATATATACATACATATATATATATATATATATATATATATATATATATATATATATATATATATATATATATGCATTTATTGTCACAAACGTCTTGTTAATTCGTTAGTATCTGATTTTTCCTTCTTGATTTGCGTATATAAGTTAACGTAAATTTTTCCTTTCCGAATATAAGATGGTGTACATTTTGGAAGAAGCAGTTTGTTTTGAAAGTTTTCACTCGAGCTTTTCCATGCCTTCCCCTTTCGAGTTAAGCCAGTGCAAATGTTACATGAGATACTAATGCATGACCGTACCCCAAGTCATTACTGATTTGACCTGACGCTGGTAATTCTCACTCCAGGTGACGATTTCAGCAGCTGATTTCACCCACTGCAACCACTTTGAGAGTTCTTTCCCTAGCCACTACTGTTACCAGTTCCCCCTTCATTTCAACTAACACCTGCCAGGCCTTTAAGGGACACGTCTTGACCTAAGCCACACCTGCAGCCCTGTCTACTCATTGTCGGCTCTCCCATCTAATTATCATACCATTGCTACCTCTCCTCCTTGAACCCTTCATCGGCCGACGCTCAATGGCCGTTCTAGGTACCTGGACGGATTAGCAACGTGCGCAGAGAAGAGGACAATAGATGACCCTATTAAGAAGAGGCTGTGAAGGAACTTTGTCATTTTATATTTTTGCAGCTTGACAATCTGTTATCCAATTATCGGTTGACAAGGAAACTGTTAGACAAAGTAACCTGGAGAGCCTTACAACTAACACACCACCTAAAGCACCGGTAGGAATGCCACTAATCCCCGACAGGTAAGAAAGAGTTGCCAAGCGCTCATTAAAGGTATTATTATTTTTCATTCGGGTTCGACTGCCATTTCAGTGAGTCGCGAAAGTGTCTTGAAAGGTTGCGTGTCACAGGTGACACTCGAAGAAGAAATCAGTCAAATGAGGAACTATTGTATAAGACTGGCGTCAGGTGCAGGAAAAGTCTTGAGGACCAGAGGGATACCCTCCCGGGGCAGGTGAGGAGAATAGAAGGGAAGCACATGGGTATGCTGAGTTGGGGTCGGTAGTGGGGGTCAGGAATGGGCTGAATACAATACCCGGGATTCATTTTTACTGACTGTTAATAACATTGCAACCACATTTAATCACTGCAATAAAAACAGAAGCTAAGACATTCCGTTTAATGATATTTTGTGGTTGATCTTTGTCATTCCTCAATAAGCTTTCCTTTTTCAAACGTCCAAGAGGACAGGAATGCTGTCGTTTCCGATAAAATTGTAAATCCATTTAATTTACGCCTGTTTCGCCCTCTCCTTCAAAATTCTTCATTGTCCATTACTTCCCATAAGATTTACGGAAGGAAGGCATTTATTGCATAAAAGCACTCTCAATTTGAACTGTTCCTGTGGCTATACGCTTTTTATCCCTCTTAGATGCATTGCCTGTCACATGTTCTAGATAATCATATTCTGGTACTAAGATTACCATGAGAATTTAATGGGGCCAGAGCTATTTTAAACTGACAAGCTATCGGGCACTTTTACTGCAGCGCATTCGGCATTTCGGTGCTCTCTCTCTCTCTCTCTCTCTCTCTCTCTCTCTCTCTCTCTCTCTCTCTCTCTCTCTCTCTGTCTGTCTGTCTCTCTCTCTCTCTCTATCATTCAATTAAGATAGCATATTAAATGAGTACATATCCAATAATATAATTACCAGCAATAAAGAGTGAAACAAAATAAGTAACATGAAGATTACCTTAATGTAAAGGAAGACCAAGAAAGATATATTCATGAGAGAGAGAGAGAGAGAGAGAGAGAGAGAGAGAGAGAGAGAGAGAGAGAGAGAGAGAGAGAGAGAGAGAGAGAGAGAGAAGGTCCTAAGTGGCTTCAATTGACGCGTTGAAGCTGATGACATAAGTACAACACATGTGTCAAATATTAGCTGAGAAAATCCTTCAAATTAACCAAAAATATTTGAGGAATTTATGTATATATACATATATATGTATATATATATATATATATATATATATATATATATATATATATATATATATATATATATATATATATATATATATATATATATATATATATATATGTAATAATTTTGCAAGTCTATTTTATTAAGTCCAAACACTGATAAATGGTTTTCACATATATTATTAAGAATAATGTCAGTTGTTTCTTTCAATGGGATATTGGTGAAAAGAGAGGTTACATCGAAACTAGCCATTACAACATCTTGGTTAAAATTGAAAGAGCATAATTCTTTAACAAATTTGGAAGAATTAGATATGTTAGGTGAATTTAACATATCTAATTCTTCCAAATTTTTAAAGAATATGCTCTTTCAATCAGTAAACAAGATGTTGTAATATACTAGTTTCGATGTAACCTCTTTTCACCAATATCCCATTGAAAGAAACAAACACATTATTGTAATAATATATGTGAAAACCATTTATCAGTGTTTGGACTTAATAATATATATATATATATATATATATATATATATATAGGGTTCACGGAAATTTAAATTGATTTATGATGCTTTTTGACATGACCTTGTGAAAAATGGGACATTCTTCCTCTTATTTGCAGACTAATTCCGCATTGTTTCTCTTGATAAAAAAGCGAGAATAACCGAAATATGAAAAAAGAATGCAGTAAAATATTTCAGAATAAAATGATAACATAATGACCAAATATCATTTGGAAACGTTCTTACTGTATAAACTACAGGCGACAAGCTTTATTAATTACAGTACACTGAGTCTCATTCTATGTGTTTACATCTGTATAAAGCCCTCTAGCTGAATTTTCCCTTTTACATATATTTTATCTTCAGTGGGGTGGTGCCTCGTTAATGACAACGCCTTGTGACACCTCGTGACCTTTACTTACTCTAGCATTTAGGGTGAATTTCCCCTACGTGGTCAATATATATTCAACATGGCATGTTGGTCTTACATTATATCCTGTTTTATGTCGCTGATAAGAGCCAAGATGTGGCCTCATTATTTGTCACGCAATGGCACCATTTACGATATTAAATAACGGAATAACGTCCCAGCGCCACGTACAGACATGTTAGACATAGGCCACGTACCATCCTTTAGAACGTTGGCTGTGCATCAACGCTCAGAACTTTTGTCATTGTCAGCATTGAGTTCGATGACTGGATATCAACATTTAGAACAAAATGTTCATAACATTTTGTTAACTTTTAAAATGTTAGCCACACCCGCCTTTTATCTCACAAACGTCGTTTCTTGTGGTTCGTTGTTGCCCACGTGATCCCGAAGCACTGAAGGCCTAGTGTCTCTTGCAAGTTTGTTTGTCTATTTCTTGTTTCACTCCGGTTACGAGCTTCAGAACAGGACCAGGCCGCGCATGCGCAGTGCTGAAGTCTGACAGGCATTCTCCAAGATAAAATACGCAATCAGCAACAAGTAATTGTCATTAAGGAAAGAGATAATAACAATTGTCTGAGTGAGTTGCAGAATTCCATCCTTAAAAACTGTCTACTCAAGCCTTTCCTAAATTCTCTCTCATTTTACGGGGATTAAGCATGGAAGAGAGCGCTTGCTTCGTACACTGACTCCATCTGCAAGCACAGCAAAGCAACTGTCTTATTTATTACAACCGATATGCCTTCACCTCTTGTGTTAGAACCATGTAGTCTTTATTAGTAATATATCCCAAGAACTGCAGTGCTATATTTGTAACAGTTTCGTGTAAGGTGTCAACATGAGTGCTTTAGACAGCTCGGGACTGAAGACAGTGAAGTGCTCTCTCATTTCCTTCGACAGAGGAGGTTCGTCTTTCTGTGGATTCACTGCAGAGAACGATCACGGAAATGCTTGTTGCAAGGTTTAGGTCAACACATCCAAAATTAAAATCTGATATTCCGGTCCAGCTGAGATCGGTGTCAGCTTCCTCAAGGACTGAAAAGCGGGACCTAAAAGTCTGTGCGAGGGCATCCTTCGGGCCTGGCATAGCCCATTGGCACTGAGGATCCACATAAACAGTGATCATTGTATCTCTGAAACTTATCCTACGAGAGAACCGGTTTCCTATGTAAGAGAGAGTTGCTCCTTCTTGACAGCATATAAATAATAATATTGTTTGTGGAGTTGGGAGTTTTAAACATTGACGATGAAATGGCAAATAGAATCTATATAAATAAAGGTTTTTTCTAATGTCTATATCAATTTAAAGGCTTTTTCACTTTACAATAAAGGTGTCCAGTGTTTTAGTGATTAATTTCTATAAAAAAATGTAAGAAGGATTATTAAAAAGTATCTAAAGAAAGTTGTTTTAAATTTTCAAATAAAATAAATTACATAGACTCAACTTCTCAGAGATTATCTGTCAAACAAATTATAAAAATGTGTTCGTCATTTACAATTTCAACATAAACTTCCAAATAACAGATGACACGAAATCCCACATTAATTCATATCGCGAAGTTTAAATCTGCCGAAGCGAGGAGAGAAAATATTGAAAACTCCAGAGGAACAACTCCACTCCGGGCTTGTCCCCGCCCCCGCCTCCGCCTCCGCTTCTCCATAAGGAACGTGAAACACTATGGGAGCCTGGCAGGAATTACAGTGAGTTACCGCGAGCCCGGTATGTGAACAGAGTGAGTAAGTGGGGGAGAGTGAAGTCAACGAATATAGCAGCATTTATTCCCGAGAATTCTGAGAGAAGACGCTGGAGGCCTTTCAAATTAGTTGTTATGACCCCAGCTCGGAAAATGAGCGTTTACAGAGCGCGTGCATCTTCTTCTTTTCCGTATTTTATGGCCGGCTCGTTTTATTCACATGAATTAATATTATTCTCGGTAATGGCGCTCGGCGTTAAGGCTGCATCTGCTCTTATGAATTATGCGCCTGCTGACAGCTTAATAGCTTACCCAATTCGCACATTTCGTCTAAGTACGTTGTCGCCACATAAATGCATAATGTTAGTGTTACGTAAAGATAGAGAATATGAAATATTTACGTGTATAAACAATACCCCCTCTCTCTCTCTCTCTCTCTCTCTCTCTCTCTCTCTCTCTCTCTCTCTCTCGCGATTACTTCGTTCTCTCTCTTTTATAAGCCAAAACACTTTCACGAAAAGCAACGCAACATCCCAGACAAAGATATTTGAGAAGATTCCTTTTACACCTAATGGTTCTTTTCCCACCTGTTGCTCCATTGCCAATTTACTACCTTCTCGTAAAAGTTTGTGCCTGTGCTGGGATATAGCCTCCTTAATCGAACGGCAGTAGTCATAAGAACTCCCACACGCAGCGGGCTATTTCGCCAACAAGGCGTGTACACCCCAGTAGCTTTTGTTCCTTCCTCTATGCTTTGACTGAGAGAGAGAGAGAGAACGAAGCTAATGACGTTACATTCCCTGGAGGAAATGGGATTGCCAGGTGTGTGAAATAAGACTATTGCATTGCCAACCCAGAGAGCTCTGGCCTGTACGTAATTGTAAACAAATATCTGCCAAATTGCTTTCCTTTGTAAATGCTTCGTTATTTCAGGGTTTGTTGCCCCTGTTCCAACTTAAGAAACGTTACATTCAAAGCATATTATGTTTTCTGGTTTTGCTAGAGGACAATAAATATGAAAATAATGAAGAAGTAAGGATTGCGGTTGTACTAATTGTTAGCTGGTATTTATTTATTTGCTTGTGTTCATTTGTTCATATAGTCAATGGAAGGTTTCCTATATTGTTCTGGCTTATTTTTGACTCATGAAACTTTTTTTATTGTTAAAAAAAGTTTATGATATCAGTTTTTTTGCGGAGTGGTTGCCGCTTGTTCCACGAAACATAAGCGCACTATAAATAATGATAGTCATATAAACATTTCATTCAAATATTTCATAATTTAATCATACAAAAATTGAATGCTCTTTCGCAATCCCCTCGTCGGCATTATTATTGCAATCATCCCAAGATTTCAAGGACCCTTCGTTGTACCGTTGTCTGCAAAAACTGGCACAGAGACCATTCTACTTCAATAATTCTAGTCTAATGAGCATTATTAATTATCATAATGGAAGAAAATGACATTTTACTCTTTTGTAGATGTTGGTGATGTTTTATGAGAGGAGATTCTCATCTAGTCCATTAGATGAGACCAAAGTTGGAACCCAGTCAAAAAAAAAAGAAGAATAAGAAGATAAAAACATGCACACCCACACAGCAACACTGGAGCGTTTTCGTAGAGGCAGGTTTCACCTGTCCTGTCCAGTCTGACCTGCGCCAAGGAGGAAGTGGAGTGTGATTTCATGCTCAAGCTGCAGAAAGTGCTGCACAACTTGATGCTGAAGCAGAGATGGCAGTCATCACGTGCTAGAGGGACCAGCTTCAGCAAGTGAAGGGTGGGTAGGTTGCTGCAGAAAGACACTGGCAAAAAAAGTGACCAGTCGATTCCATTTAAATACACTGAATGTTTACTGCCAATGTGTGTGACAAAGCAATTAAGGGTGTCCATGTTCCCACTTTTTAATCTCTTACACCACTGGGCCCTGAGTTTGGTAAGGTGGGAAAATGAGTAGGAGGTCTGGTGTGGACCTCCGAACTCTGTTTAGCTAACAGAGACGCTGTTTCTTCAGTGACTGTTTACAGATAATCTGTAATCTTTGAATGGCTGTCAGCATGGAAATCCACTTTGCTATTTTGCAAAAGCTGTGAAATACTTGTCCTTTTGCAAGTCTTATCTATTGATATCTCTATATACAAAGTTGGATGTATGTATGTGTGCGCCAGCATAACTCTGAAATGCATTTGTTAATAACCCTATACCGAGGTCAAATAGGGTCATAATCTATTACTGTATCTGTTTTAAGAACAGCATCAATCACCTTACTTTTCTAAGATTCTCTGGTAGCAGTGACCAGTCCTGGGTCAGCAAATTCTTCCTCTCCCGTCGACTCCCCTCACTGAAACTAACCTCAGACAAAGGCCTACTGGAATTGAGCACCCAGATGCAAAACTAGACTTTATTTGCAAATTTAACGAAAGTAATTCAGCAGAAACTACTGACATAAAAATGGAAATCATAGCTAAAGGAAATTCTGGTACACAATCCTCCATCGAATTAATGATTCTAGACCATCCCATATTAGTGACTAATACCTTGGTCATCAAATAAAATAAACAGGTAAAAAATAGGTCATAGTCTATTACATTTCCATTGAGTACATTCTCGACCTCTTACTCAGTGAAACATCTGAAGAAGACAAGCAAAAACTTCTTTTAGTTTCCCAAAACACCAAAAAAAAAAATGAAAAAATGGGAATTCTTCCCAAGTTACTCCAAAACAAAATACATATTACAGAAATGGAGAAAACAATCTACATTTTGGTGAATAGTTATGCTCCTTACCTCTAAACCCAGTGTACAAATTAGTTCAAGTTCAGTTATTTAGCACCACACACACACACACAGTCTCAAGCTTCTCAAGACCTTTAATAAGGTTCAATGTTGGTCTTGGAATGTTTATCTTTACTTCATTTCATTCCATCACTCCTCGGGACTCCACCCCAAAAGACACACTCAAACACACATCCTCACCGAAACCTGGACACTTCCGGCGGACGTACATACAGTGTCATGTCACATAATCCCACGCCTCAAAAAATCTGGCACCATCCTTACTCAATGAGGAAGTGCATCAGAAGCTAGCTAAACATTCCTCTCCAAGGTTTTTGGGATAGTTTTCCTCCCCACTTGTTAATTCAACGTCCATTTTGAATAATAAGCATTTCACATTGAGCAATTTCAACCAAACTTGGTATACATGTGACTTACTATCTAGAAATCAGTACTGTGGGGGTAAGACATCACTGGCACCAAAGGGCACCAAAGGGGGTTAGAGATGGGAAGGGCTTCCCTGAAACGGGGCTGGTTCTGCCCGTAGACTTAGTAACTTGACGAATTTATCATACCTATAATTTCGGTATACATACGACTTAATCTCTGAAAAAGATACTGTTGGGGTAAGACATCAATGGCACCAAAGGGGGTTGGGTTTGGGAAGGGGGTGACAGAGAGAGAGAGAGTGAGAGGGAGAGGAAGTGAGAGAGTACAGGGGGTGTTAGGGAGAAGAAAGAGGGAAAGAGATAGGGAGGGTTGGAGAGAGAAAGAAAGAGAGAGCGAGAGAGAGAGAGAGAGAGAGAGAGAGAGAGAGAGAGAGAGAGAGAGAGAGAGAGAGAGGAAGTGAGAGAGAGAGTAGAGGGGTGTTAAGGAGGAGAAAGAGGGAAAATGTGAGGGAGGGTTGGAGAGAGAGAGAGGGAGAGTTTATCAGTGTCATTCAGAGTTACCCCAGGCAATGTTGGGTTGGTTGGGTAATATATATATATATATATATATATATATATATATATATATATATATATATATATATATATAATACACACACACACACACACACACACATATATATATATATATATATATATATATATATATATATATATATATATATATATATATATATATATATACATGTGTGTAAAAAAAAAGCCTTTGTCTTACATAGGTAAGATCACAAGTAAGTCTTATTTATTCCAGAGATATTTATTGCATGTACAAAAGCGCTGCGAAAATGTTTTACGTTGACGTATTCCCCAGTCACTGATGACATCTTTCAATCCAGTAGATTAGACCAAGATGGTGGACAGTGTAATTGATGTAGAATGTCTCTATATTTGTTGAGCAAAACCAGCTACCTACTAATATTACTGAATCCAGTCATATCAAACAACAAAATTATCATTCACCGAATAAAAAAAAAAGCTCCTGTGATCTATATGCATCAGACGCCACTGATCACAAAAGTCACAAAATCTCGGATGCCGTACCTACGAGCAGATAAACTTAGGTAAAGAAGTAAGGGATCCTGTAACTTTAATTTGCTATCCAAACATTCCCGCTTCTTCCGAAAACTCAATTTCGTTATGGCCCCAGCCTCACCTTCCAATCTTCGTTCTTCACAAAACTCCAGTCTTACAAACCAGGTTAAAAAGTTAAGGAACTTTCTCATTTCGAGAAGTAAGAAGAAGCGGGATTTTTGAACAGACAGGTTAAGAACAAGTCTCGTGCAGAAATGAAGCTGTATGAAAACAGAGAAATAAGTGTATGGAGGAAAATGGCTTTGCGAGGGGAATCAACACTAACCACAGTCGAACTTTACAAATTTTCATATGCCAGCGATCAACATCAAGTAGACCCGAACCTTATGAGACTCTTGCCTGATGAAATCTCTTTACTAGGCAAACTATGACGTGTCTTTGGAATAAAGTAATCAGCTAATGAGGGATACCTGAACTGGAGGAAAATACGGGAGAGGGCTGAATTCTGATACACATTTCCTTGCGCCTCTATTGATTAAATAGTTTCGTTTGAGAACTTAATAGCTTGTTCGTTATTTCATAGCTAATAGCTCTTCAAAAGAAGTTATTATTTGATTGATCCTATTTGGTTATTATTCTTAATGGTATTATTAGTATTCATACCTTTCACTTCAGCCCCTTATTCACAGCGTAAGACGCCCTGAGCTCCTGCATTAAATCACAACAGGGCAGCTTGTCCCTGAGAATAACTGCACACACTCAAGGAAAATTTAACGAGGCTAAATACATCGTTCAACTGAATACGAAAATCCTTCGAGGAGAAATCACCTTGAGAACGAAAACTGAATGGAAAGACTTTTTTGTTTACCTCTCGTCTGGGGAAAGTCTTTAGATTTGCCTTTTGAGAACTCCACCGCCGCCCCCCCCCTTCTCTCTCTCTCTCTCTCTCTCTCTCTCTCTCTCTCTCTCTCTGGTCGTTAACCGAAATACTGCACTGTAGGCGAATTATTGTAGGGCCACAAGTCCCGAGGATCCGAAGCCCCAATAATGAGGACTTCCTCAATTGGTCTTTCTCGAATCTCCTCATGACTCCTTTTCTACCAGTTGCTCCCTCGCCAATTTAGGACCCGTCGTCAAGGGAAAGAAAGGAAGAGAGCCTGGTGATGGTATTGGGTCGGGTTATATTTAAACGAGAAGGCATTTTAATGTCCCCTGCGATGACAACACTTGTGCTGATTTATAGACGATGGTTCCGCGGCAACAACAGCGTCAGCTCATTCATTAAAACTTGCACAAGGGACAATCGTAGTCGGACCTTCCTGCTGCCCGCAGATTGATGGTCATTCCATGGTTTCCCCTCTTTGTGATGTGTTTGATTGGCTGAAGCGGTGCACTTCTACGTGTTACTAATATTAATATCAATCGTAACATTATCATGAAAAGGTTTTTCTTATAACAGGAAGGTACTTGTACCCAACAGGTAAGTCAGCTTACCAAAATTAGAAGGGAGGACAGTATTCAAAACAGTAATTAAATTAAAATCTCAGCTTTTATGTGAATTATGTCAGCAGTCGCTCTCTCTCTCTCTCTCTCTCTCTCTCTCTCTCTCTCTCTCTCTCTCTCTCTCTCTCTCTCTCTCTCTCTCATGATCTATCAAAAAGTTATATCACTCATAAGGAACTTCTTGCAGGCTTTGCACCAGCCGACGTCGAATGACTTCTTATTCGACATCCAAATAACTTACCATTTACGACTCTCAATTAAAAGAAGAAGAAAAAGTCTTCTGCGCTTCACAGGACCGGGAACGCTACAGCCGCCTTTGCCGAAAAGAAGAAACGAAACAGCACTTCCGGGACAGCCACTAGAATCAGCTCAAAATATGGTAATCGCCTGTGATTACCATAAATAATTATTTCAAAAGACCCAGCACTCAGATTGCATCAACATTTCCGGAGATATACCGATGAAATAGTCGCCACTCCTAAGAGAGCTAAATAGTGAAAGCTCCGCAATCTAGCGGCAATAAACATTCAAATTAAGGTTTCGGATTTAAAGTAATGCTTCGGTTTGGAAAGCAGCTGAGGCTTCACACCAGGCAAGTAGTTTTCGCCGTGTTTTACTATATTTCGAGTGATTTCCTTGCTTCTAATCAGTTTAAATGGTTCTTTCAATATTAATATTATATTGGAGAAGGTGTTTTTCGTCCAGAAAGTGTTTTAAGTCGAAATTTGACCAAAATACCTCCTTATAAAAAGAGAATGACCGCGTTACCTATATATTGCCTACTGGCAAAAAGCAAAAAAAAAAAAATATTTTAGTTCTCCTGCGGGTCAATAGATGGCGACGGGGCATGTTTTCCTTTCAAAATAACAAATTCCGCGTCGCGAAAAAGTTCAATGCGCGAGATTTTTTTCGCTTCAAACTCCCGCCGATTCTACGAGGTCTCACAGGATGGCGAACTTACTGGTCAAGGCACGTCGTAAACACGACTGTTATTGCATGTTATGTTGAAATGCACGTACCGCCGCAGTATGCAACGTTATGTTTCGTCTTGTTTGTTCGAGTCATTTGTTGTGAGTTTGCGGTCTTTAAGCCCGGGTAGCTAAAAGTAAATTATCCCAATTAGCAACCGCCTGAACAGGGAGGTGAGACTCTCGCGCCATTATTTCACCCTTCTCGTCCGAAGATCCCATTAGGAACATACGCGTTTTTGGGCTACCAAAGGTTGGTGTAAAGTTCAGTGGCGTCATCACTGACCCAACACATCCCATAGAAACTTACAGTATCCCTAATCAACATGCAAACCTCAGATATTAGCAATTTAGCAGCTATATCAAATATCCAAGGAAAGTCATAGACCGCAGTCAGGGGTTAATTCATTAAGAAGTATTTCTTTAGTAAATACCTAAGCAGCTAAGCTAACTGAATGATTTACAAATTTCATTATAACCAGTGAAGAGCGTTTTGACGACATTTTAAAATTTCCATACGTTAACAGATGCTTACTTCATGTAATCCGTTACATGTTCCTTGCAGTGCAGTACTGCGCTCTCAGACTCAGAGACTCGATGAGTCGTTGCTATTATTGTTTGGTTACTTCACGCTCTGTAGGAAGGTACTGTAGTGCTGTTTGGTATTTAGTAATCGATTTATATCTTGGTGTTACGTGTAATGTTTGTGTAATGGTTTGAGTGTTTGGTAGTCAGTTAATTTCTAGGCCCATGATAGGTGCTGTAGTATACGTGATATATGGATGATAAACAAGACGTGGAAAAGAAACAAAGGTTATTTTTCGGAAGACTCCAGCCACCTCCCACATTACAACTTATATTTTTCTTGGATAAAACTCATCAAAACGAAAACTTTCTTCTCAATACATGACCTTCGCAAATGCTTAATAACAGAGAAAAATAATTAATCAAATTACGACTTATAAGGTAACACAGTACCGGCCCCCCCCCCTCCATAGCTAACACGGCAAAATTGTAACCAGTAAACACCCCTAGGTTACGTCACGTTGGTATTTTCAGGTTCTTTTAGTGCCCTGTCATTTCCTAGCCATTTTTGAATGAAAAACCCAAAATGGTTTTTCATGCAAAAATGGCTAACTGGAACCTTCCGAAGTGGCTGGCTGGAGTTTTCCGAAAAATTACCGAAACAAAAATAGTGCAACTGCGTGACATTGACGTCATGTTGTCGGATTACTCAATAGTAGTAGCATGTAACAGTGCATGTACATTTGCCCTGATTAATCTATGGATACTCAGAAATCGTAGTTCTGGTGTTAGTACATTTTTTTTTCTTGTGTAGGAAGCATAACCTGTGTACTGAAGCCAAATAAGTTTGTTGGATTGGCCTATGCGCGAATCAATAAATTCATGTGTTTTAATGCTAATGATAACTAATCGCTATACAAATTAATACGTATGCAATATTACCATTGCAGATCTGATATGTAACGTTAATGATGTAGCTGAAATCACAAATCTGTGTTCTAATTTAAGATACAATTTAGCTGCTGTAAATCTCAAACCATGAAAATGTCATCAGGCAAATCCCAGGGTTTCATAGGAAAATTCTTGTTGCACTCCCACTTCCGAACATGAGCGCTAAGAAAAAGTGGCGGCTGTTGTAAATGAATCTGAAATGCAGGAAACAACCGAGGACAGTCACCAAGCCAAAGCCATTCAGATATTTGTAAGTAACTATAGGTTAACTAGTAGATGAGGTTAACTTGTGAAGCCTATGCTTTTTTCTTTTTTTTTAATCCATTTACGTATTTTGATATTTTTTGTTGACAAATAAAAACCTAGGTACGTTAGGTCTTCTATGTATAAAGCTTCACGGTTTGTGCATAATAGTTAATATTTTTCTATGTAGGCTATAAATTTACAGTGTATGTGCAATACGTTCACAAGATAAACTTGATATAATAATAAACACGCACATAGATAGATAAATACCGTAAGTGCATCATACACACACACACGTACATGAATACATACATACATCAATTATATTTGCGATAACACATACACACCTTTAAGTTTACAAGACTTATGAAATTATTAGTTATTCTTTGTTCTGTTTTTCCCACTACTCGGGTGGCGAGATGGTTAAATAATGACCGTTGCAACTGGTACTTCCATCCCATCTACTGGAGATAGGATAAGATATTATCTTATCCTTTTAATATATATACAGACTTAATGTATGTGCATGGGATTATGATTAATATCTATATGTGTGTGTATGAATATACGGAACACCAGTGTGTGTGTGTGTGTATATATATATATATATATATATATATATATATATATATATATATATATATATATATATATATATATATACACCGATTGTGTGCTTGATGTCATAGCCAAAGAAGCCAAGTCATCACCCTTCTTTGCAGTAATATCTGGTGAGACCAGAGATGTTAGTATTACTGAGCAGCTCTGTGTCTGCATTAGGTATATATGTCATAGATGAAACAGTAAATGAGAGGTTCATAGGATTCCTTTCTTTGAAGAATCTTGATGCTACTTCTGTAGCTAACGCGTTGTTAGAGAAGCTCCGTAATCTTGGCCTGAATATTAATAAACTAATAGCACAGTGCTACGATACAGCATCTGTAATGAGTGGCAAAATCAGTGGTGTATAGGTACAAATCCGAGAATCTGTGAAGAATCCATGCTTTTATGTACCATGTTCTGCACACAAATTGCAGTTAGTCGTAACTCACACAGCTGGCTGCCTGCCAGAAGTAGCAGAATTTTTAATTTGATTTCAGGTCTGATTAACTTCATCCGTGGTTCAACCTTGCGCCATGATATATTCATAGACCTCCAGGAAGACAAAAAATTGTCAGTTCTGGAACTTCCAAAAGTGTGTCAACACAAATGGGAATACAACCATAAGGCCCTTAAGTCAATATCACAACGCTATGAGATTTTGATGGATACTCTAGAAGATTTGTCTAACCATGGAAGATCTGGTGAAGAAAAAGCCTTAGCTAATGGATTCCTACAAGCTTTAAATAAGTTTGAGGCAGTCTTTCTGTTGATTACCTTTTCTGAAGTATTTGATGTTACAACCCCACTATCAGAGACATGGCAGAATGAGAATATGGAACTTGCTGCAGCACTTAGCATGGCACAAGAAACACTTGAAATTATTAGTGACAAAAGAACAACAGACTACCATGTTAACACCATTTGGCAAAAATCAATTGATTTTGCTACTGAGAGAAACATAACTTCAACTTTCCGTCAGCCTTCAAGGAAAAGGAAGCCATCTTCATGTCAGTTGGAATCCTTTGTAATCGAAAGCACAGGTCAACGAGACACTTTTGAAAGGGTTGAGGACGCAAAAGCCTACTGTAAAAGGTCTCTGTATATTCTCTTTTTGACAAAGTACTCAGTGAATTTAGACAAAGATTTGATGAACCAAGATGTATCCTCCTTGGTGTAGCTGTTTGCCACCCATCATCTCCAAAATTCTCAAATGAAAATGACTTGCAATACCTTGCTGACCAGTACTCAATTGAAAGGGAAAGCCTCCACGCAGAACTACTTATTGCTCAGAGAACACTACAGGATGATGTGAAATCTATTTCTGATGCTTTGGATAAACTGAAACCAATGAAGGAAGATTTCACCACACTTTGGAATTTAATGCATTTGGCTTTAACTTTCCCTGTCAGTAATGCCAAATGTGAGCGATCTTTTTCTGTCTTCAAATTGGTCAAAACTTACCTCAGGGCATCAATGGGCCAGGAACGACTGACCAGTCTAGGCACAATTTCTATTGAGAAAACTGTAGTGGATTCCCTTGATCTTGACAGGGTAGTGGATAGATCTGCAGCTCTCCCAATATCTTTACAGTCAAACTCAGGTGAATCCACCACAAGGCGTTTATCTCGAATTTAATTAAGTTAGATGTAATATACTTCATGTAGGCTAATCAATGTGGTTTATTATTCTATTTTCATTTCTTTTTTTTTTTTTTTGATGAGAGAAGTAGCTCCTTATTATTTTATATTTTTAAACAGTTTTGTTCTTCTGTAAGAACAGTGAAAGTATATATGCAGAGAATAGTTTCATCATAGTATCTCATGTAATATGCTACATATATAAATATATGTAATACGCATGCAGTACTCCAATTTTTTTTTCACTCCTGCTCATCTACCAAGTTACCATCTAATGGTCACATCAAATATATGAAGCTGGTAGGGCTCCAGCCCCGCCAAAATTTAACCTCTAGTGACGCCACTGGTAAAGTCTGAAATTGTGAGTGCTCCTACATAGTTGTAACTTGTAATGAGAATGATTGGGTGAGAATAAGTGTTTTGGCGTTGTGTGCTGCGGTGGCGTTGCGTTAGTTGTCATTAAATTTCAGTGGTTTCTTTGAAGTTGAAGGCAGTCGTGTGGCCCACGTGTTTCGTGTTGAGGGCACTTGGATTGTAGGTTCGTTAGTGTGTTTTTTTTTGAGGGGGTTTTGTGTGTATGTTATGTGAGGGTGATGATTGGGTTTTGTTTTTGTAAATAAATTGTAAAAAAAAACCTGGTACGTGTCTCGTTTGTCCTTGCATGGGGGCTAAGTCACTATCGTAGATCCTGGGTTGGTCGTGCAGTCTATCAGCACAACAAAAATCAGTGACGTCTGTAAAGGAAATTCCCGACATTCCTTCCGAATTGTCTTTAATGAGTGTTAGAGTATTCTTTACTAATTTTGATTCTTATGTATATGAATATACTTCGCTTTTATTGCTGTTTTTACTCGAAATATTACCAAAATACGTCTTGTGCAATCTCATTAAACCGAAGCGTCAGATTTAGTTGAATTACCGCTGTTATATCTAAAGAAAACGTTACTGTACCAAGGAAAACATCAAATCAACGTCATGAAAATAAGGGCAACTCTTAAAACCTCTGTTGCCTTATTAGTAGGCGTGTTTTCGCCATATTTCGAACGAAAAATGCGCTGTATAAAGGAAAATATCTTTCCCACATCATCCTGCACTATTAAATAAACACCCTATACTGATTAAATGTGAAAAAGTACGTTATAGGATAAAATACAACAAAACTATCGTTTCATTTCTGCGAAAAATTTAAATTGGTTCTCTTAGTTGCCGACACATGACGTAAGCCTCGATTTTTTAAATGAAATTATAGCAAAGCCCAGCGTTCTTTGCAGTTAAGCCCCGCCCACGGCTTACGTCATGACCATCCCTTAGAGCTAATTGGCTGCCAATAGTTTCGAAAAGTTGGTTAATCTGTGGTTCTTTTCATGTTCATTAATATTGCAATGGTTGTTCTACCGAATTAAATTACGTTCTGCAGGTTATCAAAAGGAAACGTTATATTATCCCCTGAAATAAAATCGTAATACGCATCTCAATAAAGGCGGTTAAAAAAAAGGAAAATATGAACGAAGTCAGGAGTGTTCCGCGATGCTACAGTGTTGTGTTTCGTAAAGGTGGTTCACCTGAATATGGAGGTGACACGGGGAATGTATGCATTCGAATCGGTGCACTTGAATCACTGGACAATGATAATTACCGTCTGATATTGCCAAGCGTGTTCACCATTCTAAACTTAAACACAAAGACTTTCTCAGACCTATGCAGACTGATATTTCATATTGATTTCAGGAAATTTTACTACATTTTAACAGTCATAAAATCGATTTCATTGCATTCGTTCACACATTCGGAGGGATGACAAGCAGTGACTGCACTCTACAAAGCCTGTATATGACTATGTTTAACTTAAAGTTTTACAGTATAATAGGCTGTACGAGTAGTAATGGATATAATTTGCTGAGAATTTTCTTAAGGACGTTATCTTCTTTCGAAATAACAGGATCATAAAAATGGACGTAGACCTATAATGTCCTATGTCTTTTTGTCGGTTTACGCAGCTCATGGTGTTTGTATTATAGGCCTATCTTATACTCAGTCGTTTTTTGTTGTTATTCTTATTTTTTTATGGTGCTTGTAGTTTTGTGTCTTCGAAAACTTTTCATTCGGTGACCTACAACTGCAGAGTAAACATAGACCTATTCATAAAATACTGGTGAAAAGAATTATCTGCTTACTCTTGTCAATTGAAATTTAATCATTTGTTTTAATTAAAAGTAATCGAGATCTTTATGGATATAGTCTACGCTAGAATATTCTCCTAACAACAGAGAGAGAGAGAGAATATTTACTGGCTCATGTATCCTTTTGTCCAACAGGGTAACCTATAAGAATGCCCCCAAAAGCAAATGAATATCATGGGCTACTCGCAGACTGGTTTGGATCCTCTCATACATAACTTTTTCAGCTATCATTTATTTTTTCTTATTTCGTTAGGCGTCTTATGGTGCCTTCCTACCATAGCCTTCATTTTCATGGAAACGCTACAACAGCCTTATATTTACTCATCACTGTAATATAATTTGTTATCCCTTTTGTAAATTTATTTTCAATATATTTCATTGAGAGCAGTTTGATAGTTGTGTGTAAGGCTGAGACAGTCCTATGATTGATCTGTGTGTCATTGGCTATGTGCTCATAAGTTTTACTTTTATTCTCTGTGGTATAAGTGGCGTTACAATTACTATGGCCATCCACGCATGTCTGTGCATGTGCACTTGCTTATACGTGTGCATTCCACTTTATATTATGCATTATGTATCGTGGAGTTGAAATTACTATATTAATTAAAATTTACTCTATTTCCTACAGATACGGGAAGAAAACTATTTGCGATAAAAAAATTGACGTGTAGGCCCATGCCCTGTCATGTTCTAAAAATATAAGAATGTGGTCCTATGACCTGTCAGTGCCTCAATATATAAGAAATTGATGTGTAGGTCTATACGACCTGTCATTGCATCAAAATATAAGAATTTGATGTGTAGTCCTATGACCTGTCATTGCCTCAAAATATAAGAAATTGACTTGTAGGCCTAATCTCGCAATGATATTAACATTTGACATGGCTGCATAAGTCTATGCTTCATTTCAATTAATGTGGCCTATGTGGGATTGCTTATGTAGGCCAACACCAATTTAAAAAAAAAAAAAAGCAAGATGCTTGTGTATTTAGGCTCCGCATGATAAATTAAAAAAAGATGCACAGACTTATAGCTTAATATATCTTTTACCGGAGATATCAGTTGCATACTTCACAACTCCGGGAACTCAAATCTGTGGTGTCATCATTCATACCCGACGCTCAACATGACCAAACGGAGTCAAATCCGTTCTGGCAATCATTTGGACTGCTAACTAGTGTGACGTCATTCACCCCTCGAGAGCTAACCAATCACTGGCGTGCAGTGGGCGGGGCTTAGCTGTAAAAAGAGCGGTGGACTCTGCTATAATTAGGCTTCCAGATCCCCAAAATAAGGTGTTAGGCACCAGCATTACTTATCTAGTAGTTGGAATAATGAAGAGTAACCAACATTTTAAGGATTTAGGGGCTATTATAGACGCCATCTTTGAAATCAGACCTTTAGCATGGTCAGATTGTGGTAGATTTTTTATATGTTATTAAGCATACTGCATACCTGATACTACAGTAGAGTTGAGAGACCTTTTGTAGCCATTTTTTGGGGGTCTAACCTTATTTTCAGCCGACTATGAGTGCAACTGATGTTTGGGTTCCTTTCTAGTGAACCATTTTCGTTTATTTTGAATACAGTTATCCATCTGACATAATGATTTTTCATAATTAAGTTAGCTGTCAGAGTAAGTTGCACAAAAGGGTTTCAGTCTTTCCCCGTTTTGCTTCGACGATTTTGTGTGGAAGGTTCAGTGAATGTGAAGATCATTTCGTATGATACATTTCGTAGTGTTTCTGCTTGAATATAATTTAGAACTTACACTTAAGCAGAAACTTAATAGAAACGAAGTGACATGTTGAGTTCTTTAAGGCCTAAAACCAACCCTTGAGTACTCATAAGAGTTTAGAGAAAGAGAGAGAGAGGAGAGGAATAGCCGGCACTTCTCACTCTCATGCGTCCACTCCACTTTGTCCATTTTTCCCCCGTACGGTGTTAGTGCCTCAGTGCACATCAGGTGGTGTACTGCAGGCAATACTTACCGTATTCTATGCAGCGTCCCTTCGGCCCCTAGCTGCAACCCCTTTCATTCCTTTTACTGTACCTCTGTTCATATTCTCTTTCTTCCAACTTGCTTTCCACCCTCCCCTAACAATAATATTGATCCATAGTGCAACTGCTTTGAGGTTTTTCTCCTGTTTCACCTTTCAAACCTTTTTACTGTCAATTTCCCTTACAGCGTTGAATGATCTCGTAGGTCCCCGCAATTGGCCGTTGGCCTAAGTTGTATACTCCATTTTATGTTGTCTTTGTTCACCACACTGCTCATGATCAGTGGTCTTCAATGGCATGTACACTCAAACAGAAGTTAATTAAGTTAGGTAAAACCACAAGCCTTCAGCTACACCAGTTGAAGACACTGCCACTAAAATATTTGGCTAAAAAAAAAGTGACCGGTTGAGTCTCCCGCACGCACCCACTTGACGCGCTTCTTCGCAGTGTCTTTAACTACTACAAGAGTAAAGTTTAAATCGTGTGGATTCAGTTAAATGTCCCTACATGACGTCATTTCTTCGAACACTTAGTAATAAAAGAATGAACGATCAAGTACTTGGCTACGATGTTTTCGAACCTTCCATTCGCGACTTCGTCAAGTGGTGAGGGACAGGCTGTCTCCTTCTGCAATGAGGGTGAGGCTTCGAATGTCGCCATTCATATTAGGTTTTTATTCATTTAATTGTTCATATTATAAATTATCTATGTGTATATATATGTACATACAGACGTATAATACATGCTCATATTCAAACAAAACAACCTTTAAGGTGTTCGTTAGGAAGAAGTAAGAGGAGCTAAAGCGAAATGCAGAAAGAAGAGATCGCTTCTTAAGGAAGGAAACAAAAATGAACACATTAATAAATAAACAGATAAAAATGTAGGTAAATGATTAGAATACAAGAGAAATTGTAAAAGGTTTTCAGGGCATTATTGAACTTCAGAATCCTCTCAGGAGAGCTTTCAACTTTCTGATTATCCTACACAAACCAGTGGATGAAAATGTCCTGTCAGCTACAATAAACTTTTCCCTTCCTTCAAACTGCTGCTGCTGCCCTATTTCATCTTTCAGTGGATCTTAATCTCCTAACTTTGTTGGTTTTACCTCCTCAGCCAACTAATGACAGGCCCGTGATGGTAGGAGCTATAGCCTGGATGCAAATCATTTCCAAAACTTTCCAAAATTTCCAAAAGTTACTCAACATTTCATGCCATAGAGCAGATAATTGTTTTAATTATATTGGCTTATTCCTGTACATGAAAGGCTGAATAGTCTATAGACTTGGTCTACAAACATTAACAGGCAACCCATTCGTAACAATAATATGAACCTTCAGTTTAAAAATAGAGCCATAATTACGCCGACGTAGGCTAATGCATTAGAAATGTGTGAACTCGAAATGACGGTGTTGTGACCTTCCATGCTCTCGCTTCCGACTGGTCGGGGCTCAGGCTGTGAGCTGGCACGTTTTTGCTACCTGAAACCTGTACAAGTTTGGATTCAGATATATTTCGGTGTCATTACAAGTGTGTAAACACATTGATCGTTTTTATTATGTTATCAGGTTCAAAGCACGAAAAAGTTCAGTTTAATTACGAAAGAGAGCCACACAAGAGCAGGACATCTGTGAACAAAAAACATGACGCACTCTGGTCTCTGCGCCACGCACACACAACACGTGTTTCATCACTGTCACTAACCATAAACACATTCACACACAACGCATACACACGCACAAATACACACACAAACATGATTATGTATAGCCTATATATATATATATATATATATTTATATATATATATATATATATATATATATATATATATGTGTGTGTGTGTGTGTGTGTGTGTGTGTGTGTGTATGTATATATGTATGCATGTATGTATGTATGTATAACTGAATCACTAAAATATGGAACGTGATGAATATATAAATAAAGATAAAATCCACGAAGGAAAGGGAAACACTGGAGTGCTGAGAGGCCTTTCGACTCTTTCGTCCTTTACTTAGCTTACTAAAGAAATATAAAAGCAAGTTTATAAAGAAAGCTCATATAAATGACAGATGGGGATTATAAAGGAAAAATATGTACCTGGAATCCAACACAACTGAAGAATTAGCAGAACTGCCAAAACAGGGTTAAATATTTAAGAGGTTTTACAGAGGATTAGGATCAACCGTTCAGAAGCAGGGCAGGACAATTAGAAGATTATACAAGGAAGTGACTGACCACCCAAAAAATATTGGCACAACAAAATAATTCTCTTTTTTGTAAACAATAATAATTTTTGCAAGATGAACATTTTTACAAATAAAAAATTATTATATAAAACATACGGATACATAGGAAATATATATAAGGTAACTAATTTGTAATGAAGTCATTGATTTTATCTTTTAGGTCATTCTTGAACATTTTTCTAATACAGGGGTCCAAATAATACGTACCAGGACTAAGGTTAAAATTACAGCTGGAAGTAAGCTGGATAATAGCGGACTCCAATAGATTTCTTGAAGAGAAATCTTTCGATCTAGCAATCACTGAACTTTCAGTCCAATTTATCCTGTGAGAGTTTTCACTTAAATGAATGAATATAGCATTGGATGCTTGTCCAGTTTTGACGGAATACTTATGTTGCTTAATACGCACATCTAAATCTTTGTTAGATTGGCCAATATAAAAAGAGGGGCAGTCCAAACATGGAATTTTTATATACTATGTTGTTGTTTTCTTTAGGGCTATTTTTTATTAACATTCTTTTGAGAGTGTTATTATAAGAAAAAACGAGGTTGACATAAAAAGGTTTTAACAATGATTTATGTTTTCAAAACCACTAAAATAAGGCAAGCTAAGAATGTTCTTAGGGGTTTCTTTCTCCATGTTACTTTCACTATAAAACTTTTTGTGGGCTTTGTTATAACAAATATCTAGTATATGTGAAGGATAACATAAATCTGTCCCTATTTTTCTTATGTATTCAATTTCTTGATCCAAATACTGGGGACTGACAATGCGCAAAGCTCGTAAAAACATAGAAGAAAAATTTGATATTTTGATGTTAAGATGATGGCCTGAATGAAAATGGCATTGAAATGGTTCTCTATGTATTAAAACATCTAAGAAAGGGAGGCAATTGTTATGCATAATGAGGGCCACGTTTTCTTTTGCCATCCTGTTTCCTCTTTTGAACTGCGTAGTCATTACCTTCTCCAAGTCTCTTTCGGCTGCGCATTCGACCAGAATTCAACTCAAGTTCCTGAAGAAGTGCCTTTCTGAGCAAGTGCTCCCTAAATCCTTGCTACCACGCCGTTTAAGAAGATATGACAATCACCCATTCAACGAATTCAGTGCCATGATGTTAAAAGGCCACATAGCAGCCGCAAAGCAAGAGGAGAAAGAAAAATTTAAGGAATTAGAAAAAGCCAGAATTGCATTCAGTCATTCTATCCCGGCTGATTGGAAGGACTCGCTGCGACAAGAAATTGATGGAAAACTTCGTAGGACTACAGATGCCCTAACAAGGAAACTCGACAGAAAACTAAAAAATCTTATTGATAGCAGTGACTGGACTAACAGTGCACGTAATGATTGTGCTATAAATTTATCAAGTAAACAAAATAAGTGAAAATGTTGTGAGTGCACTCGGATATGGTTCATCCTTCTTCGTATCTAAAAGACCCTCTGTTTTAAGAATTGCGTCGTCCTTATGTATATTCGAAAAATATTGTGATCTTCCTCAAACTCATGTTGACATAATTAAAGGCAGTGTTTATGGAGCTGCGAATGTTAGGCATGAAAGTAATTTCCCTGCTCGCTATAAGAAAAGCTTGACCGACATTAATAAAGACAATACAATCCACATCACAAAAGCTGGCAAGTCGAATAGTATTGTAATTTTAGATAAAGCTGACTACATATCACGTATGCAAGCCCTACTGGATGATGATACGACTTACAAAAAACTAACAAAAAATCCACTTGATCAAGTCATAAAAAGTTTCAACAGCACAGTGAAAAAAATCCTTAAAGATAAAAAAGAACTAATAGGTCAGTTGTCAGTAAAATTTCCCTCGTTACCTTACTTGTACGGATTAGTAAAAACACACAAAGAAAATAATCCTATGCGGCCTATTATCAGTACTGTTGGCTCAATATCATATAAACTTTCGAAATATGTTACCAAGCTCTTATTCCCGTTACTTGGATCTATCTCAGATTCTCACGTATGCAATTGTCTAGATTTAGTTGATAAGTTAAACAAAATCACTTTTTGCCCCACTGATAGATTCGTTAGTTTCGATGTTTATTCTCTTTTTACTAAAGTCCCTATAGATTCTATTTTAGAGTATCTTAGTAATGAATTAACCAATCATGAATTACCTCTACCTGTAAGTCATATTATTTCACTCACTAGGTTGTGCATTTGTGATTGTAAGTTTACATTCAATGGTGAATTTAACAACAAATATTTGGTATGGCAATGGGCAACCCTTTATTCCCACTCCTCTCAAACTTGTACATGGAATTCTTTGAAAAACGATATTTACCTAATATCATTTATACTCCTTTAAAATGG
Organism: Macrobrachium rosenbergii; assembly: GCF_040412425.1. Classification (NCBI taxonomy): domain Eukaryota; kingdom Metazoa; phylum Arthropoda; class Malacostraca; order Decapoda; family Palaemonidae; genus Macrobrachium; species Macrobrachium rosenbergii. The sequence continues at coordinate 5,651,078 of NC_089780.1, read as the reverse complement.
TATAGGTATGTTGACGATATTTTAGCTGTTTTGCCTGCCGGTATTGATGTAAATGATTTACTCTGTAATTTGAATAACCAGGTACCATCCATTAAGTTTACGTTAGAATTAGAAAAAGACAATTGCCTCCCTTTCTTAGATGTTTTAATACATAGAGAACCATTTCAATGCAAATTCAGTATTAATAGGAAACCAACCAACAACTTAACTTACGTCCATTTTTATTCAGGCAATCACCTTAACATCAAAATATCAATTTTTTCTTCTATGTTTTTACGAGCTTTGCGCATTGTCAGTCCCCAGTATTTGGATCAACAAATTGAATACATAAGAAAAATAGGGACAGATTTATGTTATCCTTCACATATACTAGATATTTGTTATAATAAAGCCCACAAAAAGTTTTATAGTGAAAGTAACATGGAGAAAGAAACCCCTAAGAACATTCTTAGCTTGCCTTATTTTAGTGGTTTTGAAAACATAAATCATTGTTAAAACCTTTTTATGTCAACCTCGTTTTTTCCTATAATAACACACTAAAGCTGGGCCAATCTGTCCTTAGATCTGAAAAATGAACGTATTGTTAGAGGGTTTTTTGGAATAAGTTTGAAATTAACTGCTGGTAATTCTCTATTTAATAGGTTAATCAACTTGTATCGGAATTTATTATTGTAAATAAATTAAAGGAAATTTTGCATAAAAAACCAGTTTCGGGACTTTATACACCAATGGACAACTGTGTAATTTATACTGAAGAAATTTCTTGAGGGATCTATAAAAGTACTTCACTGGAAAACTATTGTTTTTAAAAAATTGTATAAGGAAACTAATTTCTTCGTGAAAGACGCCCCAAGAGGATGTCAAGAAAAAAGCCCTGTGGAGGAGAGTGGATATGGAATTTAATTTAAAATTAAAGTAACAAGAACTATAAAAGTTAATTCCCAGACCTGTAAAAGTACTTTTCCTGAAAGTACTGATATGAAACCCAACATCATCTCTGAAAACTTGTACATCTAAAAAGGGGAGTGTTTTAAGCTTCTCTCTCTCTACTGTGAAATTAATATTTGGATGTTGGGTATTAATGAAATTAAGGAACGAATCAAGGTTAAAATCAGACTTAAAAAGGGCAAACGTGTCATCAACGTAACGTCTATAAAATAAAGGTCGATAGGTGGAAGGATACTGGTCTGAAAAGTGAGTTCATAAAAATATTGGCAAATGTGGGGCCAAGTGGGGTCCCCATTGCCATCCCTTCTACTTGCCTGAAAGAATCATCGTTAAAAATGAAGGCTGTGTCCAGCACAGCAAAGTCTAGCAACTGTTTAAAAAGAGGTCTGCTAAAATTGTTAAAAACATTAGGAATAATTATAATATATATTTCGTTTTTTTTTTAGCCAAGCATTCTTTGAGATATTCTGGGCAAGTGTAAATGCAAAACAGTGTCCACGTATTCAGCGAGTCAGTGCTGACAAAAGCCCATCATCAGTCTCGCTTCCCATGGAGACAAGGGGCATCGTTCCTTGGTTGATGTTCTGGCTATGTCACCGGAAGTCATCAAGTTCCGGTAGAGCATTTGTTCATGAGTCCGCTCTCATGGTGGGTCATAGGAAGTGTGAATTTTCCATTTTGAGTACAGGCTAGACATTCGGATCTTGATTTCATTGTGATAAGATCCGCTTTGCTGGAAGATTTTGTGTACTGCCTGTGAGGTGAGCTGAGACTTATTTTTCAAAAACCTGAATGGGTTTTAACAACTTTGTTTGACATGTGCTGCTGATTCTTTGCACTGTTACCGTGCTTTGAAATCTTTTTCCCCGTTTATTCTTATTTTCCTTGTCTCTTTGATTTTTATTGATTACCCTGAATTTTGATTGTGCCATGTTTTATTACATGTATTTCTTTTGGGGTTGGTAACGTGGGAGATATCCCCCATTTATTTTTTCTCTGTGCCTGTTTTCAAAAGTTTTTTTCCCTTGTATCCTCAAATGTATTGAACAGAGGTCAAATAAATGGAGGGGAATGTGACTTATCATGACTTCGGTTGTGTTTGACTTATTTTGACTCGTATGTTGTAGAGACTCACTTAGTGGAAATTGATAGCACTATTGTTATTCTTACTTGGTTATTTTTTGGGTTACCAATTCTGGGATGTAGATATTCCCATTTCATTTCCATTTGATTCCAAATCATTTGCCATGTTAGACTACTGAATAAATTATGTTTTTGTAGACATGCATTTGTTGAATTTCCTTAGTTTAGTTAGTGACTTGGATGTCAAGAGAGAGGGAGGAGCTGAGCGAGTGAGCTGTGTGTGTGTGTGTGTGAGAGAGAGAGAGAGAGAGAGAGAGAGAGAGAGAGAGAGAGAGAGAGAGAGAGAGAGAGAGAATGCACTAGCCCAGTGTTCACGTTGGCCAACACTACCGTGATTTCTTTCGACATTTCAGTTAATTGCGTCATTGACCTTATAACGGATGTGGTAAGAGGTTTTGACCTAACGTGACCTCGTATAGCACATAGATATTAATAAATAGATATACATATATATATGTACTGTATATGTATACATACATTATATATATATATATATATATATATATATATATATATATATATATATATATATATATATATATATATATTCAAGAAGAGACTGAGACGAATTAAGTAAATAAAAAAAAATCCATATATCATATAGTAAAGAAGCTTCAGTGCTGACATGGGAACAGGGAGGAAAAGCAACCTGAAGGAGGATACGACAAAGACTGAGAAATCATGGAGTATAGCCGACAAAGTGTGAAAATTAAAAATGATTTGTGTAAAATCTGGTTGAGAGTTGCTTGTCCATCATTTGTGCTGCAAGAAGTGAGAGGCGTGGTGATGCATGGAGGGTGGCCAAGTGTTTATTTTTTAGATGGTTTGATCGTGTGGAAAGAACGGGAATATACGTTGGAAAAGGTTAAGCAACAGCCACTGTATACAACAAACTTTAGGTGAATTAATATAACACAGGAGCTTTCATCCTTCACCAAGATCCTCTTCAGCTGTGTTATATTTATTTATTTACTCAAACTATGTTGTATACAGCAGTTTTTTTCTTAACCATTCAAGACAAACACTAAGACTGTGTTTATATCACTGGGATACATTTCAAAAGCTAACACAGGAAGTCTGACGCTGCCTAGCCTTGTGTGTGTGTGTGTGTGTGTGTGGGTATGTGTTTGTGTGTGCGATAATGAATCCAAGTGAAAACCTAAGCAGGCAATTAGGAGATTCCAGAAGCATTTCTTTTCCCGAAATTATCAACCTATAGCCAATTGTAACAAGTAAGAAATGCGTCGAAGTTTCTTCGGCGCAGTCGAGCTTTCCGTACAGCCGCTACATCATATAATCAAGACCGCCGAAAATGGATCTGTCTTTCGGTGATCTCGGTATAATGCTGCATGAGCCGTGGCCCATTAAACTTTAACCACGGCCCGGTGGTGGCCTATCCTATATCGCTGCCAGAAGCACGATCATGGCTAACTTTAACCTTAAATAAAATAAGAACTACTGAGGAGGCTAGAGGGCTGCAGTTTGGCATGTTTGATGATTGGAGGGTGGCTGATCAACATAGCAATTTGCAGCCCTCTAGCCTCCTCCTCAGTGGTTTTTAAGATCTGAGGGCGGATAGAAAAAGAACGGACAGCAAAAACGTGAGGACAGACGACCAAAGCCGCACAATCGTTTTCTTTTACAGAAAACTAAAAATGGGGAAACTAGCAGATGATAATAAGTTCATGCTTTAATTAACACTCGGCCTAGGAAACCCAGATAATCTCTCAGTATATTACTGTTTCTGCCTTACATCAGCATTAGTACTCTATTTTGGTTACTCATTTGCTGGTTGGCCTGGATTCCCATCAACCATTGGAACACCATAACTCAACCCAGGTGCCCTGTTGCATTATTTAGTAAAGAAATAGCTTGCATAGAAAGGTTTGTTCAGATCTTGGATGTTCTTGACTAAAGATAATACTGTGATCTAGAAGAAGTTCTTGAGCACCCAGCTCAGTGGTCTGGTAAAACTAAGGTATACTTAACTTAGCACTGAATAAGATATATTGGTACCGTTTATTAGTCTTATATTTTATTTTGACTTCTATCAGTGCTGTTGCAAAAGGACAGCCTATCGAATTTGTATCAAGAACTTTGGATACATAAAAGGTTCTGTAATGATGGAAAAATATCATAGACAGAATTTCTAGAGCAGTTCTGTTTTGTCACTCGACTGGTTCATTTGGGATAGCCCTTGAATCGGGGTTGGAGACACAGGAAATTGTCCACATTTTTCTGTGACTTCAGTGGTCAACAGTCTTCTTTATATTCTCATGTATACATAGCAATACCAAATTATGTAAGAAAGAAAGAACTAGTATAAATTTAACTGAAAAGAGAAGTCTTTTGACACACTTCAAGTAGAAGAATGGGAATGAAATCATAAGGAGATACAATGCTTGCTATTTATTTGCAGAATAATTTGCAGCTTAATATTTCACAAAACCCATTTTAAGGAATCAAAAGAGCTTACAATTTCTGATCATCATGAAAAGAATGTTTTCAATCAAATTATGATTCTTAATGAATCGCAATCTTCTGCATCTTAGACCAGCCTTGCACCTCTAGTAGGAGTAGGAGACAACGCCAGTTTTCATTCCTCTGCTTGCAAAGGTTAGCCCTTTGTGTTTGGAGGTGCTTTTGTAGGTTTTTGGGCTTTTCCTGAAAAAGATAAGATCATAGGCTTCAAAAACATGACTTCTGGAACAAGAAAAATTTAAGTAGTATATTTAAAAATACGCAACATTCATCGCTATGCTATGATTAAACTCTTAGAAGGATTTTCATATTATGAGTAGGCGATGACACTTACCCATCAAGTCTGATGAAAATCAGTCAAAAATGGAAAAAAAGAGACTAAAAGGAATAGTGATAACGACAAAACCAATGAGATACGTCATGCACAAATGGTGATGATCCAAGAGGGCATCCTAAATGATTGGCCATGAGAAGAAGTGGTCTTCTGACCAGCTGAATAAACTGGTGTTATTAACGTCAAGGCCTAACAGAAAATGGAAAAGGAAGGGGATGGGTGAGGAAGTGGAGAGGGAAAGATAGGAGACTAAGAGTGAGGAAAATCAGAAGCAGTAATAAAATACCGAGGTGGCGGCTGAGATAAAGAAAGTCACCAAACCGCCATGCAATCCAAGTATTACTGACTTCCACCGAGCACAAGTGTGAAGTGGTGGTTTGTTGAGTAAAGAACCTCCATTTCTGAGAAGAGGGAGATCCTCTCTTGAGTCTCCAGAGAATGCTGCCAATAAGAGTCCCTTTGGGAGACTGAAGATTTAGAAAAGAGCTACCAAAGGAAACTGAGACCTTCAGAAGAAGCAACAAAAGAAAGCAGGGACTTTAGTAGATGTAACAAAGAAAAGGATCTCCTAAAGAAGAGGTGACAAAGGAAAATACAACCTAGAGAAGACCAATGATCACATCATTAAATCCTGTTGAGAAGAGGAACAAAAGGATAAGGCATTCACGACTCGATCGAAACTAGAGATCTAGCACCAGAGGGTTAGGACAAATTGATTTCAAGGTTGTCTTTTTGGACCTCAAGTTTACCATACATGTCACCCATTTAAGTATGTAGGCTACTCAGGATCCAGATTCATAAATTAGGAAAGGGCAAGACAAGGCCAATTGCGGATGACAGAAGAAGGAAAGAAGTAAGAAGGGTTAAATAACCACAGAAATGTAAGAATAGAAGTAATTGGGAAAGCCATTCACAAAGAGGGGTGAAAGAGTACAGTATTTGAAGAACCGTAACCCTGACAACCACCACTAACAACGATTAGAACAGAGATGCTGCGTTTTCAGCCTCAATAAATAGTAAATAGTTGAATAAACAGTAGCAGAACAATAGACAGAGAATCTGTTCAAACTCATAATCAGGCATTAGAAAGATCAACATAAATGGCCAAAAGGAATGGAGCAGAATTTGTGGTTTTCTATATTTTTGCTTTGACAAAAATAAAAGCAATAACATAGTTTGAAGAGTTAGGATAGTCACCTTTGTTCTCTTCAATATAAAATATGCACAAATATTCCCTTGACTCCATTTTCCCTTTATTTTTATAAGGCTCTGAATGATAGTAATGACCAAAATTCGTTTGTTCCTTCATTATCCTGAGTACGATTTGTAATCTATCATATTAGAAGGAGACATGCAACGCTACAGTTTCCACAAAAATGATCAAGGAATTCACAGGACATTCCCATAAACGTTTGCATCATGTCCACACCATTTATTAAGCTCTAATTCTAACATAACCACCATAAGTCTGCCATGATGGCCATCTTGCATGAGTCATAATTGCATTAGCAAAATACCATAAGATTAGACTAAAGGACAAGGTGTAATCATGACCGACTTCGTCTGTTCAGACACCTTCAGAAGCCCAGGCACCATGGTTTGATATTTCCCTGGTGGCATATAGCATTTGAACATCACGTGTTCCTATAACTTTATGTAGTAACCGCATGGTACATACAACGTTTCTAGTAATGGGAGACCTGGAGCCTGAAGGTCACCTTAGATAGAATATGCTCTACTCTACCAATTCTGCGAAATGCTTGAGAGACACTCGGCATTAAAAGTACAGGTAGACACCCTTAACAGATAGAAATATCTGGCAATATCTGGCACTGAACAGTCGTCCACTGAGTGAATTTCAACTTTCAATCCTGCACAGCAACTTTGGAAGAAGAAAATCTGAAGTCATGTCAAAATGAAGAAAGTAAGAAAAATGGAAGCCTATGCAGCCACTGATGAACAGCTCAGAAACTTTTGTGGTGTGGCTAAACAATCTCTTTTAAATCACTGAGGTTCTTCTCATAACAAACATCAAGAAAATAAGAATCTTTCTTACCATGGCCATTACTGTGACCACAGCCGTTACTGTGACCATGACCATGGCTGTCACCGTCACCGTCACCGGGGCACTGAGGGCACTGGGGTCACTGAGGAGGATTCACGCAACAGCTACAGGTAGAACCGAAGCACAAGTTGAGGACCTGTCCTCCGCACACGTGGGGACCGTCGTTTCGGAAGCAGTAACCTCCGGCAGATATGCAGTTGTATGTTCCAGCGCAAGCTTTGGTCGTTGATGGAAGAGCAGCGTTTGTCAGTGTTGTTGTTGAATAATGAGTGTATATCGTACAGTACAAATTACTGATGATCAGTTCATAACTTGATCTGGAACAATAACTATATATATATATATATATATATATATATATATATATATATATATATATATATATATATATATATATGTATGTATGTATGTATGTATGTATATATATGTATATATATGTATATATATATATATATATATATATATATATATATATATATATATATATATATATATATATATATAGAAAAAAGGAGATGTTGGTGCAGCCAGACCACAGAACACATCAGGTAAGGATGACGAAAAGAAGGTTGTTCATTGATAGGTCATACATTTATTACACCGACGCTTTCTGTAATGACATTGTTACATTCTCAAGGCTAAAAGAGAGAGAAAAAAATGTACAATTTAAAAATAAATGGAATATACATTTTTTTTTTCTTTTTAGTCTCACCATATTCTGTACATGTATATTAAAACCCCCACCCCCAAAAAAAAAGATTTTAAGTAAAAGCACCTGTTAGACCAAACGCTGGAGACTGAATGACCAGAAGAGGAGAGAGAAGCAACAAAGAAACCCACTCAAGCCAGATACAGCTGTACAGAGGTGTGTGAGTTCAATTTGGGCACTAACTGCTTAATGAATAATGATTCTAAAATGAGCAGTTCATGAAAAATCTTGTTTGACCCAAAACAGAGAAGTCAGAGTATTCGATATTGGCTTTGCATATTTTAGCATAATTTCTGATGGTGGAAAATTCAGGACTGGACAGTCTGCTACCAGTGAGATGGCTAACACCTTTGTGTGAATCAGCCCTGACCCTCAGCAATCGTTTAGTATGTCCCCGAATTACATTTGGGGCAAGTATATTTATACACGACTGAAGTTCACATTATTGGGCAGAGTCTATCTCTAAATTTAAAAAGAGACCCTATTGTAAAAGGGTTTTTCGGAATGAGAATGACTTGTAACATGGTAAAATGTTTTCTATTGTAGACTTAATATTTTTTCCAAATTTATCGTCTTGAATATATGGTATACTGGCATAAAGTTTCTTCCCTGTCACAGCACTAATAACAGGAGGAGCAGATAGTTTCCTGTTTAGGAATTTTTTGCAATATCTATAAAAAAAACTTTATACTTTAACCTCGACATGGGAATCTTGAATATATGGTATACTGGCATAAAGTTTCTTCCTTGTCACGGTACTAATAACAGGAGAAGCAGATAGTTTCCTGTTTAGGAAATTTTTGTAATATCTATAAAAAAAAACTTTATACTTTAACCTCAACATGGGAATCTTACCATAAAGAAGTTTCGTTTTTACATAAATATTTTACTGACAACTGGTTTCCATCTCATATTTTTATAGATACTGCAAAAATTTCCTAAACATGAAACTATCTGATACTCCTGTTATTAGTACATTACCAAGGAAGAAACTTTATGCCATTATACCATAAATTCAAGACAATAAATTTAGAAAAAATATTAAGCCTGCAATAGAAAAACCTTTTAACATATTACAGGTCACTCTCGTTCCGAAAAAAAAACCTTTTACAATAGGGTCTCTTTTTTAATTTAAAGATAGACTCTGTCCAATAATGCAATCTTCAGTCATGTATAAATATACTTGCCCCAAATGTAATTCGGGAACATACGTGGGATCTTATTACTGACAATCAGGGCTGATTCACATAAAGGTGTTAGCCATCACACTGGTTGCAGACTGTCCAATCCTGAATTTTCCAACATCAGAAATCATGCTAAAATATGTAAATCCAATATCGAATACTCTAACTTCTCTGTTTTGGGCCAAACAAGTTGTTTTCATGAACTGCTCATTCTAGAATCGTTATTCATTAAGCAGTTAGTGCCCAAGTTGAACTCACACACCTCTGTACAGCCGTATCTGGCTTGAGTGGTTTTTTCGTTGCTTCTTCCCTTTTCTGGTCACTCAGTCTTCAGCTTTTGGTCTAGTAGGTGCTTTTACTTAATTCTTATTTTTTTTTTTTTTTTTGCTTTTTATAATGTACATGTATATAATATGTTGAGACTCTAAAGAGAAAAATTGTATATTTAATGTATTTTTAAATTGTATGTCTCTTTTCTCTCTCTTTTAGCCTTGAGAATGTAACAATGTCGTTACGAAACACGTCGATGTAATAAATGTATGACCTATAAATGAACGACCTTCACTTCGTTACCCTTACCTGCTAAAAATAAATAAATAACAAAATAAATATATATTATATATATATATATATATATATATATATATATATATATATATATATATATATATATATATATATATATATTTTATACATGAAGGTGAGACTAGCATAATGAGCAATCTGTTCTAGCCCAGGACAAAAGAAAATAGGAGAGGGAGCAGACGGAAGAAAGTCAAGACTGATACCCTTAACAGAATTCACAGACCTGTCTTTTCAGGGGAGGGACGTTTTAGGAGTTAGGATAAACAGTCAAAATCTATGGCAAAAGAATTAGCTGGATTGCAGGTCAGGTCAGATGACTTGGTACTCTTTAAAAATGCGAGATTCCCAAGGACCTTAGGACGAGCAGAAAGACGGTAGAGGCATAGATTACCAAGGGTAGGGAAGGAGGAAAGTGGATATCGAAAAGAGTGAGTTGAATAAGAGGGACCCATTTCGCTAGGGGACACATTAATTCTGCTTAAAATGGGTGACTCAAAAAAGGGGGGACACCACTTCCTAAGCCAAGTCAGCACAGAAGGCAGGGTTGCTATCCTCACCTCCAGTAACTATATTAAAGGTGGGAATAATCAACACACACACTCACTCACTTTTGTAAAAGAATCAAATTTCCAGCTCACTTTGGGACCGAACTCAGGAATCTCAAATGAAAGGCAAGGGCGCTACCAACTGACCCACAGAGAGAAGCCTTGAATGAAATTGGAGCCTAAGTACTTCAGTACCTGGGCCATTCCTTGAACAGGTTACCATCTGCATACCAGCGAGTTTTACTCAACCTCCCGACCTCATTAGTGACAGCATTTCACTTGAAATTGCATCCGTGCCTTTCATTTGAGTCCTGGGTTCGATCCCGATGCGAGTTAGAAATTGCATTGAAAGTAGTCAATGGAAAATATTCCACAGCAAATTTTTAGATCAAAGATTACGATTGAAGATTTACTAACCTAGCATGCAACAGGTACAGTTGGTTCCACTGCATCTAGTTGAGTCGAGAGTGCCATGGCAGGTGCTGGATTCTGAAAGATCGATGCATGTCCCACCCATATACTGACATTCAGGTAAAGTGGTGCAAGTACCAGTAGCTGAAAAGATGAAGAGATATTAGATGATACAGGCAGGCATGCACAAAGGGAAACAAAAGGGATTCAGAATGTATATACACACACACACACATATATGATTATTATCACTTCTGTACGTGATTCATTTATCACACATAACCACAGGTGAAAAATAAGAAACAGGGTGTAGGTCCTGACCGGTTTCGACTTTATTTCCAAGCCATTGACGTCAATGGCTTGGAAATAAAGTCGAAACCGGTCAGACCTACACCCTGTTTCTTATTTTTCACCTGTGGTTATGTGTGACACACAGATATATATATATATATATATATATATATATATATATATATATATATATATATATAAAATGCATATATAATATGTATGTAATATGTGTGTGTGTGTTTTGAAAAAAGATTTCAGTTTCCATAAGCACAAGGCAGAGTTTGTTCATTACATGCAGCACTTTAGCCTGCTTCAAACATTCATCTACAATTGTACCAAAAATGGTGAGAGAATAAACACTTCAGTTAAGAGAAAGTCTTGAAGCAGCTTTTGTTGAATGAAGGCTTAGAAAGCATATTTGTGGATCAGCGAGGTTCTCAGTGATTCTTGAACTAGAAAGACCAATTCTCAAACAGTTCATGACCTGAAGCATTTGTTAGGGAAAGTCATTCACCAGGAACACAGCAGGTGCAAATTGGAGAACCGCAAATGTCATATTGAATTTCTTTGCGAGCATCGGGGGTCACGCAAGCACCTCCTACACGAGCCAGCAGCTGCTTGGCTTCGTGAGAATGATATTATGTAACAGCAGTAGTTCTCCTTTAATTGTTTCATCACATCAAAGGAAAGTATTTAGAATATGAGCACTTCCCAAAGCCTTGTCAATATGGATCAAAGAAGGAGTTTCAGATGACACTACCCAGTTCCGACATCAATTTAAAAAGTGCAACCGTGTCAAAGGGGACCCCTTTGAGTCTCTGTCATATTTTATGGAATTAAAATCTGGGAACGAGTGACTGAAAATAACCTCCTGAATTAAGGCCATTACCTAAATCCAACCATTATCGATTAATGTGTCAACTGTAAGAATGAGTGTTTATTCCTGAATACTGGGACTTGGGGAAAGTTGAATATTTTTTTATAACAAACTTCCAACATCCCAAAGTGAGGGGAATTGATGTGGCATTAATGAAGACTCACATTTATCATGTCTCGGTGTTGATCAGTAAAAGCCTAGAGTTATGTATATGAGCAAGCCTGTATTTATCAAAATACAAAAATGAATAAAAAGGGAGCTTCCCACCGTTCGCACGACGCTCCCCCTCCTCAGTACTACTGTAGTCGCCATGGACGGCAGCAAAACGGTTTATCAATAATACAACTTCCCTGTGGGATTTGCGTTCTTGGTCCGGTAATCAGTTAGCCTAGTGGATGACTGGTTCAAACGCATATTTCCACTAATTATTATTATTATTATTATTGCTGTATATCAGGTCCACAGTAATATTCAATGGTATTCTTGTTAATTTTATAAAAAGTTACAAAAGGTTGCAAAAGCTTTCGAACCCTGTCCTGGGTTCATCTTCAGTCGAACTAAAATTATTGACATAATAAGTAAATATGTTAGCTCCGGTTTTAAGTGTGGAACCAGTGGACGACCTCAACGATGTGTTTTTCCAACGGACGAGGCGACAAGCAGGACGGTCAACTATCCAACTAGGTGATTGCTTCTCCTCTTCTTATATTCCGCGTGGCTATTCTTCTGGATCTCCTCACCCCTGTTGTTGTTCTGCATGAAATTCATTGTTAGCGGTGACATCCTCGGTATCCCAGCTGTTATAAGGTGTCTGCGGGGTGATGTCGGCGATAACGGCAGCATCAGACAAGGAAAGACGGAGCCTGTCCTAACATTAAAACCTTTAATAAATGTTTTGATTACATTAAAGTTAACTAGCGGGTCCTCGTTAACGAACGACTTGTTTCCCTTAAATGATTCTCCTATATTTATGGCGGTGCCCTCGACTAATCTTCTTATGTTGACGTTGCTACTTTTGTGAATGATGTTGGCTCTATTCCAGTCCGGTCTATGATCGTTATTGAATGCGTGTGTAACTGTTGCACTATTTTGAGAATGTAATGAGAAAGCCCGTCTATGTTCCACTAAACGTGTTTCTAACCCTCTACCACTTTCTCCGAAATATTGACCTTTGCAGTCTTTACATGGTATTTCGTATACTCCTGGTACTATGCTATGGGGTTATTATGATTGTTGTTGTTTTTATTAGGTTATTTCTTATCGTGTTGGTATATTTGAAAACAATTTTAGTATTATCCTGGCTATTATTTACATATTTACTTATAATATCTATGTTAGGGTTAAAAGGTAAGGTTAAAAATCTATCCGGTTTTCTTCTAATGTTATTATCCTTAGGGCAATAATAAGTCTTGCGGGCACGTGAGATAGCCTTTTCAATGAAGTGGGAGGGGGTACCTAAGGCTTCTAAAGTTGCCAAATGAATGTGATGTATTTCGTCATCTAATATATTCTGGATCAAGCTGCAAATCTTGAAGGCTCTGTAATGCAAAGTTCATTATTAAGAACTTTTGATAATTATTATGAAAAGAATAAAAATGTAAAAGTAACTTTGAGAGTTGGTTGTCTTCCGATGGAACAAAATGTAAATTTAAACTTTTGTCTACTCGAATCTCTAAAGATTAATATGTCTAAGAAAGGCAACTTGGTCAGTTTCTATTTCACGGTAAATTTTATTGATGGTAGTATGTCATTTGCTATTTCTACTAATTTAGTTAAATTTCTTTCTGTCCCTCTGATAATTGCAAAAATGTCATCAACATATCTGACCCACAAAGAGGCGTGGTTTCCCTATCACATCTGTTGAGAATATCTCTCTCTACGAACTCCATACAAATATTGGCTAAAACTGGGGATAGAGGGCCCATAGCGACCCCTTCTTTTTTGCAAATCCTTGATTATTGAATTGAAACACCTTGGAAGATATGCATAGTCTTATTAATGCAAAAAATTGGTCAGTGGGTAGGGGAATTCTATATTACCTTGTTCGTATTCTTCCTGGAGCTTAGAGATTACATAATCTAAGGGAACGTTTGTGAAAAGTGCCGTAACGTCTAAACTTACCATTATGCCATCAACCCATCCCAGTTCTCTGACTCGTTGTATAAACTGGTAAGAATGCTGTAGGTGTGCATTACAGAACTTTCCTAGGAACTGGTTTAAAGTTTGGGATAACCATATCGCCAGATTACTGTGTGGGGAACCACATGTAACTATAATGGGTCTTAATGGGCAGTCAGGTTTGTGTACCTTAAGACACCATAAAAATATATGCTACATGATGGTTCCCCAGAGAGAATTAACTTTTAATGTCAGGATCATCAAGAGAGTGGTTAACTCTTCCCAAACAATAAACCAGTTCCTAGAAAGTTTTCTAATGCACACCTCAGATTCTTACTAATTTATACAACGAGTCAGAGAACTGGGATGGGTTGATGGCATCAATGGTTCTTAGTTTGGATCATTACGGCACTTTTCACAAACGTTCCAGGATATTTAGATTATTAATCTCTAAGCTCCAGGAAGAATACGAACAAGGTAATATAGAATTCCCTTAAAACCCACTAACCAATTTTTTTTGCATTAATAAGACTATGCGTATCTTCCACGGTGTTTCAATTTTTATCAATAATCATTTATTTGATTATATGAAAAGAAGGGGTCGTAAATATTTCTCCCTCTGATCCCCAGTTTTAGCCAATATTTGTATGGAGTTCCACAGAAACCCGATATTCTCCGTCAGATGTGATAGGAAACCACGCCTTTCTTGTGGGTCAGATATGTTGATGACATTTTTGCAAAATCATCAGAGGGACAGAAAGAAATCTAACTAAATTAGTAGAAATAGCAAATGACATACTACCATCAATAAAATTTACTGTGGAAAATAGAAACTGACTCCAAGTTGCCTACTTCTTAGACGTATTAAATCTTTAGAGATTCTTAGTAGACAAAAGTTTAAATTCCACAGTATATAGGAAGACAACCAACTCTGAAAGTTATATACATTTTTATTCTTTTCATAATAATAATATCAAAAGTAATGTAATAATGAACTTTGCATTACGAGCCTTCAAGATTTGTGATCCAGAATATATTAATGACGAAATACATCACATCATGGCAACTTTCAGAAGCCTTAGGTACCCTCCCACTTCATTGAAAAGGCTATCTCACGTGCCCAGCAAGACTTATTATTGCCCTAAGGATAATAACATTAGAGGAAAACCGATAGACTTTTAACCTTACCTTTTAACCCTAACATAGATATTATAAGTAAATATGTAAATAATAGCCAGGATAACACTAAAATTGTTTTCAAATATACCAACACGATAAGAAATAACCTAATAAAAACAACAACAATCATAATAACCCCATAGTACCTAGTACCAGAGTATACGAAATACCATGTAAAGACTGCAAAGGTAAATATTTCGGAGAAAGCGGTAGAGGGTTAGAAACACGTTTAGTGGAACATAGACGGGCTTTCTCATTACATTCTGAAAATAGTGCAATAGTTACACACGCATTCAATAACGATCATAGACCGGACTGGAATAGAGCCAACATCATTCACAAAAGTAGCAACGTCAACATAAGAAGATTAGTCGAGGGCGCCGCCATAAATATAGGAGAATCATTTAAGGGAAACAAGTCGTTCGTTAACGAGGACCCGCTAGTTAACTTTCATGTAATCAAAACATTTATTAAAGGTTTTAATGTTAGGACAGGCTCCGTCTTTCCTTCGTCTGATGCTGCCGTTATCGCCGACATCACCCCGCAGACACCTTATAACAGCCGGGATACCGAGGATGTCACCGCTAACAATGAATTTCATGCAGAACAACAACAACGGGTGAGGAGATCAAGAAGAATAGCCACGCGGAATATAGGAAGAGGAGAAGCAATCACCTAGTTGGATAGTTGACCGTCCTGCTTGTCGCCTCGTCCGTTGGAAAAACACATCGTTGAGGTCGTCCACTGGTTCCACACTTGAAACCGGAGCTAACATATTTACTTATTATGTCAATAATTTTTAGTTCGACTGAAGATGAACCCAGGACAGGGTTCGAAAGCTTTTGCAACCTTTTGTAACTTTTTATAAAATTAACAAGAATACCATTGAATATTACTGTGGACCTGATATACAGCATATCCCGTTCTCGATCTAGAGAAGAAAGACCTAATTATTATTATTATTATTATTATTATTATTATTATTATTATTATTATAATTATTATTATTATTATTATTATTATTCAGAAGATGAAACCTATTCATTTGGATCAAGCCCACAGGGGCCATTTAATTGAAATTCAAGCTTCCAAAGAATATTAAGGTGTTCATTAGGAAGAAGGTAACGGGAAACACAAAGGGAAAAGATCCCACTTATCAAAAAAAAAAAATGAATTCATAAATTGATAATATGTACAGCCTGACTTTGAAATTAAATATGTCAGCTGTGAGGACATTCATTTTGAATCAAGTCTATAAATACAAGTAAATGAGAATGCATACTGTCTGAAACACAGGTAAATTTATATATATATAAAAATATATATATATATATATATATATATATATATATATATATATATATATATAACAATTTATATATATATTAGAAATAATCAACACGCAATCACGTGTGGAACAAAATAAATTTCTGACTCAAAAAATATAATCGAAAAAAGGTCTTTCAGTTGAAAGGAACAATGATGAAACTAGGCCTAGTGGGCAGTTTTATGTTTACTTTGTTAGATAATGATTTGAGCATTGTACAACACACTATTGAAACAAAAAATCGAGAAAGCGCTTGATACTCCTTTCTTTTATTTTTGGGACTGTGTGTTATATATATATAAAAATATATATAGTTATATATATTCTATATATATATATATATATATATATATATATATATATATATATATATATATATATATATATATATTATATATAAATATATATATATATATATGTATATATATATATGTATGTGATAAATATATATGTATATATATAAATAAATAAATAAATATATATATATATAAATATATATTTTAATATATATGGAACTTTATGTTACCTCTGATGAGAAAAGAATACCAGGTTGTAAAGCTTTCTTCACATACTGTAATTTTAAACTCATTATTTTAATCGCAAACTGTAATTCTGTTGACACATCAATAGTGTATATATATAATAAATATATATATATCTTATATATATATATAGATATCTTGTTAGTTTAACATATACCATATATATATATATATATATATGATATGTATGTATGTATATATATATGTATATATATTTCATATATATATATATATATATTTATACAGTATTTAATTTACACTATCGTTATAGTTACGATTAAAATAATCAGTTTAAAATTACACGTATGTGAAGGTGTGTATTTCACAACCTGGTATTGTTTCTCATCAGAGGAGACACTTCTCTAAGAATTATGAGTGTTCTAGAAGTTTTTCAAAGACACCGAAGTTTAGAACTGATATAAACTCAGCGAAATTTTCAGTGGTATTCCTGCCTTACCATATAACGTTCTTCCTGTTCTCTTCCTCTCATATAATAGCATCTAAACAAGTGTTAAGTAAATGTCCGAAATAGAACCAACAGCGGTTATCAACTTTCGGAAATAGGTCGATTGTCGACATTTTATCTCAATCTGCGACATTTTCGATTGTCCCAGTTTTGATATTCATGAGGAATAGTAAATTAATTGATAAGATGTGAAGTAATTTCTGAAAATAAAAAAACCTCAACGGGACTTTAATAACGAAATAAATAAATAAATCAGACTTTTAAGAATGTTAACTTATTCTGGGTTCTATTTTTTTTTTATTGCGCAGATGGAAACTTGAGTAAATGTATTTAATGTGTAAATGTATTCTAGTGTGGAAGCCTATGCCTTTCTGCATATTTATTCTTAAAATCTAACTTTTCATTCGTCATTTAGCGTAGACCTGGTATATACTGCATTTCAGCCCTATGAGACCCGTTAATCAACTCAGTGGTCTGGTAAAGCTATTTTAATAATAATAATAATAATAATAATAATAATAATAATAATAATAATAATAATAATAATAATAATAATAAGTTCCCTTCACGTGCCACGCTGAATGCGAAAAATGTTTATGAGAAAGTACAAAAAGGCAACCATTTCGAGTTGACCAATGAGAATGCTTATCAATTGCTAGGGAATGTGGGAGAGGATTTTCTGGAGATATATCCGAGATGGGAAAAGCACAGAAACACACGGAGGCCTATTTGACTCTAGAAAGCAGCATTTTCTAGAACATTCAGAGGCAGCAAATATGAGATCTTGGGCTGTCTGAAGAAGACATTAGCTCTCAGTCGAAATTTGCTGTCAAACCGTTGCCGAAGGCTGTCTACCCTTCGTGTAAAAAATAAGTTTATCTTCTTATGCACAATACTATCACCAAATGCAATCTTTGTAAACTGTAAAATGAATAAATGATAATGTGTTATTATTATTATTATTATTATTATTATTATTATTATTATTATTATTATTATTATTATTATTATTATTATTATTATTATAATTATTATTATTCCGAAGATGAAACCTATTCATATGGAACAAGCTCACCTAAGGGGCCACTGACTTGAAATCCAAGCTTCCAAAGAATCTAGTGTTCATTAGGAAGAAGTAAGAGAGGTAAAGGGATATATGAATATATGTGATTTAAAATTCTCGTTTTTTATGCATTAACTTCTGCTAATTACACCAAGACCAGCTGATATTATACTGGATAGCTTATGAGGGAAATCACCAGAAATTCTGAAACCTCGAGAGTGTTCTATTTTAGCATCAATTCCTAGCATCGCCATCGGAGGAGGAGCTACAATGACATCCAGTGTTTACAAGATGAATATTTGTATAAAAAATTTCGTGGTGTTAATACATGTTTCATTTCTGTTCTTTCCCGTCATAGACAGAGAGTAGAATGTAAGTGCGCGATAAATTCCGCAAGTGCACAAAGAGACAGTAATTACCGCATCAGGCATCACCTTATTCATTTTAATCGATATGTGCGCTTGTTGTTATCAGGGTTTAAAGAACTGAATTCTTATCAAGAACTGAACACTGATTGTTGGGCGAAAGGCACTCTCAAAATAAACCTCCCTTATTCGGAAATGAATGTTGCTCTTGCATTGTTTTGCTTGTTGTCACACTGCCTTATTTCAGGCACTATGAGAATTTATAGATTCACTTGTGGTCCAGTAACATATAAATAAATGAGTGTCCATTTTAAAGGTAGGTTTCTTTTGGGCGATGAGGGGCAAACAAGAAAAGGCTGAGAAGTTAGCACGGTTCGACTTACAGTTTTGTCTCCGAGTTGTACTGATGCCCTTACAGACTATAGATTTGCATACCTTGACCCTGGAATACAAAAAAAAAACCGCCTCACATGGTGTTCGAACAGTTACTGTCTCATGCTAAATTGACAGAATAATAAGCCTGTAAATGTATACAATATGTGACACAATTATATTCTCAGTATTTCTTATTTATAAAACAAAAAAGAAATATATTCGACAAATCTATAGAAGCTTATAGAAGCCACAACAAAAAGTCAGTCTGAAGGTTATTTATCAATAAAAAATATAGATAACATAAATATATAAAAAAAACATGATACTATGAACAGTATTCAGGGCACCATTGTAGTTCCTGATAATAATAACTCTTGTTGAAAAGAATGTACTATTAGACTCACTTATAAAACTTACCCAAAATTACAGGATTGTGAACTATATGATCTGCCTTTCTGTCTTTAAAGAGAAATTAGAACATCTGCTCAGGCGGGTGAGAGAGAGAGAGAGAGAGAGAGAGAGAGAGAGAGAGAGAGAGAGAGAGAGAGAGAGAGAGAGAGAGAGAGAGAGAGAGAGAGAGGGAGGTGGGGGGAAGGGGGGGAGAAAGAACCCGTACCGTCAAAGTTATTTGATTGTGTCAGAGTCAGGTTTTGAATATTGTCTCCTGTTCAATACTAACTATTCACTGACTTTAGACAGTTACTCAATTACTTTAGCCAGTCACACAGTTACTTTAAACAGTTATTCAGTTGCTTTTGTGAACTTGATATATTTTTGGTTGTTTGATTTGACATGACAAATCAGAATATGAAAATCGGCATTTGTGAAGCGTTCAACAATGCCTTTGCCTCTGAAGACTGTCAGGTCAGCCGAAACGGCAGTATGAGTGAAATGCAAGTCACAGAGGATAAAAAAGCTTTGACGTTTTAGCAGCGACTTAGTAAGAAAGTTCATTAAGTTATAAATTTTATCGAGACTTTCAAAACTTGACTTCGAGAAGAGATAGAACGTTTCTTGGACCCAGGGAAATTTTCTGAAACTTTTTTCTGTCTCTTCTGATATTGTAACAACAATTGAGGTCGAAATCTCCGTTAAAGAAATGTTGAAAATTTCGTGTCAGAAAAAGACCGATGCTATTTATAATATTTTTTTGAATCAATCATTTTTTCGTCAACAATTTATTTCTTCTTTCTAATATTTTCGTCGACTCAGTTTAATTTCAAAGAGGAAAAAAAGTTAATGTTAAATTTCCTTCGCTTCAGAGTACAAAAGACAAGAATAAATATAGTGGATTGAGGAAACAGATCTTTAAGTCTCTCTCTCTCTCTCTCTCTCTCTCTCTCTCTCTCTCTCTCTCTCTCTCTCTCTCTGTGCAGAGACCTTCAAAGTATAATTCTAAGCTTAAGATTGTTTCACAAACGCTTTATTTTTTACCCATTTCAAAACAAACGTAAACATCTTTAAAATTTACAGTTCAATATCAACTCTTATTCGATTTTCCTAGATACAGAACTGGACATTCTATGAAAGAAGAAGAAGAAGAAGAAGAAGAAGAAGAAGAAGAAGAAGAAGAAGAAGAAGAAGAAGAAGAAGAAGAAGAGGAAGCGTTGTTAACTAAAACTGACAGATAGAAAAAAGAAAAAGAAAACTAACTACCTGACAGACGCAGGCAGAAGCCAGCAGAGTCGCGAAGACACACAGACGCTTGAAATCTCCATCGTTGGAGCGACGACGACGACGACGACGAAGTAGAATGGCTGGATTGATCCGGTCGGACTCAGAGGCAGCTTCGGTTCTTCGGACGACTGACGACGATGTGCCCTCTGCTGCGGTACTTGTAGCCCTTCCGCACTACGAGTTCAGGCACAGTTGGTCAACTGGTGAAATCACGTGCGCCGGTAGCATCATTATGCGAGTGTACATTGGCCCTGAAACGCTCAACACTTGGGCCTGGTTTAGGCTGGACTTGTTATATTCCTCATGAGGAAACGGTTATTGTAAACCGATTTGAAGAATCATTTCGTGGTATTTTAAAATCTGTTCTGTCAAAGTTTCAAGCTATTTCCTACTAACATACTGTCGAGCTGAATTATTATTATTATTATTATTATATTATTATTATTATTATTATTATTATTATTATTATTATTATTATTATTATTATTATTCAAGCTTCCAAAGAATACGCTGCTCATTAGGAAAAAGAGAAGGTAAAGGGAAATACCTTATCAAATAAGGTAAAAAAAAAAAAACTGAGAAGCTCTTGTGATGATGAATGCAAACGGGACCCCTTAAAATTTAAAAGAAATTAAAATGCTTTCTTGAGTTTTTGACTCTCCCAAAAATAAGTATTATGCGCTTAAAAAGCAAACAACTACCGCAAAAATAAATAAAAAAAACTTATAATTTTATCTGACTTTTTGGAAAAGTCTAGATCAAGGAATTATCAAATGGAAACAGAGATACGGAACTGAATCAGTTTCTGTCGGTTTCAATAAAACCTTTGGAAAATATTTCACGCTAAAAACTCACTACACCACAAGTAACACCAGCCCCAAATTACTGCAGAAAAGAAAATCGTCCTGTATTTCAAAATGGTCCCGTGTCGTCTCTTCATGAAATGATGTGAGGCTGTCCACTGCGAAAAAAATATTTGGGAAAAAAAATTTGGGAAAATGATACACAAGACTTCTCCCACCCCCCACACAACAATGGTGTCCTTGAAATGGGTTTTAGTGTCCTCAAGAAAAGGATGCTTTTTTTAGCAAACATATTGATTGAATACTTTTATTATTATTATTATTATTGTTATTATTATTATTATTATTATTATTATTATTATTCAGACAAAGAAACCTATTCAAATGGAACAAGCCCACCACAGGGGCCATTGACTTGGACTTGAAGCTTCCAAAGAATATTCAGGTGTTCATTAGGAAGAAGTAAGAGGAGATAAAGGGAAATACAGAGATCTCTTATTTGAAAAGAAAACATAAATTAATAAATTAATAAACAGATAGAAAAAGCTTCCCTTTTTCCCGGTCATTGTTTTATAGAAAGTGATTCTATTTGTTGCATATTTCTGTTCATTTGTTTTTATATTTTCAAAAGATATAAGGTGGAATGGCTAGTTTACATCTTCTATACAGAATTACAGTCGTTTAAGATAGACTGAATAACGTCAGGGGTATTATGAAAATTGTCAGAAAATTACACCTACAATATATATATATATATATATATATAATATATATATATATATATATATATATATATAAATCTATCAGTGTGTGTTTGTGTGTGTGATGTATAAGTATGTATGTATATATGTGTGCGTGCATATATGTATGTATCATTAATTCTAAATATATTTAAAAATAAATTTATATATATATATATATATATATATATATATATATATATAACCTATATATATATTCTTACATATTTACATTCGTCCCTTGTAGCCTGCTAGAGAGGGAATTAAAATTAAGGATCGCTTCTCAGTTAAATTCTAGGCATAATTTTAGCGGCAAGCAGGGCCTCCATCCTTTAGGTTATTCAAACTAGGAAAGTCTGAAAATCGACTTCCTATTCGTCATCTGAGCTGTATTCATCAAAGAATATCACTCCTTCGTGCTCCCGACGCCCCATCACGTAATTTGGGTGAGAGGAAGATAGTTAGGCATAACAGGAGGAAGCCTTTCCAAGGGGGGGGCTACTATTTTGAACCTTAGGGACTTAACTATAAGAGCTATTTTCCATACAACCTTTTGCTGGCTGTGTGACTTCTTGCAGATGGCCGATGCCCTGGGATTTGAAGCAAACAGAACAAGGGAGCGTCCAAGTCTCGAACAACACTGCATTCCGTACCCAGCCACCGACAGGGCGAGTGGCATCTCTACGTCTTCCTTTCCACTGGCGAAGACTAATCAACTCTGGAGGCCGAAAACCTGTATTTGTTCAGAGCTCAAGCATCCACAGGTATCAGGTACATCCTAGGATTTAGTCCATGCCAGTACTGTTCTCTCCGTGAATTTCTCACTATTATTTCCCGAATTTCAACTTTCCCTTCTCCTAAACAAAGCCTCCTCCCCTTTGTTAAGAAACCCCACCGACAAAGCAGCCCATGATTCTCCCCCATGTCTTGTCCTAAGCTCCAATTTAAGTCAATTCCGTGATCAGCATTAGATTATTCCCACCATAGTGTTAACCAAGGGATAATTAAATTTAATTGATCAATCCCTCCATGGTGATTAATTAGGCCCCCAAGAGAAACTCCTTGATTTGGAAAGCTAACCTAGGCTTCTTTCCCAGGAATCCTGTTACTCTGCTCCTCATGTGGTCGAACCCAGCCTTGTGAACCAATTCCATATAGAAGTACTGCCATTCCTGATAAGCAAGACAGAGTCCTGATGCGTAGCCCCAGGCCCTAAGTTCCCCCATTTTGCACAGCGCCAACTCATTGCAACTCATTTAATCAACAGTAACCGCTGTTGTTCAAAGACGTGCTATTTGCGGTCTAATATTGTTTCACATTTTTATTTTGCCTACCTGCTGGATCATCAGTTTCCAGATTAATTTCATGATTACCTCATTTGTCAATAAATTCATCTTAACGTAACTATCGACTCATTTCCCATGGCGACCTTCCACTCCCTGATTTGATGGCAGAAAATTAAGGTAAGTCACTCCATTTCCCCCTTCAGTTTATTACATTTTGGGTGCTCTCTGTTGGCCCTTGAAGGCAGTATATGATAAAACCCTTTCACAATCTTCCAACAAACCCTAAATTGTAAGAAGATATATATATATATATATATATATATATATATATATATATATATATATATATATATATATAAATATATATATATATATATATATATATATATTGTCACGAAGTGATCAAGCACCTGGTTATTACACAAATAATAAGACCAAAAAGTTACCTCACTTCGACCAGATACTTGAAACCTCATAACAAAAATATTAAGACTGAATACTCTAAAGGTACAGTGATCCCATAAAACTTACTTATCACTTGAGAAAATCAATCTAACTTTATCAAGTTATGGGTGAGGTAACAACTAATAAGCTATTAATAGACCAGTGGAAAATGGGCATCACTTCAACAAACACTACAACGGTTTCTCCGGTTCTATTTCACCTAGATAAGTCTCAGGTGAACAAACAGCTATATCACTTACCTTGTACACATTCATTAATTTCTCTAATCACTGGTGGTCAAAATGAAACACTGTGCTTTTAAAACTTTAAACAGACAAATTTATTTCTAAGTTCAAAAGTTATATGCAGAGTTCACAATCTCAAAAAGATTTACTGTTATCTGATAACAATGTAAGATTTAAGTGTTTCTTAATCAAGATTAATTCACAAAACTTTAATTTATTAAGAAAGTAATTTGGCTAAGTAAGATTCAAACCATTAACTTTCACTCAAGTTTAAACAAACCCAACACAAGTGTTCACTAAAACATCAATAAATGGAAGTCAGTTAAAGTATTCACTGAAATCTCAATAATAAATATGCACCGACAAAATGTTAAGCAATCAGCAACACAAAACTTGGGAACACACTGTCTAATGATAAAATTAGAGCAATATGATACCACAGACATGTAACAATGAAATATGCAAAAATGGAAATATACCAACAGCCATTTCAATAAGACAAAAATATGTTTAAAGATTATATCAATCTTTCAAAAGATTACTTTCACTTTTAAAAAAAGCTAAACTCACGTCTTCCTAAGACTTTCTCAAAGACAACACTGCCAAGTCACAATGATATACACAATGATACAAGACACATTAGAATTAACTAAAAGAGATGTTATCCACCTCTTATCAAAATAGTAATTCTTTATCACAATAACAGAACAAAACATATCAAGTAAGAATCTTACCTCCTTCAACAGAAAATAGTAAAACACATTTTCACAATGCATGCACAATATAAATACCTTAGATCACTCTTACAAAATGTGTACACTTCGTGGGTGAATTCAACAAAACTTGTATATATAGGAGAGCAACCAGTATAACACCCTTACACATGAATTGTAATTGAGAGAGAGAGAGAGAGAGAGAGAGAGGACCTATTGCCAGTAACCCCTTTGGCTAACTAACTGTTTCTGATTCAGTACTCCTCTTTTATCTTCAAACCCTCCCAGAATACTCAAAGAATACACATAGGGAATTCACAGAACCCTTATTCTTCTTCTACAGAATACCTAAAGAATACACACAGAGAATTCTAAGGCTCAGAAGGAAATATGCCAGAGCTCTTACCTGTATGACCAACAACATCTGCTCACCCAAAACACCTGAGCAAACAGAGAGAGGTATTTTGCGACCAAATCCTGGGTCAGCTGTCAGTATGTCAACTTCACTCTCTCGCTTCCCCATCCTTTCTACTCAAGATTATGGAAACATAATAAGCATAGGGAAAGACAATAATTTCAGAATAGGCACACACAACAAATGTGTAACAAGCAATTGGCCGATAGCTGTCAACTCATCAGAGATAAGACAAGAGGCCTCTTCCTTTCTTCTTTCACCCCAAACAACTGTGTCAGTACAGGATGTGGGTAAGTGATAACGGTTCAAAAATATCTCTCCCTCTCTACAGCATTAACCCTTAAGGGACGGCATAATTTATCAATGTGCAGCACCCCAGACCGGGGAAACTTTGAGGTCGGCAAAATAAAAAAAAAATCACATCAATGGAAAGAGAATGACACGTACATTCACAGTGTATAAATAAAAAAATTCTAAAAAATTTTCCCTACCTTCCATGAGAAGTTGAAAATGACTATTTACAACACCGTGTGGGGCCTCATTTACAAGACAATCATAAATTTTACCAACTTATATATGTTTTTTCTAATAAATAGGTTTTTTGGATTTTGTAAAATTATTATTACTGCTCACACAATATGAAAATAGATAAGAAATAAAAGCAGTAGCAAATTTTTTGTATATTTGTTGTAAAATATTCACGTAAGTTTACAAGAAGGAAGATTCAGTAACTTTTTTTTTTACTTTTACATGCTTTTTCTAATATTTCTTTGCAATTTTCTTTGTAAACTTACATTTACAACCGACATACTATCGTAAAAGACAAAAACAAAAAACAAAAGCAACCCCTTCGTATATTTACAAGCAAATTTACACAAAGACTCATGTGAGAGAGAGAGATGCTGTACCTTCCCACTTGAAGTCACAAGCATCACTGATACTGGCCTAACTCTCACGTCTGTATAAAAGTTGCCATTAGTGAATTTATAGCATATAGAAGTATTGGCACCTTTGTTTCGAATCATTATTACCATAACAGTGGTGCGTAATTCTGCTTCACACTCAAGCTCAATCTGGCCACCTTCCAAACCTGTTTTACTTCACACTGAAGCTCAATCCGTCCACTAAGGATTAACACTCAGTACTCGATTTAATATACTGCACAATATATTAAACAAATGGAAAAAACACATCAAAACATATTTCACAATCACATGATATACAATTCATCTGTAAGAAAAAGACATTTTAAAATCATATCATCATATCTCACAACAAATGACGAATCTGCAAGCAAAACATCAAAATTTTCACAGAGACACATATCACATTTGTAGAATGGTTTTATATATTATAACACATTATAAAATATATATATATATATATATATATATATATATATATATATATATATATATATATATATATTTTATATATATATATATATATATATATATATATATTTATATATATATATATATATATATATATATATATATATATATATATATATATATATATATATATATATATATATATATATATATATATATATATATATTTATATATATATATATATATTTATATATATATATATATATACTGTATATATATTTATATTATATATATACATATTCATATAAATATATATATATATATATATATATATATGTATATATATATATATTTATATGTGTGTGCGTGTGTTGTGTATGTATGTATTGGTTAATTCGAAATATATTTAAATATAAATTTATATATCTATATATATACATATATATATATATTAATATATATATATATGTATGTGTGTGTGTCTGCGTGTGTGTGTTTGTGTATGTATATATTTATCGGTTAATTCGAAATTATTTGCCCTTTCTCTAATGTGTGACAAGAACACCGTTCCTATCAGACGGGCTGAATTGATTCATAGCGCACGATGATAACAAAACGACACCTGTGAGAATGACCTGACTCCCAAGAACATTATTACAAAGGTTTAGAAAGAGCATTTAATGACAATGACAAAACAAATAAGAACAAACAGACATGTGGCGGACGGGTAGTTGTGAGGTTTGACATCGTGCAGAGGACCAGTCAGATTTCCAGCTGCGACAGCCGCTGCTTCATGTAAATCGATTCTAACAAAGGAGACGCGACGCTGAATTCTGTAGATTTTAAAACGCAGTCAGTGAGGAGGTTAACACTCCGGTGGAATATCAGGAAATCGATGAGAAATGTCCTAATTTCCAAGTGCATTCAATATCATTTATGGAAGAGCGTCAGTGAATCAGTGAATACTGCTTATTGCTCAAAGTCCTTGAAAGACCAAATCGACACACAAGGATAAAAGGAGCTCAGAGCTGTGGTAAGATGGCGTCTGAGAACTGCGGTGACGGGAATGAGGAGGACGTCTTTGACGGCTGGAAAAATTAAAGGATTATTGACAATACTGCCGAGAAGGTGCTAAGGAAGGCATTTGCTTTAAAACCTGCGCGAAATAAAATAGATTTGGAAGGGTGAATTTGACAAAAAGAAATAGGTTGTCGAACATATTTTTCTGGGAACCCTGCTTTATGTTTTAGCCTCTTGACGTCATTTAAAGGCTGTGCGAAGTTGATTGCCTACAACACCTGTGTTATCAGGGTTTTGTTTTTTGTTTGAAGAACTCGTGGCAGATTTGGGTTACATTACCCCCTTGGGGGAGTTGAACATTCAAGGGGGGGCGGGGTAACAACAAGTGTGCAAGTTGAAATACGCAATAAGGACTCTTTTTCTGTGCCTTTCATTCTATAAAAATGTTCATTTAAACGCCCAGAACAAACAATAAAAGGGACCACAGGGATATACAGACAGTCGTTGAATGAAACAATGCAAGAAGTATTTCGTACTAAATCATTATTATTATTGTTATTCAGAAGATGATGGGACCAAGGGACGTTAAAATGGAACTATTCGACATGGCTATTTAGAAGAGACAACAAAAGACATGATTCATGAGTCTGGGTCTAGTGATGAGCGATTGTCTACCTAGTACTGACCCTTCCAGTTTCTCCAAAATTCAGATCACCTCAAAAGTTCCTCTGGAAATCTGTCAAAGCAGCTCAGTGAATTAGCAGAGGAAGTTATGGAAGTACTAAAACCAAATAACCTCAGAAAAACTGAACTAAATTACATTTAGTTTTTAAATTATCTTAACAGAGTTTCCGTTAAAAAGATTGTTTTTAAAATTGTTCCAAGAGTGTGTGTGAGATCTTGTCACCTCTCCTGACGACAAACCTCTTCATGGGGAGAGATTTGCAAATCTCTTCCTGCGAATTCTGGGTTTTCTTACGGATTTGTTTCTAACAAGGGGAACATATAGTGTTAATATGTAGTTTAGAACTGAACTGTAAAAGAAACTGCATGACAGAATTACAGCTATTCCACACTGGCCTGTAAACGGCGCTCATATTTTAGACGAATGGGAAACGCATTTCAGAATAAATAATAAACAAGATCTCAGCTACCTCAAGCTCAACATAAATCTCTCTCTCTCTCTCTCTCTCTCTCTCTCTCTCTCTCTCTCTCTCTCTCTCTCTCTCTCTCATATTTTTCTGACTTCCATCAAGGGAACAAAATTAAGATTTCGAAGAAATTTCAAAAATTTACTCTTTTACTTTCTGTGATGAACTCTGCACATTTCACAGTTATTGAGAGTTAATGACGCACCCACAGACTCGCAGGAGCTTGGCGCACTGATCACGAACCTTTGTGTGGCTGAATGAAGAGGCCGACGGTGCGGAAATTGTCTAATAGTGAGTCCTTTCATCATCAAGCAGTATGAATGTATCGGAGAGTTCTATCTTGTCTTCCTCGGGAGCCACCCCTTGTTATGGGAATGGCACATTTTTAAAAATGCACACACACACACACACACACACACATATATATATATATATATATATATATATATATATATATATATATATGTGTGTGTGTGTGTGTGTGTGTGTGTGTGTGTGTGTGTGTATATGCCTGTGTGTGTGTGGGTATAGAAGTATGAAAAGCAATAAGCAGTTTCCGTTTATAAGGGTAGGTTCCACAAAGACAACAGCCATATTTCAGATCCTGAACCCTTTGCAGATAACGTTGACATTATTAGCGCATTCATTCACAGTGACGTCTGATCCCCGTTCAGACAGTGACCGAGAGGCTACCGAGGTTGAATCTGACCCTGACATCTTCATCTAGAATATATAATAGATAGATGCTCTCTACAGCAGCAGCATTACTATTAGTATACCATTACTCAGTGTCTGGGCATTTTTTTTTTTTTTTTTTTTTTAGTTTTGTATAATTATTTTTTCGCGTGTCGTTTTCCAATGTTTATAAGGGTAGGTTCCACAAAGACAACAGCCATATTTCAGATCCTGAACCCTTTGCAGATAACGTTGACATTATTAGCGCATTCATTCACAGTGATGTCTGATCCCCGTTCAGACAGTGACCGAGAGGCTGCCGAGGTTGAATCTGACCCTGACATCTTCATCTAGAATATATAATAGATAGATGCTCTCTACAGCAGCAGCATTACTATTAGTATACCATTACTCAGTGTCTGGGCATTTTTTTTTTTTTTTTTTTTTTTTTTAGTTTTGTATAATTATTTTTTCGCGTGTCGTTTTCCAATGTTTATAAGGGTAGGTTCCACAAAGACAACAGCCATATTTCAGATCCTGAACCCTTTGCAGATAACGTTGACATTATTAGCGCATTCATTCACAGTGACGTCTGATCCCCGTTCAGACAGTGACCGAGAGGTTGCCGAGGTTGAATCAACCCTGACATCTTCATCTAGAATATATAATAGATAGGTGCTCTCTACAGCAGCAGCATTACTATTAGTATACCATTACTCAGTGTCTGGGCATTTTTGTTTTTTTTTTTTGTTTTTTTAGTTTTGTATACTTATTTTTTCGCGTGTCGTTTTCCAATGTAAACGGGAGTCAAAATGTAAATATGAAAATTTCACGGGTGGATGGAAGTGGATAATATTAAGCCTCCTGGTCAACTCAACTTTATCATGACGCTTCCATTCATCATCTCATAGAATGCAATGGCTTTACATCGTTCAAAGGAGAATTGAAAGCCCGCTGAACAGGCGCCCTCTCTCTACTTTAGGGACGATATATACAGTTCTCTGAGAATGACAAATATTGGACGAATTATAATTTTCCGGAAAACCATATCTTTTTGTGAATGTCTTCACTCAAATTGCCCGTGGACCTCTTCATGAAACCACATGAATCATTAATTTAAGAAACTCGTTCGAAATTCAGTGTTTGCGAATCGTTCAGAGAATGACATAAAACTATAAAACTTATGAACGAACACAACGGCACATGTAGAACAAAATGGTATGCAGGTGCTTTTCAATATAATATATATTCATCCCTTCCAATATATGGTCAATACACACACACACACACACACACACAACAGCTATATATATATATATATATATATATATATATATATATATATATATAGATATATATATATATACATAAATATATATAATACACATAAATATATATATATATATATATATATATATATATATATATATATATATATATATATATATATATATATATATATATATATATATAATCATGAAAATAACAAATGTCGCTTAATATCGAAATTCACGCTACCTCGGTATATCTCCGTTGGAGAATTGTCGCCGAAGGGGAATTTATATAAGTGATAAATGAATTGGAATCGTCGGACACGAACCCGTGACGAAAACCTATTCAGCGACTCCAGTGGACGTTTAACCATTGAGCCATCAAGGAGATATACCGAGGTAGCTTGAATTTCGATATTAAGCGACATTTGTAATTCATGATTGTATATAAATCACGGTGTGATAAAAATTTCATATATACATATATATATATATATATATATATATATATATATATATATATATATATATATATATATATATATATATATATATATATACGTAAAATTGCCTGTAAGCTCTCAGAAGCCTTCATGACCTGATATACTCTATTATTATTATTATTATTATTATTATTATTATTATTATTATTATTATTATTATTATTATTATTATTATTATTATTATTATTATTATTATTCAGAAGATGAAGAGCCCTATTCATATGGAACAAGAAGGCCGCCAAAGAGGCCACTGACCTGAAACAGAAGCTTCCAAAGAATATCACGGTGTTCACTGGGAACACCAGAAGGAGGTCAAGGGAAATACAGAAAGATCACGCTTACTGAAAAGAAAACGTAAATCGATAAATCAACAGATTCTTAAAATAATTCAGAAAATGGCGTAACATCCAAGAAAGAAAATTGGGTACAGGATTTTACCGATGAACAGTCTCTCTCTCTCTCTCTCTCTCTCTCTCTCTCTCTCTCTCTCTCTCTCTCTCTCTCTCTGCTCAGTGGTCTGGTAAAACTAAGGTATACTTACTTTTCTCTCTCTCTCTCTCTCTCTCTCTCTCTCTCTCTCTCTCTCTCTCTCTCTCTCTCTCTTAGCCTCAGTGAATAGGAAAGGTCGAAAGTTCGAATAAAAGCCTTGGAATATATATATAAGTAAAACTGATGTCCATGTGAGAAAAGAAGTGGGCAGAGAGAGAGAGAGAGAGAGAGAGAGAGAGAGAGAGAGAGAGAGAGAGAGACTGAAGGTCAGGGGATAGCGGCCAAGGTCTAGACCTTGATCGCGGCAATGTACATTTCCAGCAAGCAAGTTATTCCTGTCCCGTGATCGAAATCTTTCCGAGTAGCCTACTATATATTTGCCTCTATGGGAATCCCCGACGGAGTGATCGACAGGAGGCGGAGAACTACGGTATTTCTGGCGCAGCAAATGAGCCTCGGATTCGATGTGGGCAGATTGAATGTGCATTCACGTTGCATTCTCTGCCAAAATCATCTTATCCGTATATTTTCTGAGGAAAAAATACAAGTATCTATTGTTAGCTGGGTCCCCGTAGGGAGCTAGTGCCGTCAGTGCACCTCATGCGGGGCACCGTAGGCATTACTTAAGGTTCTTTGCAACGTCCCTTCTTTAGGCCCCTAACTGAAACTCCTTTCATTCCTTTAACTCTAACTCCGTTCATATCCTCTTTCTTCCATCTTACTCTCCACTCTCTCATAACAATTGTTTCACCTTTCAAGCATTTCACTCTCAATTTGCCTTCCAGCGCTGAAAATCACAGGTCCCAGCGACTTCACTTGACTTTGGAATAACTTCCAAGATCAAGCGAATTCGATATTATCCACATTGAGGGAGGAAGGCTATCAATATGTTTTTCTACTTTCCTGGTATGGAATAACTCTAAATTGCTTCTAATTATCGAATATTTGAAGACAATGAGATAACATTATGGACGAGGTAAAATGATGGCGCGCAATTTATGACTTTGAAATGAGATTCACGATAAAAACAGAGAAGAAACCCCACAAAGTCAAAGTCAGATATCGGGAGAGTGGAACATAATCCAATATAATCTCGACTTTAATTTAGCAGCATCAACGCTGATGGAAATCTTCAAAACAGTGATTAACTTCAGGAATCGTGTGTAGGTACTCGGAAAATGGCTGTTCTGTTTTCGAGACTTAGGTGCTGTGTCGCCTTCTGACTGGAGGTGGTTCAGCAAACTAAAAGAGCCACGTACAGTCATTGTTCTCAATTGTTTTCACAGGTGTGAGAGCGTATGATTCACGAACGGCTCAGAGTAAACGATATAACGTCGAGGCCACTCGTTCTACAGCATAAATAAATAAAAAAAAACCTTCCTGGTTACGACGGGCAGCGCCAATATTTAATTTTGTTCAAATGAAACTCAAATTTTCCAGACAGCAGCTGTGTGAAGGGCCAGCTGTTCGACAGTGCATTAATCGATTTCGTTGACACCTGTGCACCGCTTTCCTTGTGTAACCTCCACATGCTCACAGCCCAACGGGATATGTCGCTGGTTACATAATAAAATCACAACAAACATTATACATATGTGCATACATACATAAATTTCTGACTCACATCGGGGTCGAACCCAGGTCTTTCAACAGAAAGGCAGGGGCGCCTCCAAGGAAACCTTTCAACTGAAAAACCTGAGTTCGATCCCGGTGTGAATCAGAAATTTAGTTTCTGTTCTGGCACAAGGCCAGCTGAATCTAAAACAACAAGTTCCACACGTGATTGTGTTGATTACATTATACAGACATACATGCGTATATATATATATATATATATATATATATATATATATATATATATATATATATATATATATATATATATATGTATATATATATATATATATATATATATATATATATATATATATATATATTTCCTCTGGGCATTAGATACCTTCAACCCCCCATCTGCTTATTCAAATAATCACTTTTATTTTGTACTCCACAAAGGAAAAAAAAAGCCCATTTTTGGAGGGAGTTAAAGATAAATGATTTCTAAATTATATATCTTGAAGAAAAACCACTGATATTCGAGCGAACGAGAGAGAGAGCGAGAGAGAGAGAGAGAGAAAGAAAGAGAGAGAGAATATATTGCAGACTCACATTCATGACCTCACAAGCAATATACTGTCTCTCTCTTTTCTCTCTCTTTACTCTCTCTCATTATATATATATATATATATATATATATATATATATATATATATATATATATATATATATATATATACACACACACACACGTACTTATGTTACCCAACACAGAGTAATCCCATTGCTTACCTTTGCTAAAAAGTCGAGAAGTCCCCTCTATTAGTAGCTTGATAGTGACCACATCAAAATGGCAACTGGCTTCGTACATTTGTACATGCACGCATTCTCTCTCTCAGGCCTACAGCAAAACAATCATTACCCAAATTAATTTATTTGACAATAATCTAACATAACTGGATTACAAGAAACAAGATATGCAATAAAATGGAATACTAATGTTCAACAAATGATCAAACATAATAAGGTCCACCATATTCAACTGATTATTCTCTCTAAACAATTTCTTCACAATAGGTCAACATAAGTCAAAGTCCAGTATATTCCCCAGTGAGTACTTATTAACCTCTTACTCATCGAAACATCTTAAGAAGTCAAATAAAACCCTTGTTAAACAAATGCATGAAAATAAAGATATGGGAATTCCTCCCACGTTACTTAAAAAAGTACACACAATGTAAAAAATGGTCAGAGACAAGTGAGATATGTTAAATGTAAAGAACAATCTATAATTTGGAAAGTCTAAAATGTTTCCTACCTCCAAACAGCAATGTTCACAATCTTAATCAAAAGGTCTCGAACCACAGAGCCTTCTTCGAAGGCTTCTATTAATATTCCTATTCAACATCACACCAAGGTCTTTAACTGCTTCCTTATTTGTGATTGTCTCGTTATTAAGTCCTCTATATGCATATAGCAGTCCTTCTTCATCACCATAGCTTATTGATTCAAATTTATCAGAGTTGAATACCATCCTGTTTACCTCTGCCCATCTATATATTTTGTTTAGATCTCTTTGTAGCAAGTTCCTATCTTCATCACAAGTAATTTCTCTACTTATTCTTGTGCCATCGGAGAAACTTCTCACTACCGAGTCCTTAACATTACTGTCTATGTCTGCAATCATAATCACAAACAGCGATGCAGCTAACACTCATCATTTGCAATCACTATCTGTTTTCTGTTTTGCAAAAATTCTTTTATCCATCTTCCTACTTTGTCCACAATGTTATGTTTTCTAATTTTTTTCGCTAATATATTATGGTCTACCTTGTCAAAAGCTTTTTCGAAGTCTAGGTAAGCCACATCAGTATCTTTTTTGTTTGTCATATTTTTATATATGCTTTCATAGTGGACTAACAGTTGGGTTTGTGTACTTTTTCAGGGTACAAAACCATGTTGTCCTATATTAAACAAACTATTTTTCATTAAATGTTTCATTATATTTTTCTTCATTACCCTTTCATCCACTTTCATAATATGAGACGTCAGACTCACAGGCCTATAATTACTTGCCTCTAGTCTTGAACCACTTTTGAAAGCAGGAGTAATATATGCTAATTTATGCTCATCATAAATCTTGCCTGTATCTACACTTTGTCTTAATAATATTTCGAGCTGCTTCGCGATTGAATGAACCACGTTCTTTGACAAATGGCAGGGACGCCATCTGGTCCGGCTGCTGATCCACTTTTAATTTCATTAATAGCCTGCACAATATCGGCTTAATTAATATCTATGTCTGATAAATGTTCACTATTTTCATCTTTATTTCTGTATCATTATCTTCATTATCAATTTTAGGTGTAAATAAACTCATATCTTTCTGCCAATATGTTACATATTTCCTTTTTTTTATTCGTTAATCGCCCTTCAATTCTTAGAGGGCCTATTTCTACTCTTCTTTTATTCATCTTTTTTGCATATGAGTAAAAAATTTTGGGGTTTTGCTTGATATTTTGTAGTGTCATTTCTTCTAGGTTCCATTTTTCATTTTCTTTTGATTGTATAATTTTTTGTTCTGCATTTTCTGTCTTACTTTTTAGTTCCATCCCTTTCCATGCATTCTTTTCTTTTGCAAGACCCCTTTTCCACTTTCTGATTTTCTGGAACAGGATCCTTCTGTCTCTTGGTATGCATGACTGATGTTTACTTTTCTTCTTCGGTATAATATATTAATCCACTATTTTCTCTAACATTTTATATAATATATCCGTATTTACCTGTATATTATCACTTACGAATATGTTTTCCCAATCTTTGTTTAATTCTTCATTTATTTCTGACCATTTTATATTCTTACTATAGAAATCGTATTTTCCATATCCTTCCCACTTTTTCGACTCTTGCTTATCTCTGTTTTGCTTATCTCTGTTTTGCTTATCTCTGTTTTCACTTGCTTTAGAATGGACTGTTAATTCTAAGACAATATGGTCTGAAATACTCGTATTATATACTATTATATCTCTAACATAATTCGCCTCATTCACAAATACTAGGTCTAAAATATCATCCTTTCTTGTTGGCAGGTGATTTATTTTCTGGATGTTATGTTCTAGTAGCATATCTAATAGCTTTTCAAATTGCTTCTTATGTTCTGCGCTACTTTTACTCTCTTTTTTTATATGTATAAATACAACCACAATCTCCTATTCGTTCTTTCCAGTCTACGAAAGGAAAGTTAAAGTCTCCGGATATGATCATATTCCATTCTTTGTGATTTCTACATATATCATCTAATTTGTCTATTATTATATCACTATATAATAATAGAGGGAGAGAGAGAGAGAGAGAGAGAGAGAGAGAGAGAGAGAGAGAGAGAGAGAGAGAGATAGCGAAAGGTGGAGAGAGAGAGAGATAGATAGTGAAACGTGGAGAGAGAGAGAGAGATAGTGAAAGGTGGGGGGAGAGAGAGAGAGAGAGAGAGAGAGAGAGAGAGTGAAAGGTATAGAGAGAGAAAGAGAGATAGTGAAAGGTGGAGAGAGAGAGAGAGAGAGATAGAGAAAGGTAGAGAGAGAGGGAGATGGTGAAAGGTGGAGAGAGAGAGAGAGAGATAGTGAAAGGTGTAGAGAGAGAGAGAGAGAGAAAGAGAGAGAGATGGTGAAAGGTGTAGAGAGAGAGAGAGAGAAAGAGAGAGATAGTGAAATGTATAGAGAGAGAGAGAGAGAGAGAGAGAGAGAGAGATAATGAAAGGTGTAGAGAGAGAGAGAGGGAGAGATAGTGAAAGGTATAGAGAGAGAGAGAGAGAGATAGTGAAAGGTGTAGAGAGAGAGAGGGAGAGATAGTGAAAGGTGTAGAGAGAGAGAGGGAGAGATAGTGATAGGTGTAGAGAGAGAGAGAGAGATAGAGATAGTGAAAGGTGTAGAGAGAGAGAGAGAGAGAGATAGTGAAAGGTGTAGAGGGAGAGAGAGAGAAAGAGAGAGAGATAATGAAATGTATAGAGAGAGAGAGAGAGAGAGAGATAATGAAAGGTGTAGAGAGAGAGAGGGAGAGATAGTGAAAGGTGTAGAGAGAGAGAGAGAGAGAGAGAGAGATAGTGAAAGGTGTAGAGAGAGAGAGAGAGAGATAGTGAAAGGTGTAGAGAGAGAGAGAGAGAGAGAGAGAGAGAGAGAAAGGTGTAGAGAGAGAGAGAGATAGTGAAAGGTGTTGAGAGAGAGAGAGAGAGATAGTGAAAGGTGTAGAGAGAGAGAGAGAGAGAGAGAGGGATAGTGAGAGAGAGAGAGAGAGATAGCGAAAGGTGGAGAGAGATAGTTAAAGGTGTAGACCTTACCTTACAGACCTTACAATTCGTTCGGGTTGCCCCAGGTCCCTCAGTGTGAGGCACCTTTGATGTCTACCAGAGAGTTGCTAACGCATCTTCCGGTATATTTTGCATCTTCCAGTCTTGGATGGTCTGGGATGCATCTTAGATATTTGTCGAGCTTATTCTTAAACACATCTACGCTCACTCCTGTTATGTTCCTCAGATGAGCTGGTAGCGCATTGAATAGACGCTGCATTATCGATGCTGGTGCGTGGTGGATTAATGTCCTGTGTGCTTTCCTTAATTTTCCTGGTATAGTTTTTGGCACTATTAATCTACCTCTGCTTGCTCTTTTTGATAATTTTAGTTCCATGATGTTTTCGGTAATTCCTTCTATCTGTTTCCATGCTTGAATTACCATGTAGCGTTCTCTTCTCCTTTCAAGACTATATAAATTTAAGAATTGTAGTCTTTCCCAGTAGTCAAGGTCCTTAACTTCTTCTATTCTAGCTGTAAATGACCTTTGTACACTCTCTATTTGTGCAATATCCTTTTGGTAGTGTGGGTACCATATTATATAGAGAGAGAGAGAGAGAGATAGAGATAGTGAAAGGTGTAGAGAGAGAGAGAGAGAGATAGTGAAAGGTGTAGAGAGAGAGAGAGAGAGAGAGAGAAAGGTGTAGAGAGAGAGAGAGAGATAGTGAAAGGTGTTGAGAGAGAGAGAGAGAGAGAGAGAGATAGTGAAAGGTATAGAGAGAGAGAGAGAGAGAGAGAGAGAGAGAGAGAGAGAGAGAGAGAGAGAGAGAGAGAGGATAGTGAGAGAGAGAGAGAGAGAGATAGCGAAAGGTGGAGAGAGATAGTTAAAGGTGTAGAGAGAGAGAGAGAGAGAGAGAGAGAGAGAGAGAGAGAGAGAGAGGGAGGGAGATAGCGAAAGGTGGAGAGAGAGGGAGAGAAAGAGAGAGAGAGATAGTGAAAGGTGTAGAGAGAGAGAGAGAGAGAGAGAGAGAGAGAGAGAGATAGTGAAAGGTGTAGAGAGAGAGAGAGAGAGAGAGAGAGAGATAGTGAAAGGTGTAGAGAGAGAGAGATAGTGAAAGGTGTAGAGAGAGAGAGAGAGAGAGATATAGTGAAAGGTGTAGAGAGAGAGAGATAGTGAAAGGTGTAGAGAGAGAGAGAGAGAGAGAGAGAGAGAGATAGTGAAAGGTGTAGAGAGAGAGAGAGAGAGAGAGAGAGAGAGAGAGAGAGAGAGAGAGATAGTGAAAGGTGTAGAGAGAGAGAGAGAGAGAGAGAGATAGTGAAAGGTGGAGAGAGAGAGAGAGAGAGAGATAGTGAAAGGTGTAGAGAGAGAGAGAGAGAGAGAGAGAGAGAGAGAGAGAGAGAGAGAGATAGTGAAAGGTGTACAGAGAGAGAGAGAGAGATGGAAGTCAACAGCGAATCCAACCCAACCTGATCTTCTATGCAAAAGGCGTTGGCTGACCCACCTGTGATAGTTTCATATCACTGTGGCTTCCAAGCTGAGTAGGTTATGGCGACGAACCTTCCTTAAACAGAGTATGGAACCATTTTCATGTTTCATATCTGTCACGTTTCTGAAAGGGTGAACAAGATGAAAGGAAAGAGATATTGCGGAAATCATTGACGATCATACTATTACTTTTCAAGACCAAGATCCAGATCCAGTTGACAAAACCCAAGGTCCGAGGTCGTTATTCGCTTCTTTCGCGGCTTTGTGGTGGGTTTATGATACTGTTTCTTTATGAGTAATGGATCGGATATGGCTATATAAACCATACTTCTGAAAGAAAAGATGTTGGTCATCCTATTCCCCATGTGTTCCTGGAGTTTTCATTGCTTAATATGTATATATATATATATATGTATATGAATAAGAGAGAGAGAGATAAATGCTCTATATATGTATGTGTGTAACTGTATCAGCGCGATGTAATTAGGAATTTAACGTCGTTGAAAATGCTGAACAAAAGCCCCATTGTTACTTGAAAAGGACTGTGGGTGTCGTCAAACAAAGTTTTGGGGATTGCTATAATGTAGAGTGCTTTCACTATTTATGGAATATTTATGGCTACTGATCAAATTCTTTTGGATGCTAAAGGCATCAGAGTTAACATGGCATCTTGCTTTGCTTTTCTCTTTCGGTTCTTGGTTATTTTTGGGTGTTCCTCTCATTTCCCATTGAAGTTGCCGCGTGTTTGTTGCATTTATTGCTAAGTAAGTTGCCGCGTCATTGTTTTTGACAAAGATTGCTTTGCGACTTTGGAACGCAGTGATTACTTCTCATGACATTTTTTTGCTGAAGGCCTTCGATGACCATATCTCTGTGGTGATACTTTATGTATATCAACTAATGTTGTTGAGAGAATTTTCTTCCGAGTGGGTGAGTCAATCCCATTCTGCCAAGTAAACCGCTCTATTCAGTATTAAGCAAAATACCTCATTTTGACCATTCAGCTTATTTCTAAATGGCTGTTGTCAGGTTGTTTACCTTCTCAAACAAGGACACGTTGACGACTGAAATAAACAAACATGAACTCTCTGAAACCATTTTGCGGCTAAAAACGAAGAGCTACCGTGCAGCGTTGTCTTACTCTCGGTATTGAACAGGGACTTACACACTGAAGCACCATCATGCCAGATCCCCAAATGAGAAGCTGTGGTCCACTGACTGTCAAGTATCTCGTCTTTTCCTTCAACCTGATTTTCTGCCTATCAGGATACCTGTTGATAGCAGTTGGTGGGGTTGCTCAGGGCTTCTTCCGCCAGTATGTCCAGTTTTTTGAGGGCCAGTATGAAACCCCTGCCATAGGTTTAATCGTCCTTGGCGCTATCATCCTGGCTGTGTCTTTCTTTGGCTGCTGTGGGGCAAAGAGAGACAGTGTCATCATGCTGTGGATTTTCATAGCTTTTTTGGCTGTGATTCTGCTCTGCGAAATTGCTGCCGTCATCACCGTAGCTGTGTTGCGGCGTGACGCTGAAAAGCTTGTCCAGGAAAACTTGAATGAAACGATGAGTTATTATGACGACCCAAAGGCTCTTCCCACAGTGGCATGGAATGAGATGCAACACAATCTCAGATGCTGTGGAGTGCTGAGCTACCTCGACTGGGAGAACACACCTTATGGGGCTCATGTCAGTGGTGTCCCTGACTCCTGCTGTGTTGTACAAACTCCTGGCTGCGGCCACTACGTCTTTGGGTCTGTGTCAGGTGGAAATGTCTCCGTCGTTCCTAACGTTCACTCAGAAGGGTGTTACCAAGCCCTTCATGATGGTGCAGAAAGTAACGTAGGAGCTATTGGTGGAGTGATTGCTGGGTTGGCCTTGGTACAGATCCTGGGGATGTGCATGTCTGCTTACCTGATCAGGTCTGCGAGGCAGCGCTATGATAGTCTGGAGGGTCACTGAGGAATTTCCCCTGATGTGATGGTTTTAGAATTTTAACTGCGACCTCGCTGAGTTATTAATTTAGATTTTAGTGATTTTATTTGTTACTGATGCTTAAGATCTGGAAGAGTATACCAAGCAATAAACAACAAGAGAACGTACAATATTTAGTTAAAACATTGCTAATATTCTGAACAGAACTTTTTAATCTATCTACCTTCTATTTTATTTGTATTTTAATGAATGTTTAGAACAGTCTTTTAGTATAGTATGTACAGTGCTGCAGTTGACTGCTTATTACATCAAATGTACAATATTTTACAACTGTTATGTTCTCAAATGCTATTTATACTGACTAGCGGAATTTTAAATACCGTTTTCAGTTTCATTTGAAAGTTAATGCTTGTTCTCCATTTCTTAACTAATAAAGAAACGTCACAGTTTCCTCTATTTAGGATTCACTAATTAGTTCTGTTAAAAGAAAATGAACTGAAGTCCTTTCCAGAAGTGGAAGTTTCCACAACTACTATTCGCCCAAAAAGTTGCACAGAGACCATCTATCGATCAGCGGCCGTGATGAGCTGAGCAACTGAGCCAGTGTATGGTTTCATTTTGAGAGGCAGCTTAGATATGATCGTTACCACTTGCTTTTCAAGGTAACATTTTGACAAAATTCTGCTCAGACGAAAAGAAAAACCATCGGAGAGATGTCTCAGTACATCGGAAAAAATATGTAACACTGAAAAGAGTATTTAGACTCATTTTCTTATAAAATAAGCGCCGACAAGTTCCGGGACTACCAACTAACTGAAGTGGTACATTTCATTATGTAAGATAAACAGCCATTCTTGGTTACAACTGGAGACATATTCTTCTTACTATATTTTCCAAGCTTTCATCTTCACTAGATGTACTTGAAACAACAGATTAGTCGCTACAATAACTCATTTTTGAAAACTTGGGGTTGGCAGTTCCGACTGTTCAGGCGTTACCACGTAT
Organism: Macrobrachium rosenbergii; assembly: GCF_040412425.1. Lineage (NCBI taxonomy): Eukaryota > Metazoa > Arthropoda > Malacostraca > Decapoda > Palaemonidae > Macrobrachium > Macrobrachium rosenbergii. Next base: position 5,609,051 of record NC_089780.1, on the reverse strand, counting down.
CAGCATTAGTGTTCTTTTCAGTCTTCCCAGGAACTTGCAGCAAACAAACACTGGCTGCCTTTTTCAGGTTCATCGAGAGATTCAGCGGAGGAAAGCAAAGTAATGCGTTCGTAGTACACTGAAATGGGAGAGAGAGGTAGTGGACAAGATGGACTACTGTACACAAACTCCATAACCTTAAAGATTGACAGGCCCCCACGTTGGCTATAATGATTTCTTCATAATAGTGTAGTCATTCGAAATAATCAGTCTTTTTTTCTTTCTGGTACAATTTCGAAGAACAATTATGTGTAAGATTTCCCTTTGCTCTGGTCTGGTTAGGAGTGGGATTAATGATTCAATGTATTTCTTGACCACGTTCTCCCTGTGACGTTCCATCGACTCTGCTCACTTTTTATATCAAAGTTTTATAAAGAGAACAAACAATTGACCGTGTGAATCAGCTGGTAGAGCCGCTGACCATTCTCTGAGAGTCCTGAGTTCGATTCCGATGTAAGTACAAATTTAACAAGTGATATGATAATTGTCTTTGATAGATAATTCTTTACTTATCAGACTCATAAGAGGAAGGCGGCCCTCTTACAATACATTGAGGCCTTGTGAATAAAAATTGGCTCGTTCTTCTTCGATTAAAGAAACGTTCAGGCAAATATCTCTCTCTCTCTCTCTCTCTCTCTCTCTCTCTCTCTCTCTCTCTCCTATCTAAAAATGATGCTGGTGATGCACTTCCCCCAAATAAATGGTGACCTTTATCAAGAGCAATAAATAAATGTGACACTAGTAAGGTACTCGGAAGTATTAGTCCTCCAAAAACCATTTACAGGATACAAAATAACATTTTAATTGTCAGAAAGAAAGCAGAATGAGACTCCCAGGAAGGGAATATGAAGCTGTTTCCCATATACTAATCTACAGATTAATATATGACTTGAATTGCAATGAATATAGATATTCATTAGGGATATCTGCTCGGGCCATAAAAAGACAGAACATTCATTCGTATTAAGATATTCTATCAATCTTTTGCTAATAAAAGTAGTGTGATGATGAAAATAAGACCATCAAAAATAGGTTTAATTTAAGGTAACGTAGATTTGAACTATTACTATAATATAAAAATGTATATTACAAAATTTCATGTTAACTATCACACTAAGGTTTTCAAAAGAGAAACTGATATACAGGAAGGAAAGACCTTTCAGGGTAGTTAGTTCCTAACTACCTTGTTCGTACTGTATGAAAGGTATTTTTTATAGCAAAATGCTATATGTCTTTCTGTTATCCAGCTCAGTGGTCTGGTAAAACTAAGGTATACTTAACTTTCTTCTTCAGTGTGCAACAGCGATACACAATGGGTGGTAAACTTCACCCATGAGGTCAGCCTTTCTTATCACTGGCTCCCACATAAACTCGCTTAATGACGGTACCTTGGGTCAAATCGTGGGAACAAATATGGTTTCTACTTGCTTTCGTTTTCGAGAAAGTTTGAAAGCTTCAAAGAGGCCTTTCCATTTTTCCCAGTCTTGTTTCTGAAGACCTGTATGGAAAGTTTTCACCTGAATTCATAATCCGGAGAGCTTCTCATCTACTTACTCAAGGCGTACATGAAGTCTCTCTCTCTCTCTCTCTCTCTCTCTCTCTCTCTCTCTCTCTGGAAATTAGTAAACGCGAACAAAATGTTCGTCCATGGATTTAACTTTAGCAACCTTGAACCATCGTTTGAAACATCTCTTCACTTTATAAGCATAATCCAAGAGAGTCATCTTGTCATTCTTCCTCAAAGATCTGAATCTTTCATTGTAATACTCAGGGGTCATCTGGTAAACTTGTAGCACATTGTGTTTGAGTACCTTGTAATCTTTACACTGATCAGGTGATAAGGCTAAATAGGCACTTCTTCCTTTACCAATGAGAACACTTTGTAACAAGATCGGCCATTTATCTTCTGGCCATCCCATACCTGAAGCCACTTTTTCAAAGCGATCAAAAAACTCATCTGGAGCTGCTTCTGTAAACTTTGGAATTAACTTCTGTACTCTTACCACCTCCAATACAGGGTCTTGATTACCTTAGACGGGGCCACAGGTAACTTCGAGCGAGCTCCTAATAATTCCATCTCCAAGTCATGTCTTGCTTTTTCTCTTTCTTCTTCTGTGTCTCTTTCTCTTTTCTCTCTGTCCTCTCTTTCTTTATCTGCCTGTCTTCTTTCGCTTTCTGCCACCATTCTCAGCTTAATCAAGCTTTCTTCTCTTTACTCTCTCTCTTTTTTTTTTTTTTTGCATTTTCAATTTAATCAAGCTTTCTTCTGCAGCTGTGCGTCACAGCTCTGCTTCTGCATTACTTTTCTCTATCTTTTACATCTCAACTGCATTCAGTAATTCTTGTGCCACTCGAAAATGAAATGGAATGTATATTCACTAAAGTAAAATTCCCTTAATATATTGACGTCATGACAAACATTTCGGGACCAAGACCCACAGAATATTCTGGACTTACGGTTACATGAGACGCGATCAGAATTGAATGACGTAACTTTCATGTGGTTTGTAGGCAATAATTACTCCCAGTAATTCCCAAAAAGGCGTACGTGACTTTAAGGCAAAATATATTGGACGATATCTCAGTGCGATCGATACAACACGCCCGGAGCTAATTATACGATTAACATGTATGTAAAACAGCGAGTCTTCCTTATCTCGATTGTTAACACTCGAAGCAAAGCAAAAACGATCGTGTTGACAACTCCAGAAACATGTTCTGGATGACAAAATCTCATTTCTCTTATACGCTGTTATTAAGAAACATATTATTAATTCTAAATTATGCATTTGTGAAGTCTAACATACATTATAATAAATTATATTTTTGCATAACTATTACTAATATACAGAATACACTACACAATATCTCTTGTATATAAAAAAATCATGCAAAATTACAAAGCATATCATAACATATCAGGAAAAATTATATTTTATATATATATATATATATATATATATATATATATATATATATATATATATATATATATATATATATATAATATATATATATAATAATATATATGTTATATAATAATATATATATGAAATTTTTAGCACACCATGATTTATATACAATCATTAAGCTACTAATGTCGCTTAATATTAAATTCACGCTACCTTGGGAATTTCTCCGATGGAGAATTATCACCGAAGGGGAATTTATAAGTGATAAATGGATTGGTACTGCCGGGTCACGATCCATCAACACAGAACTTACCCAGCAACTCCAGTCGACGTTACCACTGAGCTATCAAGAGAGGTATAAGTCAATGTCGAGTCTGCTGTACTTATTTTACCCATCGTGAGCGGGGAAGTTGTACTTAGCCTCAATCTGAGTTACTCAGATTGAGTAACTCAGATATCCCCGAGTTAACCGAGTAACTCAGATTGAGTAACTCAGATATCCCCGAGTTAACCGAGTAACTCAGATTGAGTAACTCAGATATTCCCGAGTTAACCGAGTAACTCAGATTGAGTAACTCAGATATTCCCGAGTTAACTGAGTAACTCAGATTGAGTAACTCAAATATCACCAAGTTAACCGAGTAACTCAGATTGAGTAACTCAGATATTCCCGAGTTAACCGAGTAACTCAGATTGAGTAACTCAGATATTCCCGAGTTAACCGAGTAACTCAGATTGAGTAACTCAGATATTCCCGAGTTAACCGAGTAACTCAGATTGAGTAACTCAGATATTCCCGAGTTAACCGAGTAACTCAGACTGAGTAACTCATATATACCTGAGTTAACCGAATAACTCAGATTGAGTAACTCAGTTGTTCCCGAGTTAACCGAGTAACTCAGATTGAGTAACTCAGATATTCCCGAGTTAACCGAATAATTCAGATTGAGTAACTCAGATATTCCCGAGTTAACCGAGTAACTCAGATTGAGTAACTCAGATATTCCCGAGTTAACCGAATAACTCAGATTGAGTAACTCAGATATTCCCGAGTTAACTGAGTAACTCAGATTGAGTAACTCAGATAACCCTGTGTTAACCGAGTAACTCAGATTGAGTAACTCAGATATTCCCGAGTTAACTGAGTAACTCAGATTGAGTAACTCAGATAACCCTGAGTTAACCGAGTAACTCAGATTGAGTAACTCAGATAACCCTGAGTTAACCGAGTAACTCAGATTGAGTAACTCAGATATTCCCGAGTTAACCGAGTAACTCAGATTGAGTAACTCAGATAACCCTGAGTTAACCGAGTAACTCAGATTGAGTAACTCAGATAACCCTGAGTTAACCGAGTAACTCAGATTGAGTAACTCAGATATTCCCGAGTTAACTGAGTAACTCAGATTGAGTAACTCAGATAACCCTGAGTTAACCGAGTAACTCAGATTGAGTAACTCAGATATCCCCGAGTTAACCGAGTAACTCTGAGTTGACCAAGTAATTCAGATATCCTCAAGTTAACCAAGTAACTCAGATATCCCAGAGTTAACCAAGTAACTCAGATATCCTTGAGTTAACCAAGTAACTCAGAGATCCTTGAGTTAGCCAAGTAATTCAAATATCCCGAGTTAACCAAGGAACCACTGACTCGAGTATTTTCTGAGCTAGCCAAATGGCATCTTGGGTTACCTTGTACCTCCTGCCTAAACTAAGGGACCCTTTTGTGAGCAAAGAATTTCCAAAGTGAACCAAATGGCCACTTTGTTAACGAAGTAACTTGTGAGTCAACCAAGTCATTCTCAGTTGAGAAAGCAACTACTGAATGAAATATGCGCCTGATTTTGAAGTATCTTAAAACGTCACGAAGATCCTCTTGAAATCCCAAACGGAGGCAGAAAGGACTTGAAGCCTTAAGGGAACTAAGGTGAATGACTTATCCTACACTACAAATAAGTATTATTATTATTATTATTATTATTATTATTATTATTATTATTATTTGTTTGTATTATTATTATTATTATTATTATTATTATTATTATTATTATTATTATTATTATTATTATTATCCAGAAGATGAACCCTATTCATATGGAACAGGCCCACCAAAGCAGCCATTGACCTGAAATTCAAGCTTCCAAAGATTATGGTGTGCATTAGGAAGGAGTAAGAGAAGGTAAAGGGAAATGCGGAAAGAGGATATCTCATTTATTAAAAAAGAACAAATGAATTACTTAACCAGTAAATAGATAAAAATGTAATAAAATTCGGGGGAATAGCATTAGGGTAATATCGTACTGTATCTTCGCTTGAACTTTTGAAGCTCCGATTGCACGACATCCTCTGAGGGGAGGCTGTTCCACAGTCCGATTTCCTTCGCTCAAAACTGCCCTCCCGGTTGCTAACTCTTCTCTTTGTCTCTCCTCAAAAGCAGTTTTTCGAGACCCATGACGGGGGCTTCGGTGCAGAGGGAGAGGAGAACTGCGCCAATGCCAGACACGAAAAGGGCACCAACTGTCTGCAGGACCTGTGGAAGGAAACCAGAGATGACTCAGGGAGAATGTTGGTAAAAAGCACTGTCATCATCGTGATATTTACAGTATATATTCCCCTTCGGAGGTAGTGTCGTCAGTGCACTGTAGGCATTACTTAGGTTCTTTGCAGCGTCCCTTCGGCCCTTAGCTGTCCCCCCCCCCACCCTTTTCATTCGTTTTTATTGTACCTCCGTTCATAATCTCGCTTTTCCATCTTACTTCCAACCCTCTTCTAACAATTATTTCTTGGCTTATTCTATTCTATTGACAAGATTGTGAAGACTATATTAGTTTGTCTGTCATGTATTTGTGTAAAGATCGCCTCTCGTTTTCTTGTCAAATGCTCCACTAGCTAAATTTACTTATTTTCACTGAATTCCGATTGCAAATCTTACATCTGGGCTCTTAGTGAAAAGCTCGTATCATGTGGAGGCACGAAGCAGGTAGTTCGTGACGGCCATCAGGCAAACTGCGTCGTATACGGCTCTTTGTATCTCTTTTACTCATGCATCATACTGCAATTAACCCCAACATAAATTTGATATCAATATTTGAAATTAGTTATAAACATAGATGAATACAAACAGATATATACTGTGTATGTATATATATATATATATATATATATATATATATATATATATATATATATATATATATATACATATATATATATATATACATATATATATATATATATATATATATATATATATATATATATTGCCTGATAGCCGTCACGAACTACCTGCTTCGTGCCTCCACATGATACGAGCTTTTCACTAAGAGCCCAGATGTATGTGTGTTTTAATAGTCTTTTATGTGGTTTTATTACTGTTTAAACCAACTCCTAACATGATAGACACTTTGTACTTTCCGTAAGCATTAAGGAAATAGACCCCGTAGTTTTTTGCAGCGTCCTTCGGCCCCTAAATGCAACCCGTTTCATTCCTTTTGCTGTACCTCCTTTCATATTCTCCTTCTTCTGTCTTCCTTTCTGCCCTCTCCTAACAATTGTTTCATAGTGCAACTGCTTTCGGGTTTTCCTCCTGTTACCCCTTTCATACCTTTCTACTCTCAATTTACTTTTCAGCGCTGATTGACCTCATAGGTCCCAGTGCTGGGCCTTTGACCAAAATTCAAGTTCTATTCTATTCTTGAGGCAACAGGATACAGATGTCAATAAAGATTGTTTCATTTACAGAGACTCACTCATCCTGCTGACACACTCAGTTGTCTTGTAAGAATGATTCTTAGAACAAGAGTCCATATCCTGGAAAATCCATCGTGAATTGGTTGACCTAAGCTACGACTGTGGCACTTGACAGCTGACTGGTTTGATGGTGCCGCTGAAACACCCTACTTTGCCTCTTCTATTTGCAAAAGAGGAAGAAGTGGAACACAGCACCTACCTTGCTCAGGTGTGAGAAGTAAAGAGGGTAGAAGTCATTGTAGAGAAAGATGATCGTCTGGATAGGAATCGCCACCAGGAACATGCTGTAAGTCAGGCGACTCAGAGGTTGCCATGAGGGATGGGACAAGAAGCTATTGACGTAACCTGATGAATTGGTAAATGAACAGATGCATGAATAACGGGATGTAGGTTATAAAGTCAAGCACTGGATGGGCATTTTCAGCCATTCAGAGCTTCTGAAAACAGTGGGAAGAGGAAAGTGGAGTGTTCAAGCAACAAGGCAGAGAGATCCAGAGAAAAACTGAGACGAAGTGCAGGGATCTGAAGGTGACACTAGGAGGAACCCTAGAAGTTTCCATAAGAAGGAACGGTTAGAGAGTGAGAGGGGCTGAACAGCAGAATGGAGGAAAGGAGTAGCACAATGCTACAATAAAAGTCATTATATGATACAAAAGTTAATTGAACAATCACTGAAATTAAATATACATTTATTCACTGAAAGAGAAAAGGAAAACTATGTTAAGATCTTAAGAGAATCAGGTAGAAATTTATGGTCAATGGTCACATTAGACTTTCTCCTAATTTTGTTGTTCATCCGAGGTGGAATCTTCAAATTCATCTTCCAGCTAAATCATTTTGCAGCTGATGACCCCAAGTGAGTCTGATCCGTTAAAGGTAGAACCTTTAAACTTACATGATCTACTCAGTTGAGTGAAGAACTCATATATCTAAAATCAAAAGACACCACCCTACTTACGAAAGAGTTACATTCTGGGTGGCTGTTTGTATGTTGGATTGTTTGTAAGTTGGTTGCTGTACTTTTCATGCCTATTTAAGTACAGTATGATATAAAGTCAATACAGTACTGTATGTTTTTTCACCCTTATACACAATTCGCTGTACATACAGTACTGAATGTACAGAATAGGGGCACAAATCAAAATTGAACTTTTGGGTGGCAAAGGGGAGCGCTCTGAACACAATTTTAATTTGCCACCCCATTTGTTTGTATCTCTGAGTGTTCATAAGTTGAATGTTCGTAAGTAGGGTGGTGTCTATATAGTGCAAATTGAAATGAAAAGAACTCAGTTTTTTACCTCCATATCCATAATGGCACGCGAAGACTACCCAGACAAGAGCCAGCCCCCATGCAAGCCGATGCAGCGACGCATAGAAGATGCTGTCTGCCCAGTTGTACCCAGGGTATTTGCCAATCTGGTTGTAGTCATACATGCCAAAGATAACGGCTAGCCCAGTTGCCGTTGCTATCAACCACCCGAGAACAACATGCCACTGGAAGATCACAACTTGTTTGTTACTCTCAGCTTGGGATCAGTTCTTTGGGGATTCAAATGAACTCATAAAGGGATCTCTGGAGGCATTACTTTAGGTTCTTTGCAGCGACCTTTTGGCCACTAGCTGCAACCCCTTTCATTCCATTCATATTCTCTTTCTCCCATCTTCCTTTCCTCAACCTTCTAATAATTGATTCATAGTACACCTGCGAAGTTTTCCTCCTGTTATCCCTTTCATACCTTTTTGATGTCAATTTCCATTTCAGCGCTGAATGACCTCACAGGCCCCAGTGCTTGACCTTTGGCCTAAACCCTGTATTCCAGAAAAGGATCTGGCCATAAAGTTGAAATGTCACCTATGTACAGGGTGTCAAATGAACAAAAACGTTTTTCTTCAATTCAAGGCAAACTAGATATATTCAAAAGCATGTTATTTGAGCATTTTCGTAGCAATGCCCTTGACCAAGCTATAGTATAGTGCTTCTCACAATTAAGTTCAGTCTCCTACTTATTTAATATCTCCTTCTACGAAAATTTGCTTAAAGGCACTATAAACAGAATTGCTCTTTTATATGTTAGTGTACCTACCACATGAATGTAATTCAGCTCTTTAAAATACTCGTTAGTTTTACTGATCTTTCACAAATGATACAATGTCCTTGACGCTCACTATATATATTTAGATTTACACATATAAACATTCATCATATTTATACATTTGCTTGATACATAAACTGATCAAGTCATAGTTATTGGTCAATGAAGTTGAGGCCAAATAAACTGATTGATCTTTCTTCTCTCCATCTATTGCTCTTCATTCACTGAACTGTATCTTATTTCAAAATATCTTAAAATACATTACCATTTCCAACTTGACTTTCTTCTTGTCATCTCTTCGGAAAAGGATTCCGAGACCCATCCCGGCCAGGTAAGGCTGCGCTCTGCACCAGGAAGCCATGTACACCTCCTTATTATATTTATAAGACATGTCCATGTCCCTGGGTACATAAAAAGAGAGCATAACTTATGGAGTACCAAGAGACTTTTTAGAGGACCCCCTTGCCATAGGACAGAGGTTTTCCCCCAGGGGAGCCTGAATCCCCGCGGTTCACAGAAGATTTTCATAGTGCCTCTTCGACATAGGTTCCCACAGAACAAGAGTAAGATGTTCAAGAGCAACCCATTAATAAATTTATTACATTTGAAAGTTATTGACAAAAGGGAACGTGGCATAAATATTCTTTTTTCTCCAAATCAGCAGTGTGGCCTATGCTAAAACTCAAAACACTAGGAAAGAATAACAATATACACTCACATTAAACTCATTATTCCAGTAGGAATCAACTTGTCAATTCCGGTAATAATCCCAGGGATGAGAACTGAGATGAACACCAAGACACCAAGCCAGACCAAACCTGAGAGTATTTAACAATGTGACAGAATTTGTATCAAATTATCATTAGTCAGAATCCTCATAACCTTTTAAACCGATATTTTTTTTTACCCTTGGCATTCTTGGAAAAATTATGGAAAGCATTAGAAATTTTAAATGAAATGCGAGGAACATTCATAAGCTCTTTTACCCTGGACATTCTTAGAAAAACTATGGAATGCTCCAGATATCTTTAGTGAAAATGTGGGGAACCTTCGCAAACTTTTTTACCCTGGGCAGTCTCAGAAAAATTATGGAGCACCAGACATTTCCAATGGGATGTGGGGAACCTTCATAAACGGCTGTGGATCCAAGGCATAGATGAAATTTGGCCAGCCTCCTTTACAGTTCTGTGTCCTTGTATGCACGAGAGACTGACTTTGACTGTGACAAAATGTCGGTTAGTTTGAACAACTGGATAGTTATTGTAAGTGCTATTTGTTTTTATAGGCTAGTTGCTCATTACTCACCTACAATATTTAGTGTCCTTTTGGTAACCCGAAACCATTCTCCCCATAAGAACGGAAACAAAATCAGAGGGGTAACGAGGAATATTTGGAAATCTACTGCTGTGTACCAACAGACTCCTAGACACTGTAATGGGAGAAAGAATTTTGTGAGATTTCATAGACAAGTTTACCATTTACAACAAATTACATAAGCTACGCTTAAGTATTTTTCCCTATACTATTGATTCTGTAAGTTTTTAAGATATTTCATATACTTTGAAAGTTTTAAACTCAGTTTCTAAGTAGGTAGTCATGTCAAGTACTATTTTAACATAAGCCGAGGATGCAAACACAGCTCAATGAACAGTCCATATCATGTGATAGTTTTCACTCAAAGCATTGCTGTTGAAATAACTGGGTAAAATTCTAGTATTTTCTAATATTTTCTGACATATTTCGACCTTTCCCAGCTCGCCCTTTGGTCACTTCAGTATAAATTAACTATGTGACTCAGATGTTTCAGCTAGTTCTGAGAAATCCACTGTTCCTTCGTTTACCTAAGCCGTGAATCATGTACCAGGTGGTTAGGGCAGGCAATCTCACTCCGAAAGAAACCAGTAATACTAACAAACACATCACAGACACCTTGAATACAAGTCAGTCACCTATAGGTTGTATTAACCAGTACTTCATACAATTATCTAACACTTGCCAAAAGTTTGTGTCCGCTTACAGTGGCTGACTTGTTTGTGATATGTTTGCGATACGTTACCGATATGTATTTATCACATGCTTTAATACAGTGTGGAGACCCTTAGTGGAAAAAGGCATAATAGCTAAAATAAAAAAGAAGTGAACATCCCAACTTGCAGCGATGAAAGAATGTTTATTGAACCTTACATGTACATAGCAATACTGTATAATAGAAGTTTAGATCAGGTCAAGCTCACCGATGTTGGGCTGTCTGTAGCGATGAAGAAGTTTGTGATGAAGAGTGCATCTCTCCACCAGTAGTTCTGGCAAGCCTCCTGAAGAGAGTATTTTCCCTTCAACCATAAGGCATTGGGTCCGTAGGATAAGTACTCGGTGAAAGTGGCCAGAAATCCACACAGAACTAGGATGGGCACTGCCAGCCTGAGATTAAGAAGTAGAAACATGATTTCCCTTGCAATAATTCTGGAAGGATTGTACAAAAGAACCAGAGTTTTCTTGAGATTTCTTTGAACACCTTTAGAAGGACCTGGTATAAAAGAACTTGGTTTTTCTTGAATTGACTTGGGATAATGGAACCTGATACTCTTAGAAGGACCTGTTGAAAAGAACCTCGTTCCTCTTGGAATGACTTAGGATAATGGAACCTGACATTTTCTAGGGATAATTTTGGAAGGACCTGTTGAAAAAACCTGATTTCTCTTGGAATGACTTGGGATAATGGAACCTGATACTTTTGAAAGAACCCGTTGAACAGAACCTGATTTCCCTTAGAATAGTTCTGGAAAGATTGTCAAAAATAATCTGAGTGTTCTTTATATTTCTTGGAATACTTTTAGAAGGACCTGGTATAAAAAGAACCTGGTTTCTCTTGGAATTCCGTGGGACAATGGAACCTGATATTTCTTGCCATGCTTTCGGAAAGACCTGCATAAAGGAACTTGATTAATTTAGGGATACCAGTGGAAATAAAGTACTTGACTTCTTATGGAATATTTTTGGGGGGACTTGGGATGTTAGAGCCTGATACTTTAGAGAGAGAGAGAGAGAGACAGAGAGAGAGAGAGAGAGAGAGAGAGAGAGAGAGAGAGAGAGAAATAACTTTACCGAATGTATCTGTGGACGTAGAAAACGAGAAGATTGACTTTTCCGGAACGTTTCCTTTCCTATGAAAAGAAAGAAAACAGAATTATGACTTTTTCCTGAAATTATTATTCGTATGATTTCTGTCTTCAAGTGTGTTACATTTCTAGTATCTTTTTATCCTTTAAATTTAGTCTAGGTTTTTAATTTTTTTCCTCAGTTCATGTTAACGTGATTTTCTGCCCAGGATTCTAAATAATACTTGTCCTCAGAAATCATCAAAGAATATTTACACCCACGAAACAACACACTCCCTCCCCACACACGCAGACAAGTCCCAGTCGATTCCTGGTCCCCTTTTCCTGCCGAGAGCGACCAGGTTTACTGAACAGCAGCACCAGTAAGCAGTAAATGTTTAGCCTCGCTGTTGAACTTCTCAGTTCCAGATTTCCTTTATTCCTCACAATATTGGACTGAGAAACAGCCTCCCTTCAGAGGGTGTCGTGCAATTGCAACTTCTTCACAAGTTCAAGCGAAGATACAGTGCATTGCTACCCTAATACTATTTTCCTTGCATTTAAATACGTTTCTATCTATTTAGATATTTATTTATTTATTTTTCTTAGTTAATAAGTGATATCTCTTCTTTCTGTATTTCCACTTACCTCATCTTGCTTCTTCCTAATGAACACCTTCATATTCTTTGGAAGCTTGAACTTCAAGTCAATGGCCCCTTTGCTGGGTTTGGTCCACATATGGATAGGGTTCATTACAATAATAATAATATTGTTGAATATAATGGCTGTATTTTGCGAATTGATTTTACACTGAGTCTTCTCAATTCTTCTAATAATTCGCTTTTCCTGCACATCAATATTAGTCAATAATTGTCCAATGTTCATATTTCGATGGATGAAACAGCGTATTTCTTACAGCAGAAATTCTTTATTTTAAAGTATTACAGCAGGTTACTGAAGCCTGGGCCGTAAATCCATAGATTCCCCTGATGGTATTTCTTCTTTTTTTTCTTTTTCTGACGTCTGTCTGGTATTTTCAGTACTTTTTCAGTCGACATATTTCGTCCAGCTCGATGGTCATCTTCTGGGCGTTGGGATGAGTCTGGAGACACAGGGCGCTCGTGGTTATATATATATATATATATATATATATATATATATATATATATATATATATATATATATATATATATATATATATATATATATATATATATATATATATATATATCTATATATATATATATATATATACAGGGGTCTCAGATCAGGTCGATTTTTCATTGGCTGCCTGAGGCGATTCTCCTCAGGCGACATCTCCTCTCGCGCGGTGATGGTTGTATGCGCTCTTGCGGGCGTGTGCTGAAGTGCAAGTTAATGAGTGTATTATTCAGGGGGTTGCTGCCCGCGGATGGACGTTCCTGATTGGTTCACTCATCCAGGGTGCCAGTAGGTGCTGCCCTTAGCACCGATGTCAGGAGGAGGAAGGTCTTCTGTGTAGTATTGAGACTCGGCTTCTCTCTCCTGATGTATAGGGCCTCCAGGAGGCGGAGGCGGCGATGGTCGGCCGCTTGATCTATTTTCTCGATGTTGGGGATCATGTCATTCCTTTTTATTCTCAGGTTATGAGCAGTTCTGGTGTGATTAAAAATGGCACCCTCTTGGGCATGACAGGAGATCCTCTTGGAGAAACGCATGGTAGTCATGCCGACGTAAGAGCCGAGGCACTCTCAGACGGGGAATTTGTATCGGTAGACCACGTTTGTTTTCTTCAAGGGATCCTGCTTGAGAGGGGCCAGGTTATTTCTCATCACCAGGCTGCTGGTTTTCTTATTCCTGTAGAATATGATGAGTTTAATTTTCTTACTGGTATCGGACCGGCTGACGTTACCTTCAATGATGGTCCTAAGGGCACGTTCGGCTTCCTTATATCCTTTTTGGAATTTTCCTTGGTTGAAAAGTTTGGTGTCATCAGAGGTGTCCGGGCGAGGTTCCTGGTGGTACCATCTGTTCATGGCTCCTCTAATGCCCTCGCCTACCTCCCGATTCATGGGTCCATTATCGATGGGGATCTGGGCAGCACGTTCCAGCTCTCCATGGGTGTCAGTCCAGGAGGAGCAGTGCGAGAGAGCTCTTTTGATGGAGTAATAATAATAATAATAATAATAATAATAATAATAATAATAATAATAATAATAATAAGGGAGGGGACCTTCTCTGAGGGCAGTTGCATTAAAAATTATAGCTGTTTCCACGGCGTTTGATTTATAGTCTTCTCTATTTTTCTTATTATCTTTTTTCCTCAGCCTGTAGCTGGTAGATCAGGTTTGCCAAGGACATGCAAAGATTTCTGTTTTCTTAGGTTTATTTTCTCTGACGTTTCAAACGCGCTCTGGCCTTTATTTTCAAAGTGTGAATGGAATTGCGTGCAGGTTACAAGGGTATAAACAGCAAGCGGCGATGTACAGTTGTCAGGTCGGTTATTCAGCTGCGTTTTGGTTGGTCCTAGGTTGGGAGTGGCTGTTATCCCGGACTATAAGTTGTTCAGGTAATCTTTCTCTTTCTATCACACCTCCCCTTTCTCTCTCTCTCTCTCTCTCTCTCTCTCTCTCTCTCTCTCTCTCTCTCTCTCTCTCTCTCTCTCTCTCTCGCCAGTAGCCGGCGTCGGTAGTTTCTTAAATTTCTCCGTATGATGGTAGGTGGAAATTTGGTTTCCTTATAGAAGAATAGAGAAGACTCTGTATAAATAATAATAATAATAATAATAATAATAATAATAATAATAATAATAATAATAATAATAATAGTGAGTCAGCAAAAGAGACAGCAGCAAAGTCACCATGAACTCACCTTCAGAAGGCCATAGGCCACCAAGAGGCCGCTCATGAAGAAGAAGCTGTCTACAGATGGGTATCCATTCATCATGATTTGGTTGAGCCAATGTCCGTTGAAAATCTGTTGAGTAAAATAAGCCATTCACATCTGCAAGACAAGTCACAGACACAGGTTGGCCCTTGTTGCATACATATCACAGACATGTTGAAAACAAGTCAACGACCTTATGATGTAGACACTTTTTGCATACATATCACAGACATGTTGAAAACAAGTCAACGACCTTAAATTTTGGCTCTTGCTTCGTACATATTACAGACATGTTGAAAACAAGTCAACGACCTTAAGATGTTGGAACTTGCTGCATACATATCACAGCCGATCTTCAGTGGGGAACAGACCTTTGGCAGACGTTGGATAATCGTGCGGAGCATTGATTACGACTACAAACAAGTCGTTGACTTGTATTCAACATGTTTGTGATGTGTGTGCAATAAGTTGGTAACATGTGTGTCTGACGTGGTTGTACTGAAAACACTGGAAGGTTTGATGCTTTATGAGCAAAGCCCATAACTCTCATTTGAAATGTTTGTCGAGCTATTTTTGTTTGGAAAATCCTTTTCAAATACCATGTAGTTTTTAGACAACATGCAACAATGAAATGTATGAAAATGTATAAAGAATCTATCTATGACAATGAAATGTTCCTCTTGTTGGACAACAAAAGGAAATAGGTTTTAAAACACAATGATTTAAATTATTATTCAGAAGAACCTTATTCATATGGAACAAGCCCACCACAGGGGCCACTGACTTGAAGTTCAGACTTCCAAAGACTATGGTGTTCATTAGGAAGAAGTAAGAGGAGGTACAGGGAAATACGAAGAGAAGAGATCTCACTTATTAAAAAGGAAATTAATAAACTAATAAAAAGAAAAAAATGTATTGAAATGCAAGGAAAATAGCATTGCATCTTCAGTTGAACTTTAGAAGTAAAAGAAAAAATTTGATTATGTGAGGATAATTAATTAATTATTCTTCAGAAAACATGGACAGAATAACTTAGAAATAAAGAGGAAAGATCCTTACTTACATTAGGAATGGATGCTATGTTACCCTCCACGACGAGGACCATCATATACTGATGACACCAAACGACCCACGTCATTGATAGCACCCTAGTTATAGGGATACAAGTCATTAATAGCACCCTAGTGATGAAGATACGAGTCAGTGATAGCACCCTAATGACGAAGATACAAGTCACTATAGCACCCTAGTGATGAAGATACAAGCCATTGATGGTACCCTAATGATGAAGATAAAAGTCAGTGATAGCACCCTAGTGATAAGATAAAAGACAGTTATAGCACCCTAATGATGAACAAGTCAGTGATATCACCCAAGTGATGAAGATACAAGTCAGTGATGGCATCCTAGTTATGAAGATACAAATCACTGATAGCACCATAGTGATGAAGATACAATTCAGCAATAGCACTCTAATGATGAGGATACAAGTAATGTTGCAACCTAGAGATAAAGATACAATTCAGTGATAGCACCCTAGTGATGAAGATACAAGTCATTGATAGCAACATAGTGATGAAGATACAAGTCACTAATAGCACCCTAGTGATGAAGATACAAGGCACTGATAGCACCTTAGTGATGAAGATACAAGTCAGTGAGAGGACCCTAGTGATGAACATATAAGTCAGTGATAGTATGCTAGTGATGAAGATACAACTGAGTAATAGCACCCTAGTGATGAAGATACAGGTGAGTGACAGCACCCTAGTGATGAAGATACGAGTCATTGATAGCACCCAAGTGATGAAGATATAAGTCACTGATAGACCCTAGTGATGAAGATACAAGTCATTAATAGAACCCTAGTGATGAAGATACAATTTTTTGTGGCAAACTAGTGATGAAGATAAAAGTCAGTGATAGCACTCTTGTGATGAATATACAAGTCGGTGATATCACCCTAGTAATGAAGTTTCAAGTCAGTGATAGCACCCTTCTGATGAAGATACTGTATAAGTCAGTTATATTACACTAGTGATGAAGTTACACGTCTTTGATACCACCCTAGTGATGAAGATACAAGTCATTGCTAGGACCCTAGTGATGAAGATAAAAGTCATCGATAGGACCCTAATGATGAAGATACAATTCATTGATAGCACCCTAGTAAAGAAGATACAAGTTATGATAGCATCCTAGTGTTGAAGATACAAGTCAGTGATAACACACTAGTGATGAAGATGCAAGACAGTGATAGCACATTAGTGACGAAAATACAGTCATTGATGACATACTAGTGATGAAGCTACAAGTCAGTAATAGTACCCGAATGGTGAAGATACAGGTCAGTGATAGCACCCTAGTCATGAAGATACAAGTCAGTGATAACAACCTAGTCATGAAGATACAACCTAGTCATGCAGATACCTGCCACTGGAAACACCCTACTGATGTAGATACAAGTCAGTAATAGTACCCTTTTGATGAATATACGAGTCATTGATAGCACCCTAATGAGGAAGATATAAATTAGTTTTAGCACCATGGCGATGAAGATACAAGTAATAGATAGCACCTTAGTGATAAAGATACAAGCTAGTGAAAATACTTTAGTGATGAAAATACAGTTAAGTGATAGCAACCTATTGATACAGATACGAGTCAGTGATAGCTTTCTAGTGATGAAGACACAAGTCAATGATAGTACCCTTTTGAGGATTGATATAAATCAGTGATAGCACCCTAGTGATGAAGATACAAGTCATTGATAGGACCCAAGTGATGAAGATACAAGTCACTGATAGGACCCAAGTGATGAAGATACAAGTCGTTGACAGCATCTTAGTGATGTAGATACAAGTCAGTGCTATGACCGTAGTGATGAAAATACATATTATTGAAGGACACTAGTGATGAAGACACAAGCCATTGATAGGACCCTAGTGATGAAGATACAAGTCATTAATATCATCCTAGTGATGAATATACAATCAGTCAGTGATAGGACCCAAGTGATGAAGATAAAAATCATTCATAGGAACCTAGTGATTAAGATACAAGTAATTTGTAGGACCCCCTAGTGATGAAGATATAAGTAATTGATAGCACTGTAGTGATGAAGATACAAGGTAGTGATAGTACCCTTGTGATGCAGATACATGTCAGTGATAGCACCCTAGTAGTGAAGATACAAGCCATTTATGACACCCTAGTGATGAAGATGCAAGTCAATGATAGCACCCTACCCTAGTGATGAAGATAAAGTCAGTGATAGCACCCTATTGATGAAAGATACAAGTCACTGATAGCACCCTAGTGATGAAAATACAAATCATTGATAGCACCCTAGTGATGTAGATACAAGTCAGTTATAGCACTCTTATGATGAAGATACAAATCAGTGATAGCACCATTGTATGAAGGTACAGGTCGGTGATATCACCCTAGGGATGAAAATACACGTCAGTGATAGCACCCTAGTAATGAAGTTACAAGTCATTGACAGTTCCCTGGTGATGAAGATATGTTATTGATAGGACCACAGTGATGAAGATACAAGTCTTTAGTAGCACCCTAGTGATGAAGATATGTTATTGATAGTTCCCTAGTGATGAAGATACAAGTAGTTGACCGGACCCCTAGTGATGAAGATACAAGTCATTGGTAGTGCCCTAGTGACGAAGGTACAAGTCAGTGATAGCACCATAGTGATAAAGATACAAACCATTGATTGTCCCCTAGTGATGAAAATACAATTCAGTGATAGCACCCAAGTAATGGAGATGCAAATCATTGATGGCACCTTAGTGATGAAGATACAAGTCTGTGATAAAAACCTAATGACTAAGTTACAAGTCAGTGATGGCACCCTAGTAATGACTATGCAAGTCGGTGATAGCACCCTAGTCATGAAGATGCAAGTCATTAATAGCACCCTATTGATAAAGATAAAAGTTAGTAATAGTACCCTAGTGATGAGGATACCAGTCATTGATAGCACCCTCCTGAGGAAGGTATAAATCAGTGATAGTACCCTTGCAATGAAGATACAAATAATTGATAGCAACCTTCTGATAACACTACAAGTCACTGATAGCACCCTAGTGATGACGATGTGTCAGTGATAGCACCCTAGTGATGAGGATACAAGTCACTGATAACACCATAGTGATGAACGTACAAGTCAGTGATAGCACTTTACTGATGAAGATACAAGTCATTGATGGCACCCTATTGATTAAGATACAGGTCAGTAATAGCAAACTAATGATGACAATACAAGTCAGTGATAGGACCCTGGTGATGAAGATATGTCAAGTCAGTAATAACACCCGTGCGATAAAGATACAAGTCGGGTATATCACCCTAGTAATAAAGTTACAAGTCAGTAATAGCACCCTTCTGATGAAGATGCAAGTCACTTATATTACCCTTGCGATGAAGTCACAGGTCTTTGATATCACCCTAGTGATGAAGATAGAAGTCATTGATAGGACCCTAATGATAAAGATACAATTCATTGATAACACCATAGTAATGAAGGTACAAGTTATGATAGCACCCAAGTGATGAAGATACAAATCAGAGATAGCTCCCTAGTAATAAATGTAAAAGTCAGTGATTGTATCCCAGTGATGAAGATACTGGTTATTGATAGCACCCTGTAAGTGAATATAGAAGTCAGTGATATTTCCCTAGTGATGAAGGCACAAATCAGTGATAGCACCCTAGTGATGAATTGATAGTACCCTTGTGATAAAGATACAAGTAATTAATTGGACCCTAGTAATGATAATACAAGTCATTAATAGCACCCTAGTGATGAAGATACAAGTCGCTGATATTACCTGAGTAATGATGATACAAGTCATTGATAGCACCCTAGTGATGATCATACAAGTCACTGATATTACCCTAGTGGTGAAGATGCAAGTCACTGATAGCCCCCTAGTGATGGAGATACAAGTCATTGATAGCACCCTAGTGGAGATAAAAGTCAGTTATAGTGCCCTAGTGATGAAGATAAAAGTCAGTGATAGCCTCCTAGTGATGAAGGTACAAGTCAGTGATAGCACCCTAATGATGACGATGCAAGTCATTGATGATACCTTTGTGATGAAGATAAAAGTTATTGATAGCACCCTAGTGCTGAAGATACAATTCACTGATAACACCTTACTGATGAAGATACAAGTAATTGATAGCACCCTTGTGATGAAGATACATGTCAGTGATAGTACTATTGTGAAGAAGATGCAAGTCATTGATAGGTACCTAGTGATGAAGATATTGGTCACTGATATTTCCTGTGATGAAGATATAGGTCACCGATAGCTCCCTAGTGATAAGATACCCAAGTCAGTGATGGCACTCTAGTGATGAAGATATAAGTATTGATTATACCCTAATGAAGAAGATACAGTACAAGTCATTCATAGCACCCTAGTGATAAAGATACAAGTCAGTGATAGCACCCTTGTCATGAAGATACATGTCGCTGATAGCAAACTAATGTTGAAGATGCAAGGCATTGATAGCACCATAGTGATGAAGAAACAAGTCACTGATAGCTCCTTATTGATGAAGATACAAGTCATTGATAGGCCCCTAGTGATGAAGATAAAATCATTGATAGGACCCTAGTGATAAAGATACAATTCATTGATAACACCCTAGTAATGAAGGTACAAGTTATGGTAGCACCCTAGTGTTGAAGATACAAGTCAGTGATAACAAACTAGTAATGAAGATGCCTTAAGACAGTAATAGCACACTAATGATGAAGATACAAGTCATTGATGGTACCCTAGTGATGAAGCTACAAGTCAGTAATACCATCCTAATGGTGAAGATACAGGTCAGTGATAGCACCCTAGTCATGAAGGTACAAGTCAGTGATAACAACCTAGTCATGAAGATACATGTCATTGATGGCAAAGTATTGATGAAGATACAAGTCAGTAATAGTACCGTTTTGATGAAGATACGAGTCATTGATAGCACCATAATGAGGAAGATATAAATTAGTTATAGGACCATGGTGATGAAGATACAAGTAACTGATAGCACCCTAGTGATGATGATACAAGCTAGTGATAGTACTTCAGTAATGAAAATACAGTTAAGTGATAACACCCTAGTGATACAGATACAAGTCATTGATAGCTTCCTACTGATGAAGACACAAGTCAGCGATAGTACCCTAATGAGGATTGATATAAATCAGTGATAGCACCCTAGTGATGAAGATACAAGTCATTGATAGGACCCTAGTGATAAAGATACAAGTCATTGATAGCCCCTAGTGATGTAGATACAAGTCAGTGCTGTGACCGTAGTGATGAAAGTACAAATTATTAAAGGACAGTAATGATGAAGATAGAAGTGATAGTATCCTAGTGATGAATATACAAGTTATTGATAGCACCCTATTGGTGAACATAGAAGTCAGTGATAGTCTCCTAGTGATGAAGGTGCAGGTCACTGATAGTATCCTAGTGATAAAGATACAAGTCAGTGATAGTACCCTTGTGATGAAGATACAGGTCATTGATAGCTAACTAGTGACGGAGATACAGGTCACTGATAAGCAACCTAGTGTTGAAGATACAAGTAACTGATTGTGCCCTTGTGATGAAGACACAAGTCTGTGGTAGCACCCTAGTGTTGAAAATACAAGTCATTGATAGCGTCCTTGTGATGAAGACACAAGTCAGTGGTAGCACCTTAATGATGAAGAAACAAGTCACTGATAGCTCCCTGGTGATAAAGATACAAGTCAGTGATTGCACCCTTGTGCTGAAGATGCAAGTCATTGATAGCTACTTAGTGATGAAGATACGGGGTCATTAATAGCTCCCAAGTGATGAAGATACTCGTCAGTGATACTCCCTAGTGATGAAGAGACAAGTAACTGATGGCACCCTAGTGATGAAGATACAAGTTAGTGAAGCACCCTTGTGATGAAGATACAAGTCTGTGATAGCACCCTAGTGATGAAGATACAAGTCATTGACAGCACCCTAGTGGTAAAGATGCAAGTCATTTATAGCACCATAGTGATGAAGATACATGTTAGTGATAGCACCCTTGTGATGAAGAGACAAGTCGGTGATAGCACCTTAGTGGTGAAGATGCCATCCTTTTAATAAGACCAAAATGATGAGGATTTAAATACTCCAGATCTCCATACAAATGGAAGCATGACAAACACATAATGGTAAAGTAACAAATAATAAATTAAGTAAAATCAGTCAGTTGCCCCATGGGATTCCTAACACATCCTTGGACGGACGCTCATGGGACGTCTGAGGAGCTCCATGGGATTCCTCAGATATCCCATGGGCGTCCAACCATTTCTTCCACTAACCTCATTCCGTAGAGGCAAGTAATGGCCTCCTTACTCTCAGCAGTGTTGATGTGGAACATCTTCTGCAGATTCGTCGTAGGAGAAAACGCCAGCAGATACTTCAGAGGACCTGTGGGTCATATTTCTTTACTTGCTTTTGATCTATGAAATTTTTAGGCTGTCAAGACAAGCACTTGGGTTGCGGGGCGCCGGGGGCTGGCTGGCACCTTCGGCCATTCAGTGACTA
>NC_089780.1:5551699-5581699 GCF_040412425.1 Macrobrachium rosenbergii | reverse complement strand
TGTTAACAACCTTTCTGGCTCAATAACAGCAATGTGTAGTCATTACTCGATATTTCCTTGTTGAAGATTTTATGTTCATGAAGCCTGGAGTTCAGAACAGAATATAGATTTTGGGCCAAAGGCCAAGCTCTGGGACCTATGAGATCATTCGGCGCTGCAAGGGACACTGAGAGTCAGTAAGAAGGTTTGAAAGGTGTAAGAGAAGGAAAACCTCGCAGTTGCACTAGGAAACACTTTTTGGAGAAGGTGGAAAGTAGGATGGAAGAAAGAGAATATGAACGGAGGTGCAGTATAAGAAAGGAGAACGATTGCAGCTAGGGGCCGAAGGGACGCTGCAAAGACCTTTAAGTAATGCCTACAGTGCACCACGTAAGGTGCACTGACGGCATTACCTCCCTACAGGGCCTGGAGTTCAGTGCAGATAACTGTTCGTGCTACGAGCTTATTAAGAAACAGATACTTGATCCCTCTTTCACTTATGTGGTGTGCTAGGCCTATGTAGATTATTCTCGTCTGCTCATTACCCTTTTCCCTGTTTTTCACCTTAGATGAAGTTGTCAGTATGAACAAGAAAAAACTCTGAGGAAAGTAAATTTACATAAGAAAATAGTCTCCTTGAAGTAGTAATGTCTCATGAACCCACAGTTGTAAAGAAGAGTTAATATTCTGTTGATTCTGTCCATAAGGGTATTTTTTCCAGCTGAAGATTTAAGGGAAGAGAGAAAAAGGCAATGACTTTTGTCTCGTTTTTGCAACGATACTCACTTCTCAAAGCTGTCGACCACTGTTCGCCAGTGCCGGGTTTGTAAATGGTTTCCACATCGGCGACACACTGCTCGTTCTGCACCAAAGTTCTGTTCGTCGAGGGTAGATACAGATCAGCTCATCACAAGCAGAAGCAAATCCCACAGAGCAATGATGGGAGGTGCTTCTGCGTCTTGCGTTCCGAGCTGTCAAGGAAATAGAATTTTCTTTCATTTCGTCTGGAGAAATTTGTTTCAGGCGCGATTCATTGCAATCTGTGCAGAGGGAAAACTGTTTTGACAGAAATCTATAGGTTCCTTTCACTGAAAATTCCGCAGATGATTTCAGTCGTTAAGTCATGACACAAAACAACTGTGAAATGTTTCACAGAAACCAATATTAAATCTTCGCAAAACAAACAAAACAAAAGATGCTCTGCGCGCAAGCCTTTTGCGCAGATACGCAAACGGCTGATTTGGAAGTTAGAAGTTTTAAGATTCGGAAGTTTCAAAACGCACGAATTTCACCTTCGATACAGCACTGACACGATGAACGGAGCAATAATGCCTATTGCGTGGTTTAATATCACAGTTCTAACTATATATATACTGACCTTGGTCTGCATTTTGGCCCAGTGATCTTCAAGGACGCTACCAGAAGAAGAAGCGGCTGCCGCTGCCAGCAGTCTCCCGTCAGGAAACAAGAATTTCGACCCTTCTGATTTCGGCGTTCCGTCGTCAGCTTCGGTTCCACTTCCGCCCCCACGAACTCCGTCGTGAATCCCAGAATGCTCGTTTAGGGACTGGGCAGGATGCAGGGGGCCATCGGCAACATCCTTCCGAGGTTCTGGAAACCTCCTGGGATGGACATTCTGGAAGAAGGGTTCTCCATGGTTGTAGGGACTGTACGCGTGGTCCTCTATGACGTAGCCGCTGATCATAACCAGGGATGTAAGAAGAAGAAGAAGAGCAGTTGATTTCCCCAAGACCATTGCTGCTTGTATCAGTCCGTGCTGAAGCTCGCTGCAAGAGAAGATCAATTTTAGGTGAATCAGAAAGAAAATGGTAATGTCATGGAGACTATCGTTAAAATAGTAGAGGTGTGAAGATCACAGTTATTATTATTATTATTATTATTATTATTATTATTATTATTATTATTATTATTCAGAAGACGAACCCTATTCATCTGGAACAAGCCCACCACAGGGGCCATTGACTTGAAATTCAAGCTTCCAAAGAATATTATGGTGTCCATTAGGAAGTAAGAGAAGGTAAAGGGAAATACAGAAAGATTTCACTTATTAATTAGAAAAAAATATTAATAACTTAACAAACAGATAAAAATATATAAAAATGCAAGAACAGCATTAGGGCAGCAATGCATTGCCTATTCGCTTGAACTTCTGAAGTTCAAGTTTTGTAGACTCTGGAATGAACTCATTGGAATGTAGTTTGGAATTCAAACTTCAAAACTCTCAAATATAGTTGGAGTTTTAAAAGCATTAATCGCCCTTCCATTATTGCTTCATATACATAGAGCAAATCAAATATTTGTGAATTGATGGGATTTTATTACACTCCCTTCTCAGCATTACTTCCTATTTTAATTTAAAAACTCCCATTCCTTAGGCACAGAGGTAGAAAGACAAACATGCACATACACACAATACACACACACACACACACACACACACACACACACACACATATATATATATATATATATATATATATATATATATATATATATATATATATATATATATATATATCATGTGTGTGTGTACGCAGAAGCGAAATTTGTCCAGAAGATATGCAGAAGCATTCCACGATACATCCAGCGGCTTAATGGGAAACCTCACCTTATGAGAGAAATGCCGTCTTGTCGCCTAGATCACTCCCACACAGACGAAGAGAAAGAAAGAGATCGCTTATATAGACGTGACCTTCTCCTCCTCCTCCTCCTCCTCCTCCTCCTCCTCCTCCTCCTCCTCCTCCTCCTCCTCAGGCTACCTTGAAAAGAAAAGACCAAAATCCCTGAGAGCACAATTTCACCATCTGACGCAAGTAATCAATGGCGGTCTTTGACCATTGCGTAAGAGACCGTTATCTAATGATCGATATTTTTCAGCTGGGAAGATTGCACGCATTTGTGGGTCAGTTGAACCTCGCGTTGATATCAGTCGATTAGAGAGAGAGAGAGAGAGAGAGAGAGAGAGAGAGAGAGAGAGAGAGAGAGCATTTTAAGTAATCTTATCGACAGGGAAGTCAAGAAGGGAAGATTTACCTCTTGGTGGAGGTCATTACTCCGCAGGAGTGTAATTCCCTCCTATTATCACTTCTTTAGATCATTAACAAATTATGACTGGGCTATTATTATTATTATTATTATTATTATTATTATTATTATTATTATTATTATTGCTCACACCGTTGGACTGTGGGACAGCCTCCCAGAAAATGTCGTGCAATTGGGACTTCTTCAGAAGTTCAAGCAAAGATGCAAAGCATTACTGCCCTAATACTATTCTTCTTGCATTTTAATACATTTTTATCTGTTTATTAATTTATTAATTAATTTTTCTTTTTATTGAGATCTCTTCTTTCTGTATTTCCCTTTACTTCCTCTTATTTCTCCCTAATGAACACCTTAATATTCTTTGGAAGCTTGAAATTCAAGTCAATGGCCTCTGTGGTGGGCTTTTTCCATATGAATAGGGTTCATCTTCTGAATTACTATTAAAAGACACGGCAGACATAGAACAGAGGCTTTGTAAACTATGTGCAACTGGCAACATGATTGCAAGGAGGTTTGCCTTCTGTCACAGAGACACGAAACTGCTGCTCTTCCGCCCGTACTGCTACAGAATTTTTGGGTGTTCCCTTTAAACGAAATATACCAGAGAGACCATGAGACGTATCACTGTTGTTCACAGTGACATTCTGAGACGCCTCACAAACACTCGTCGCTATCACTCAGCCACGCAGATGTTCATAGAAAACCTCCTGGATAATTCGAAAATCATTGTGAGGAGAACAATGTCCAGTCTGATCACCCGACTGAGAAACAGCAGCAATTCGCTCGTACAAAGCATCCTAAGCAGTGAGGCAAGAAGAAGATCTAAATTGTGGGAAAGATGGGTTAATGAGGCGTCTGTTCTTTAAATGACTTGTTCTCTATTTTTACAGTTTGTAAGTGTCATCTCCAGAATCTGTAATTATTATTATTATTATTATTATTATTATTATTATTATTATTATTATTATTATTATTATTATTATTATTATCTTTCTACGTTTCTTGTTATCTCTGGTATTTTTACTTTTTATTATTACTGTGATTAATATCATTGCAGAATTTTGCAATTTTCAATATTCGTATTTAGCCTTCTGGACCTGACTTCTGTAACCACCTAAGGTCCCCAACTGGAAATTAATCGTCTGCAATCTGTATTTTTTATTTGTTATCACTTTTTTTTCTATTATTCTC
This sequence comes from Macrobrachium rosenbergii, assembly GCF_040412425.1. Lineage (NCBI taxonomy): Eukaryota > Metazoa > Arthropoda > Malacostraca > Decapoda > Palaemonidae > Macrobrachium > Macrobrachium rosenbergii. The sequence continues at coordinate 5,577,463 of NC_089780.1, read as the reverse complement.
CATATAATTACTGTCATTACCGTTATTTGAATTATATATTTTTCAATTTCTTCAGCAACTGTGTGGATAATGCCGATAATTATTTTTATCATGTTACCTTATGCATCTAGAGTGTGTGTATGGCATTTGTATATGCCATTTATATGGCCCTGAGTCGAAATAAAGAATATTATTATTATTATTATTATTATTATTATTATTATTATTATTATTATTATTATTATTCAATACCAAATCCAAATTGTGAAAAATGAAATTAGGGAAAAGTAAACAGAATGTGATTTGTATTGTTTTCTGAATTACTGCATTTCATATGTAAAGGGTATGTTGAAATTATTTGGTTTAAAGTATAATTATATTCAAATATTGAGAGAGAGTTGTACAGTATATGTATATAATTATATATATATATATATATATATATATATATATATATATATATATATATATATACATATATGTATACATATATATATGTGTGTATATATATAATATATATACACATATATAATATATATGTATTTATACATATATTTAATATATATATATATATATATATATATATATATATATATATATATATATATGTACATATATACTGTATATATATATATATGTTTATATATAATATATATACACATATATAATATATATGTATTTATACATATATTTAGAAAAAAAAAAAAATATATATATATATATATATATATATATATATATACTGTATATATATATGTATATATATGTTTATATAAATCATATATATATATATATATATATATATATATATATATATATATATATATATATATATATATATATTTATATGTGTGAGCGTGCGCACGTGCCAAGTGTGTGTGCACATGTATATCTAAAAAAAAAAATTGAGTAATGACCTTATCTAATCTTCATTACTGATTGTGTCATTACGAATCGTTGAATATCTTGATGTTAGGAAGGGATTTATTTTTATAATCTCTCTCTCTCTCTCTCTCTCTCTCTCTCTCTATGTGTATATATATATATATATATATATATATATATATATATATATATATATACTCGTATATATACAGTATATATATATATATATATATATATATATATATATATATATATATATATATATATATATATATATATATATATATATATATATATATATATATATATATATATATATATATATATATATATCAGTACAGCACGAAGGAACGTGTGCTTGACAATATCCCTGAGTCCACGTCAGAAGGTGAGTGAAAACCGGGACTTTGAACAAGTACTTTCATAGCGTATTTACGTTTTCAAGTGTGGACTTGAAAATGTAGAATAAACTACGAAAGTACTTGTTCAAAGTCCCGGCTTTCAATCACCTTCCGACGTGGAATTAGTGATATATATATATATATATATATATATATATATATATATATATATATATATATACTCGTATGTATATATATATATATATATATATATATATATATATATATATATATTCATGATGTTGCCTTGTAATGTGTACATCATCCTATAATTTTGATATACTCTTCTATCTATCATGTGTTATGTGTAATAATAATAATAATTGTTGAAGCATCATATATGTTGTAATGTCAGATCTCAAGACAGTGAGCGTTTTTGGTAACTTAGCAGAGTGATTTAAAATTAGTAATACGTTTTAGTACTAACGTAGTAGGTGATCGCATTTTTTTCCCTTAGCAACAAGTGTTCTGCACTCGTGATTTGGTATGTCGTGTTTTGGTTCAGTTATTGTCGCAAGAGTAACTAGATAACAAGCGCGGAAATAGCAATCAAGTTGTGTTAAGATTTATGTAAAAGATTTGTCTCATACGAGAAAAGACGAATGATTTCACAATGTGTCATGTACTGTTCTGGAAACCAACTTCATCTTATTTTGAGAGCGTGCCGTTTGTGGCTGCCAGCCGCCGCCTATTTTGATTGTGTTGAGGTTTCGTTAAGAGCTTCGTCCCGTACAGTTTTTCAGTTCAAGTCACATACACCTTTTTGAGAGTAAATGCACGTACCTCTGTCGATTACATCATGTTTTGTAGGGTTGCTTTGCTCTGATCACGTATTGTTCTGATGTCACCTGCTTGGTTTCGTTTCCCACTGGAATCCTGAAGCTTGTTCATTCTGATTTCAGAGATTGTTAGAGTTGGTTCTCTCTCTCTCTCTCTCTCTTCAAAAGAGAGTAATTGTTAACGTAAAGTGTTAGTGTGGTCACTGGTGTTAATCTTAGCTATTGAAATCTGGGACATAGGAAAAGTGTATTTGGTAATGGCACCTGACAAAAAAAGTGTATTTTATGAATCTAAAGCATTCCAAGTGATTTTGCAAAGGTTTTCACAAGTTTGTGTAAGGTAAAGTCAATTTGATGTATGATTACCTTGGTATAATAAGGTATATTACGGATATTTAGCCTTAGTGAAATTATTATTGATAAATCTTCTGTATTTTTGTATGTTATTGTGTTTGCAATCTCTTGATTTTTCACATTTTATATATTGGTGATTTAACATTTATTTGCTTAGCATTTTAAATATATTTTTGATAATTTAACATTGCATACTTGATTTAATTTTCATTTACTAAGATTTTCTTTTCAAATCTTGAGTAATTCCTGATAGTTTAAATTTTGCTTGGTTAATTTAATTCTGGATAAATTAAAATTTTTGTGTTTAGCTTTGTTTAATAATTTAACTCAAGAGTTAATTAAATTTGGTGTTGTTTTCAAGTAATACTCAATTTTTCAGATTGTGATTTCTAATTATAAATTTTGAACTTAAAAATAATTTCTTTGTATTTAATGTTTTTAAAAAACAGTGTTTCATTTATTGACCTCCTGTGAATAGGATTAATTTTGTGCATAAGGCAAAGTGATGAACATGTTTCGTTCCTTTAGTTTTGCTGAAGTGAATTAAGACCAGGGAAACAGTTAAAGTTGTTTGATGGAGTGATGCTCTTTCACTCCAGGATATTTCTTGTTTAATTTTTGATACCTCACACTTGTTTAGATAAATTTAGTTTGATTTTTCACATGATTAATGAGCTTTAAAAGGGATCACTGTTACCTTTAGAGTACTCAGTCGTAATTTATATTGTTATGAGAGTTCAGGTATCTGGCTGAAGTGAGGTAATTTTTTTAATTCCGTAATAAGTTGTACTTGGTATGCTTCGTGACAATATATATATATATATATATATATATATATATATATATATATATATATATATATATATATATATAAATATATATAATATATATATATATATATGGCAGAGGTGGGTGGATATCGTCTCCAAACGCAAAACACCTGAGTTCGACGGGTGAGTTGATGGGAGATGTTATTCACTTACACCTCTCTTGTGGCCGACTGCGTTAGTGCGTCACTGTAGTCCTGATTCCTCGTCCGTCGCTGGTTCGACCCCACGGGACGGTGGACTTATTATCAACTAAAAAATTCCCCTTCGGTAACATATATGAAAATATATTATTTCCGAGGTAGAGCGAATTGGATATTAAAGGACGTTTGTAGCTTTCTGATTATATATATATATATATATATATATATATATATATATATATATATATATATTAACTTTATCACATACACAATTGTTCTGTGCATTAGTAGAATTACTAAAAGGATACTTGATACTTGATAATGTGAACTGTTTGTCCAAGAAAGCTTGTAACTTTTTGAATAAAAACTCCATTAGATACCATCCACTTTGAATGAGGTCCTTTTAGTAATATATATATATATATATATATATATATATATATATATATATATATATATATATATATATATATATATATATATATATATATATATATATATATATATATATATGGCTGTTCGACCCTCTTCCTTGCCTCTTAGTAGAATGGTAATTTAATTTTCTCTTAAAGCTAGAAATGCAACATAAATTTCTTGCATGAGACAGAGGACAGCGGGAAGAAGCAGGAGTTGTTTTCAAACTAAACTCGCCAACCGACTGAATGGTGGGAATTTTAAACTCATAAACTTCATAGAGGGGGTACAGTTTTGCTAGGCCAGACCTTGGATATACTGTCCTTAAAACCCGCTTTTCCTTGACCTATGTACTATTGAGTCTTTGTCATTTTCCACAAGATACCTGCGACTGTTGTCCGAAGTATGTTTATGGGAGGAGTCTCGAAGACGAAGCGAATCAAGTCACCCAAGTCGACCCGACAGCTGGTGACTCTCAGCTCAGCTAACAACAAATGGACGTGCTCAGTGCTTCCTCTGAGCACTCTTTGTTTCTCCCCCTTTGTCTCCTTCATATGGGATAATTGCTATTCCTAGCGGACCAAGGAAGTTTAATGCAACTGATCATTGCATTATTTAACCTAGCGGTAAGTCAGGTTGTGACAATTACTCCCAGTTTTCTTCCTCTTCAACTGAATTTCTCATATTTCTTGTTCAAATCTTCATCTCTTAAAAAGTCCCTAAGAACCCCTAGTAAAGCATATTCCTTTTATGAGGTCAAATGATAATTGCATTCATTGTTGCCTAGTGAAATAAAATAACTGAACCCCCATGGTGTTGAAAGTACCATTCCAGATATAAGATTCATCCCTTGTGATTAGTTAATTACTAGTGTTAGGAACAATCGTTTGTCGATTGTTCCCTTAGTGGATTGTTGCCTCCTTTGTTTTTGTTTGTTTTTAATTACTGGCGAGTTGACGTCTGATGGATGGCGTCAGACTTCGTCAGTCAGGTTCGTAGCAGCAACGAGTCAGGTTGAGGGTAGCAGCAAGCCAGCTGGAGTAGCAGCAGCAGGTATCCGTACCTGCGAGTCAGGTCCTGGCAGCAGAGCAGAGCAGAGCAGCGGAGAGTTTCTTGAAGACGAGATGGTTGCCGTGTCGGCTCTGTCATGGTCGTCGTGATCGAGGAGGACGTTAGTACGTTTCTTGGAGGACGAGATGGTTGCCGTGTCGGCTCTGTCATGGTCGTCGTGATCGAGGAGGACGTCAGTACGTTTCTTGGAGGACGAGATGGTTGCTGTGTCGGCTCTGTCGTGGTCGTCGGTACTGGAGGAGGACGCCAGCACTGTGCTTGAGGACGAGATGGTTGTCGTGTCGACTCTGTCGGAGTTGTCCTGCAGTGTTCCTGTCAAGCAGCTTGGGGCTGTTTCGACGGCTCTATTGAGTTCGTCTGAGGTTGTTTATGTAACTCTGGCTGTAATGTAACTAGTAGCATGCTGTTTACGTATTTATAATATTGCTTTTCTATTTCATATTATGCTACTTGTGTTATTTGATCTATTTGAGGTTTATTATGCTACCTGTGTATTTTGCTGATGTTTTGCTGCTCAAGTGTTATTGATTTATTAACTTGAAGTTTAAATTACTTGTATTGTATTTTGCTGCTGTTAAGTAATTAATTTTGTTAGTAATGCTAATTTTAAATTAAACCTGACTCGACTGTAAATATGTACATAGCTTACTGTAAATAAATTAATTTTAAGGTAACTTTTTCGTTTTGTTCTGCTCCTCCCTCCTTTGTTTGTCACCTCTCGTCAGTCATTACAGCCCAATTGCTTGTTTATTTTAAAGAACCTGTAGATCTCGAGAGGCGAGATCGTAATATTGGCGACCTTAGGCCAGGGTTGGTTCTGTTTTGGCTGGCGAGGGTGTGGCAGCATCGGGGGAGAGTATTTTGTCTGTAAAAAAAAATTTTTTATTGAAAATATTTTTTTTTCTGTTAGGTGGGGAGGTGTTAGGAACAATCGTTTGTCGATTGTTCCCTTAGTGGATTGTTGCCTCCTTTGTTTTTGTTTGTTTTTAATTACTGGCGAGTTGACGTCTGATGGATGGCGTCAGACTTCGTCAGTCAGGTTCGTAGCAGCAACGAGTCAGGTTGAGGGTAGCAGCAAGCCAGCTGGAGTAGCAGCAGCAGGTATCCGTACCTGCGAGTCAGGTCCTGGCAGCAGAGCAGAGCAGAGCAGCGGAGAGTTTCTTGAAGACGAGATGGTTGCCGTGTCGGCTCTGTCATGGTCGTCGTGATCGAGGAGGACGTTAGTACGTTTCTTGGAGGACGAGATGGTTGCCGTGTCGGCTCTGTCATGGTCGTCGTGATCGAGGAGGACGTCAGTACGTTTCTTGGAGGACGAGATGGTTGCTGTGTCGGCTCTGTCGTGGTCGTCGGTACTGGAGGAGGACGCCAGCACTGTGCTTGAGGACGAGATGGTTGTCGTGTCGACTCTGTCGGAGTTGTCCTGCAGTGTTCCTGTCAAGCAGCTTGGGGCTGTTTCGACGGCTCTATTGAGTTCGTCTGAGGTTGTTTATGTAACTCTGGCTGTAATGTAACTAGTAGCATGCTGTTTACGTATTTATAATATTGCTTTTCTATTTCATATTATGCTACTTGTGTTATTTGATCTATTTGAGGTTTATTATGCTACCTGTGTATTTTGCTGATGTTTTGCTGCTCAAGTGTTATTGATTTATTAACTTGAAGTTTAAATTACTTGTATTGTATTTTGCTGCTGTTAAGTAATTAATTTTGTTAGTAATGCTAATTTTAAATTAAACCTGACTCGACTGTAAATATGTACATAGCTTACTGTAAATAAATTAATTTTAAGGTAACTTTTTCGTTTTGTTCTGCTCCTCCCTCCTTTGTTTGTCACCTCTCGTCAGTCATTACAGCCCAATTGCTTGTTTATTTTAAAGAACCTGTAGATCTCGAGAGGCGAGATCGTAATACTAGTGAGAGCTTCTTTAATGCAAGATTGTTATCTGGATACTTATTTTCCAGACATGCACATATACAGTATATAGTACATTGACCCTGGGAATTCCCTCTTGCTTGAAGAAGAATCTGCATCGTCAGTGCTAAGAAGCCACAGCTCAACGTTCACTGAATTCATTGGCTTTATAAAAGCAATTGAACAGGCTTATTAAATCTGTTGCTATCATGTCATTTAGCATTGAGGTGTCTGTCCTGATATTTTGAGCTCCTGTAAATAATCCATTTTCTTTTATTTTACTTCTGTTGAAACTAGTTTTGTTTCAGGAAGTTTACTTGATTAATCCACGTAGTTGTGTAATAAACTTATATTTTGTAATGTTAGTTTTCAGCTGATGACCTTTTCCACTTGATCATCTGTCCTTTAGAGCTTTATTTGACCTTAACTGGCAGAGTTACGTGGGTCTTAGGTAGAGCAAGGTGATACAACTCCAGTTAATAGATTGTCAACGTAAATAACTGACTGACCCACGTAATAATATATATATATATATATATATATATATATATATATATATATATATATATATATATATGTGTGTGTGTGTGTGTGTGTGTGTGTGTGTGTAAATATATATATATATATATATATATATATATATATATATATATATATATATATATATATATATATATATATATATATATATATATATATATATATATATATATATATATATATATATATATATACACACACACACTCATTCTCATTATGCATGACATGCATGACTTTCCTTTCATTCTTATCAAAGATGGCCTATCAGAATGATGTCGTCTGAAGAAAGAGTCAACGGCCAAGAGCCGTGTGAAAAAACGGTCCTGTAATCAGGATAAATCCCGGATGTTCATTTAATTATCTGCTTAACCTTCAGACGTTCGAGTGAGTCAGAAGACGCTTCAGGAAGCGAGCGAGTTGTGTCAGTGATTAGATATGTTTTCCTAACAATAATAATAATGATTTAGGTTCTACCGTCCAAAGATATTGTCTCCTGCCCGCTTAGTTTAATAATGATAATAATAATTCAGGTTCTTCCGTCCATGTAATATTGCCCACTCTGTCCCTTTACTTGAATCATTTTTCTTTCGGAACCCATAAAACGTGTTGTTAGTAGAAGAAAATTTCGTCGTTCGGGCAACGCCAGGACCCACTAGGACAGGTCGGACTGACAGGGATTAATGATGAATCACCCGGATCGACCACGTCAAGTGAGCCTTGGCCCATGATTTACAGGTTGTTAACAAAGGACAATTAGCATTATAGTAAATATATATATATAGGAAAAGTTAATTTTCACTTTTTGAATGTCTGAGGTATTCTGAGCATTTTCATGGCAGTTGACATAATGTCTGTCTGAGATATGTTTAAAACGATAAAAAGATCGATGGTAATGACTTGAAGCTCTTACCCTCTGCTATCAATAGAAAAATACACTTAAGAGTTTTGACATATGAGCCTGCAATTTTTAACAGAATAACTGACACTGATAAACAATGTTACTGGTAGACTACCATCAAAATAGGATTAATACAGACCAAAATAAGGATGATTTCTCTCATGTCATCGTCTGGCAGCTTTTGGTCGAGGTTAAGATAAAGAAAAGTCACCAGTCAGCACTTGACCTTGGCAGAGTGACGAACAAGGAAGCTCTCTTAACCCATATTTTTACCTGGGAGAGACACCTGGCCCTGATTAACACGGGTAGGTAGCAATATAAAGACATATAGAGGATTATTCATATCTTTTAGCTCAGCAGGACCTGGAGATTAACAGGGACCCCTCTCATCTGAGGTCGTGAAAGAGAGAGAGAGAGAGAGAGAGAGGGGATGTATGTGGACAAGCATTGGTTATATTTCTTTGGTTTTCTTCTATGGTCAGCTTCCAAGCATCCAGCTACGTCTCAAAGAAGCGCGGTAATATTGGGACGGACTAACCCTGTGCTCTATTAATCCTGGTTCATCCCATGCGGGAGCTACTGATAAGTGGGTCCTGATCCCATGGGTCACTCCGATGGTCGCTCTTCAGAGCAGCTTGGGCGCCTGCAACTTGCGTTGCTGGGAACAACCGAGTTACCTGAACGAAAGAAGGAGAGGCAAAAGTAGCTATGGCTAAGTGACTGTCAGCTGAATTGAAAATACTTGTCTTAAAACACATGATATTACACTGTTTACATGTCGGGTCATTCGCCAGTTTATCCTCTTGCATGAAAGGCTCGTTACCCTCCATACAATGACCGCTGTTAATAACAGCTCCCTCGACCAGTCTCCTAATGTCTGCGTCTTTGTTCTTAAAAATCCCCGTAGGAGGGTAGTGCCGTCAATGCACCTCTCGTGGTGCACTGTAGGCATTACTTTTTCATTCCTATCACTGTATCCCCGTTCATATTCTTTCTTCCATCTGGCTCTCCTCAACTCTCTTCTAACACCTGATTCATAGTGCAATCACTAGAGGTTTTCCTCCTGTTACACCTGCCAAACCTTCTTACTGTTCATTTCCGTTTCAGCGCTGAATGGCCCCAAATGCCCCAGCGCTTGGCCTTTGGCCTAAATTCTATATGCCAATTTGCTGCTAAAAATTACTCCAGTTTATGTAATGGTCATGTTTCCTGCTGTGATTGACAAAGGCTTTATTTTCAGCATGCAAACTATAGGCTCTTCTGTGCTCACTGGTTTTAATGGACAATCCCCTTCCGCTTTCTCCGTGGTGCTTCAGCTCACAGTCACCACATGGTATTACATAAACGCCAGTATCTTTGCTATCATTGTTATGTGAGCTATTATTGGGAATAAGAACAGTTTCAATAACGTTAAAAATGATGTTAATCTTGTCAGTGAAATTCTTATCAGCTGTGATCTTGATTATGTTCAAACCGGGGTTGTAGGCTATGGCAAGGCTGAGCAATTTTTTCTTTCCTTTTTATTTCTGTTATTTGGAGACTCAGTGTAGATAATCAGGACCCTTATAGCACTCTCTCTCTCTCTCTCTCTCTCTCTCTCTCTCTCTCTCTCTCTCTCTCTCTCTCTCTCTCTCTCTCTCTCTCTCTCTGCAGGCTGATTACCCTTTTGACCCCTCTTGGGTTTCTGAAGTCTGTGGACTCTGTCCTTAAGGTTTTCCAGCTGAAGATTTCAAAGAAAGAAAGAAAATATATATTTCATGGACCCATTCTCTGGGGTCTGCGGACTCTGTCCTCAAGTGTTTTCAGCTGACGATTTAAAGATAAAGAAAGAAAGAAAGAAAATGTATATTTCAAGGACTCATTCTCTGGGCAAGAGGCTGATTGTGCTTGCATGGATCAGGATTAGGTGGACACAGTCCACAATGTAACACACATTGTGGGTCAATTATTCAAAGCACAAGGTTGCAGAGAGGAAATTGTATATTTCAGTCCCTTTTCCATGTATTTTTTGTTTTTGTTTTATTTTATATCATTAGTTCACTTCTTATTTTTGATTATTTGTATTGCTCATGGTGACCATTTTGACGCAGAGTTTGTGCATTAGTTTTTTTTTTTTACAAATAAAAATACTGCCATTTACAAACACACTGTAGAGTAATTGGTATGATTATTATTATCATTATGAACAAACCCACCGAAGGGGCCACTGACTTGAAATTCAAGCTTCCAAAGAATATTATTAATGTGTTCATTAGGAAGAAGCAGAAGCTAAAGGGAAATACAAAAAAAAAATAATTAATAAATAGATAAACCTGTACACAAATGCAAGGAAGGAGAATAGAATTAGGGAAGTAATGCATTGCATCTTCGCTTGAACTTCTGAAGAAGAAGTTCCAGTTGCACAACATCCTCAGTGGGGAAACTGTTCCATAGTCCAACAGTGAGAGGAATAATAGTCAATGGGAAATAAGTGAAAAAAAAAGGTGGTTTACTTAAACAAATTGCAATAGTTTGTTTTATTGTATGAACTTGTTATAAGAACCCTTAGGAACACCATATCCAAAGTGGGACAAATTCTGCCATTTAAAAATGGTGTAATTCCCACTTTTAACCTTTTAAGTGGGTATATTTTTTTCATATTTTCTTGTTTTTTTCAGGAAAACCGTGCGTCTTACGGGTACGAGGTATAGCGGCTAAAAAATAGGAAATTAAATTCTACACTGGTTACTTTCCATTAGGTTTTGCTCTAAAATTGAACATTTTTTCACGAACAATACCGAAATTGGAATACACATTTTTTTTTTTGGAAAAAAGTGGAAAAATCGAATTTCGTCTCATATTTCATTCAGTACCTCCGAAACTCTAATTTCACAGTAAAATGTTATAGAATTGTCTTTTGGAATGAAGATTTTACTTTATTTTGGCATATTTGTTTTCCTTTACATGCTAATATTTTGCACAAGAGACGCTAAAAGGAAATTATACCCTATTTCAAGTCCATGCAAAGTAGATGAAAATCGTGGGTTCTGTCGAATAAATTACAACAGTTTGTTCTATTGTACGAATATATTATTACAACCTTTATGGACACCGTAATGAAAAAAAGATTATAAATTCTACCATCTTGAATTTGCGTAATTCCATATTCAAAATGGCGGTCGTTCATATTGTTTGAGTTGGAATCTCCTAATAATTAAATTTTTAATAACTGAATATATTAATTGCATATTAATAGGAACATATTTAGAATGAATTAATTTCAGGCATGGAATCTGATCCTTAACACCTGCAGTAACCTGGATCAAATGCAACTGCACTTGATATATAGAGAAAAAGATTATCTTGAAAATGAACTTAGGGATTGCACTGGTTGCAACAGATACGAGATAACCGAAAATGACAGAGCAACTGATTTATCAGCTCCTTGAGCTGATAGAAATGTAACAGAAAAAATAAAAACTACAATCGTTCTGGCTCAAAGTACAAGCACGAACTAAATTAGTCATGTTCAGTGTCTTCGTCTGCAGCTTGACAATCCTCACAAAAACCTGTACAGTATAATACCCCATGCTTTTTACATGAACGGTGCTGAGTGTCACAAAGGCCTTTGCATTTACACCTGATTACTTTTAGTAAGGCATCGGGAGCAGGGCTGTTATCCATCGTGCAAGGAATCAAGTTTTTTTTCCCAACCCCAATCATCAGGTTTAACATCACTATTTCCTAGCCAGATTTGCGTTTGATCATAAACACGAAATGAGTGACATTTAGCTGCATCACTGGTAGGCGGCAGGTCTTTGACATCAACACTTCTCAAACTCTTGATGACTTTGCCCTGGAACTTTTCCTTCCTCAGCTCATCAAGGGATGCACAATCCGCGCTAGAACTGAAGACCTGAATGATTGCCCTTTCTCCCGCCTTTTTGATTTCTTCATGAGTGGGTTTGTCAGACAGGAATGGCACTGCACACTCGAAGAGGACACTGTTTTTTCAGTACAACTCCCTTTCCTACTGTATTTAATCTTGACGTGGTATCCCATTCACACAGTATGCGTCACTGGCAAACGCCTGCAGCATTCTTCACCGAGTTGTGAACTATTTTCTCTAACGTTCTAAATGGGGTGCTTCAAATTGGATTTCTGTGATACCATGCACAGGGGCTGACTGGCTGTTAGGCTTCATGTGATGACAGAGGAGAACCAATATGTCAGTATCCTCTGCCATGACATATGTTACCTTGTAACTGCCGTGTTAACTGCCTCCTGCACTATTAGAAGATCTGCATCTCTCTCTCTGCATGCTTTGTAGATAGATACCCGCTGCTCCTTCAGAGTTTCAGACGGGAAGTCAATAAAACCCTCTTTGTTTTTGTGACCTGCTAAAAATGACTCCTTATTTCCAAAGGTAAAGATTGAGAAGGAGCCAGATGAACATCTGGGGAAACAGTTACGCCCATAACACGCTTCTGATGAGTCACGCATTTTGTTGATGCGCTACTGCTGTACCCATCAAAGACAACAATAGGATTGTGGTTTTCTTGACAAGAATACCATACTTGGATGCAATATCTTCATATGTTTCTCCTGTGGTCCATTTGATGAGCTGTAGCAAGGATCCACCATCAAAAAGAGAACATTTAGCATCAGGAATGGGCTCAGTTTGACTTGAAGTTCATTTTGCCATGGCATCTGCAAGCTGAGGCTTACTGGCACTTCGAGGAAGTTCATTACTTGTGAACAGCGATGGTGGGGTGGGTATTGAAAGCTCGTGGTTCATGATTCCACTTAAGCTGACTTCAGCATTGCTGGCTATCACAAGTGACCGCTGACACAGTGCTTGAGGATTCACCTGCACTTCAACTCTATTTTTTGACCCATTGTCTTGATTTGGTGCTTCCTTCTGAATATCTAGTTTGCGGCGATTTATCCTTCCATCATTTTGATTATATTATTCCCAACTTTTTTGGCAAGGTGAGCATCTGACTGTGGTGCAGATAATCCTGCAATTATGTTGTACAGGTAATCATCTTCTGTGAAAGTTCTGTGTTGTTTTAGGTACTGGAAAATTTCTGAAGCGTCTACCTGATCTCTCATCCTTCTGGATTCAGTTAAGTCTATTTCTTAAAGTGCTAGTCTTCTTCTGGACGCTACTTATCTCAATCACATCTCTAAGCAAAGACTGGCATGGCCTGTAACCATCTTGTTCGTTGAGTCTCATTCCATACCTCGTCCATGTGTTAAGCCTCCCGATGACTTTATGGATTTCATGAGAACTTGCTCAACAAGATCTGGTGCTAGCCCAGGCCAGTATCTGTCAGATCTTCTAATGAAGAACAAACCAGACTCAGTAAGCTGGGCACAGAGTTTCTCATTCTCCTTTTTAAGATCCACCATGTCCGGGAGGAATAGATGTGCTGATGTTGTGTAGTTATTGTGTACAGAAGCAGCAAAAAACGGCAGCATTCATTGTAGTGCCCTGAAGTGCAATGTCGGTTTGCTGGTTCTTTGAGCTCTCAGTGCGACCGCAGGATATCATCATCTCCATGTACTTAACCCATAATTTTCCATTTGGGCTCTGCTGCAGCTGATCTTTGACATCTCTGAGTCCACGAATAATTGACTTCTAGTTGTAATACATTCATGAATTTATTAAAGTGAGCAAATAATTTGTTACATTAATTGCATGTTATTAGTAAATAAGCAATTACTAGACTAATTATATATCAACTTCTGAATGATTTGGTGTACATAATTCTGTGCTTGATTAGTGGATTTTGATGCGAATTGTGTAAATGAAAATTAGAGGTCTGAGTCCTGACTTGGGAAATGTAAGGATTGCCCTTTGACCCAGGACTATATAGGGGTCAAGGGTCAAATCTGATGCCAAATATGAATTCCTTGAGATCGTGGTTCTATTAGTTATAAATAAATTTATGTTAAAATGGATATTTGAGGACATATTTCATCTCAAACAATGAGAGCGTCCGCCATTTTGAATGTGGAATTGTGTAAATTCAAGATGGTCTAATGTGTCCTTTTTTTTTACTATGGTTTTCCTAGGGGTCTAAATATCACATTCATGCAACAGAAGAAGCTATTACAATTTGTTTGACTGAACCCACTATTTTCATCTATTTGCATGGACTTAAGATTGGGTCTATTTCATTTTTTGTGTTTCTTGTGCATAATATTAGCAGGTAAAGGAAAACAAATATACCAAATTAAAGCAAAAACTTCAGTGTAAAAGGCAGATTCTATAACATTTTACTATGAAATTAGCAGTTTCGGAGATATTGAAGGAAATGTGAGACCAAAGTCAATTTTTTTACGTTTTTCAAAAGATCGGCATTTCAATTTCGGGCTTGTTTGCGGAAAAAGCTTCCGTTTTAGAGAAAACCTTTATGGAAACAAACTTATGTAGAATTTACTTTCCTATTTTTCTAGTCTCTAGCCTATACTTCTTACTTGCAAGATGTCCAGTTTTGGAGGAAAACGGAAAATATGGAAAAATATACCCACCGGAAAGGTTAAAAGTGGGAATTACATAATTTGAAAATGGTAGAATTTGTCCCATTTTGGATATGGTGTTCCCAAGGGCACATGTGACATGTTCATGCAAAAACACAAACTATTGCAAATTGTTTTATTTAAAATGCTATTTCCCTTGGACTAGAAAGGACTGTAAAGTCCCCGCTCAACGGGTTCTCTATGGTTAACCTCCCGTTTTCTACGGTGCCTTCAGAGCTGACCCGAGGTCGCACTTACACATCCTTATTATCATTATTGTGATCTGTATATTTATTACCTGTTCATTTGCCCTTGTACATGGTATATGTGTCAGAGTATTTTTTGTGTCCAATCAGCTGTTGTTAATCATCATGTTATCTATATGTATCTGTCCTGTTTTGTGTAGAGAAATAGTTTGACCTCAGGTCACTTGTAAATTCTGTACTGACGTCTACGTATATGCCGCTTTATAAGCGGGTCGCTTCATCAATGAACTATTACGGGCTGCTCTCAGAGCAAGAGCCCGTGCTGGCACAAGGCCAGCTAAATCTGAAACAACATCAATAAACTAGCAGTAATTGTCTTCCTGCTCTTTATTCAGCACCTCTCACAGGACCTCTGGAACTGAGAAGTTCAACAGAGAAGCACATTTGCTGCATATTGTAGAGGGATGAATAAATTTGTTTTTATTTAGCATTTCCCAGCGTTTTGTGAGAGAGAGAGAGAGAGAGAGAGAGAGAGAGAGAGAGAGAGAGAGAGAGAGAGAGAGTGTGTAATTGTCGTTAGTGAGTGCTTCGGTTGTTGGAAGAGGGATGAGGTCGTTAGTTTGTTTACGGCGCTGTCTGTCTGTGGAATATATGTGAGGATTTTTCGGTTTTGGAGGGAGTCTTGAGTCAGAGCTAGTGCTGGTCTGTCGTTTGGTTTTGGACAGTTTTTTTGTGTGCTTTTTGAGAGTTGTTGGTTTTCCTTGTTAGTGTACTGTTCTTGTTGTGTATATAGTTCTATCTTCTTTTTTATGTTTCCTTGTTTTGTTTGTGTGGTTTTGGGTGCTGTGTTGGCGACCGTGGACGCCTTACTCCATCTTCCAGCAACCGAGGATCAGGGTGAGTGTTGTGTACTGTTTTTTGTGTTTTTTTTAAATTCCGCCACATAATAATATTGGTGCTGCTGTTCAGACAAAAAGAAAAAACTAATTGGCAGGTTATTTCTCAAGAATACTCTAGCTCTGGATTATGGGTCCACACTTTTTTTAGTTTATAAAAAGATACTTTTATAGGTCACGAAAATAGTAGAAAGGCTGAAGTTTTTCACAAACCTAAGCCTGTAAAGTCACCAATTCGGCGCCAGGATAGTGTTTCGGCGGCGCCATTAATTAAGTCTCCGCTGAGCTTGTTTTCTTTGGTGACTTCCCGTTTTCTTCAAGCTAAATTAGTCACGCCTAAAACGTGTCAGGTCACGCATTTTTATCATTTTTACTTTATGGTATTTATACGAATGTCACACATTGTGTATCACATGTTTCTTCATTCACAGGCATCAAGACTGTATCTATATTGTGTCTCTGTATGTTTCGTATTGTAATTCGTACTCGGTCACTGTATATTATTGTTTATTGTTTCGACCTCAGGTCACAGTCAATTCCATTGTCTCTCACGGCCCGGCGTCAGTCGGCCGCAATATAAGCCGCCTGGATCTGTAATAAACCAGCAGTAACCTTTACCTGCTCGTTTCTTTGACACCTTTACAGTGGTGACCCCCGGAGTATCCCAGAGCCATTAGCGGACTCACACGGCGACTCAGTCTTGGCTCCAGGGTTTCTCCAAAAAACGCTCTTAGCGGCCTAAACACGGCGCTGTAACCAGCGTTTGAGCGTGCTGACTCTCGTCGGCGTACCCCATCAGCGTCACTAGCGGAACCACACGGCGCACGAAAGTGCGTACTGACGCGAGTATCCTACTCCAGTAAGGGGGTCAAAGGAGCGAGCATGGACGCCGGATATCCTCCTTCATGCAGTTAAACGCGGACCCCGCGGACTCCGAGGTTTACCTACCTCCCATCGCAGCCGCCGCCCCCCCGCATCGAGGCCCTCCCGCAACTCCACACCAGCGCCCCGAACACACGACGGCCGGGCAACACAATCGCGGGCCGCCCTCACCCTAAAGCTGCCGCCGTTTACGCAGGGCAACCCATCGAGATGGCTGCGCAGGGTGGAGAGCCACTTCAGAATCGCGGACCTCACGGACGAAATCCTACAGGCCGACACAGTGCTCAACGCCCTTCCGGAGGACGTGTACAACAAATTCATCTCGCGGGTACCCGAAACACTCACCCTCACATACAGCACTACAAAAAAGTTCCTCCTCGAAGCTTGCTCCCTGCCCATCGCCGAGCGGGCCGCCCGTGCTATCGACCTTGCCAATAACCCACGCCACGACCTCGATCCAAGAGACGCTTGGGGCATGGTCGTAGATCTCCTGTCAACACCAGTTTCGGGTGACACGAACAAGCGGCAGGAGATAAGCTTCGTACGGGAAATTTTCCTTCGCCAACTCCTCCCGGAAGTACGCAACCAGATCGCTCACCCCTACACCATGCCTGTCGAGGACCTCATAGAGGCGGCACAACACCTCACAGACTCCGTCAAGGCTTCACAGCGGCTAAAACCGGCCACTCAGCCGGTCAGCTCCGTCCAGCCTGAAGAGGACGTAGAGCAGCCCGTCAACGCCATCGCCAACAAACGTCCACCGAACCACAGTAGACGGTGGTCCCCGGGCTTCTGTCGCTATCACAAGTGGTTCGGAAAGGACGCCCGAAACTGCCTGCCGCCCTGCTCGTTCAACCGTTCAAAAAACGGGGTTGGCGGCGGCCAGCAGGACAGGCCGCCATGGCAGCCGAAGAACCCAGGGCCTCAAAAACAGTAGGTTTCTACGTCCGCGACACCGTCTCCGGCAGGATGATGCTGGTCGACACAGGAGCCTTCAAGTCGGTCTTCCCAGCATCCAGAGAGGACCGCAACCAGACACCAGACCCGGCCGCCTTCCTGACGGCCGCCAACGGAACCCCCATCCTCTCCTACGGCACCAGGCTCCTGTCGATCTCCATCCTTGGCCAGAATTACTCCTGGGACTTCATCGTCGCGGACGTAGGAACCCCACTCCTGGGGGCCGATTTCCTGGCGCACTTCGGCCTGCTAGTCGACGTGGGGCGCAAGCGCCTCCTCGATCCCGACTCCTGCCGGTCTCTCCCGTTAACGGCGGGACCCAGACCCACCATCAGCGCCGCCGCCCCACCAGTACGCACACCTTCTGTCGGAGTTCCCGAGGTGTTTAAGCCCGAGCCGCCAAGTCCCCGGGCCCCAGCCAAGCACGGCATATACCACCATATAGTGACTAAAGGGCCCCGACACATGCGAAGTTCCGCAGGCTTCCCCCCTCAGCGCCTGCAGGAGGCGAAAAAGCATTCGCGGAGATGGAACGGATGGGCATCTGCAGGAAAGCCTCCAGTCCATGGGCCTCCCCCTCCACATGGTGCAGAAACCGGACGGCTCCTGGAGACCCTGCGGCGACTACAGACGGCTCAACATTGCAACGGAGCCCGACCACTACCCTCTGCCCAATATGCAAGACCTTACGGCCTCCTTTCACGGGCCAAAATATTCACTAAATTGGACCTTCTTAAATCTTATTTTCAGGTACCTGTTGCGCCAGAGGACATACCAAAGACAGCCATCATCACGCCCTTCGGGTCCTATGTGTTCGCCTTCTCCACCTTCGGGCTGAGGAACGCGGGGCCACCTTCCAGCGGCTCATGGACAGCATCCTGGGGACCTAAAATTCTGCGTCTGCTACGTCGACGACATTCTCATATTTTCCAGGTCTCACAGCGAACACCAGAGGCACATCAAAGCAGTCCTCCAGCGCCTCCAAGAAAACGGCCTCGTCGTCCGTTTTGACAAGTGTACATTCGGCGTCCAGAAAGCAGAGTTCCTGGGTCACGAGGTATCTCCGACAGGCGTCCGCCCTCTTACATCGAAGGTGGCAGCCGTAGCAAAGTTCCCGACACCCACCTCCATCAAGGCCGTCCAGGAGTTCCTTGGGATGGTCAACTTCTACAGGCGCTTCATCCCCGGGATCGCGCACACCACGGCCCCCCTGACGGAAGTCCTAAGAGGTCAACCGAAGTCCCTGTCTTGGGGACCCAGCCAGCAGCAGGCCTTTTCCCGGACGAAGGCCGCCCTCACCAAGGCAACCGCCTTGGCACACCAGGATCCCAAGGCTCCCCTCCAGCTGACGACAGACGCCAGTAACGTTGCCTGCGGTGCTGTTCTGGAGCAAATTATCAACGGCGCCCCCCAGCCCATCGCCTTCTTCAGCAAGAAGTTCAATCCCGCAGAGTCCCGATACAGCACCTTCGACAGGGAACTCTGCGCGATGTACCGCGCAGTTCGGCACTTCAAGTTCCTCCTGGAGGGGACGCCCTTCACAATCTTCACAGACCACCAGCCACTGGTTCACGCTTTCACGAAGCAAGGGGACGCATGGTCTTCCAGACAGCAGCGCCACCTCTCAGCCATAGCCGAATTTACCTGTTCCGTCAGGTACCTCCCCGGCAAGAAAAATCCCGTAGCAGACGCCCTCTCAGAGTCGAGTTGAACGCAGTGCAGCTTGGTGTAGACTACCAGGACCTTGCCAGAGAACAGGCCGCCGACCCAGAAACCCCAGCATACCGCACCGCCATCACATCCCTCAAGTGGCGGACGTGACCTCGCCCGGAGGTCCCAGCCTGCTCTGTGACATCAGCACAGGCCAGCCCCGCCCTTTGGTTCCAGCCTCAACCCGCCGCCAGGTATTTGACATCATCCACGGCCTCTCACACCCTCCGGCAGGACCACGGCCAAACTGCTTTCAAAAGTTCGTCTGGCACGGGTGCAAAAGGACGCAACAGCCTGGGCAAAACAGTGCCTGCAGTGCCAGACCAGTAAAGTGGGTCGTCACACGCAGTCGGGGGTAGGCGAGTTCCCACAACCAGGGCGCCGCCGCCACATCCACATCGACGTCGTCGGGCCCCTTCCCCATCAGGCGGATCCAGATACCTCCTCACGGTGGTAGACCGTTCAACGAGGTGGCCCGGCCACGCCCATGCAAGAAGCCACCGCCAGCGCGCGTGCGCCGAGGCCCTGCTCTCCAGCTGGGTTAGCCGCCAGCGCCCCGGACCACATCACAACCGACAGGGGCCCCGCTTTCCTCTCCGAGCTGTGGTCTGCCCTGGCTCAACTGCTGGGAACCACGCACCACACCACCACAGCATACAACCCAGCGGCCAACGGCCTGGTCGAACGGTTCCACAGGTCCTTAAAATCATCCTCATGGCCCGCTGCACCGCCGAGGACTGGAAACATCAGCTGCCGTGGGTCCTCCTCGGGTTGAGGACCGCCCCAGAGCCGACGGCACCCCATCCGCAGCTGAACAAACCTATGGGGAACCCCTCGTGGTGCCGGGAGAGCTCGTAACGGATGATCGCCACTCCCCATCTCTGCAGAGGCTCCGCGACGTGGCCGGCAAGTTCGCCCCTGCAGGCGCTCATACATCGACAGAGCAACCACCTTCGTGCCGCCACAGCTGTCATCCGCCACCCACGTCTTCGTCAGAGTCGACGCCGTCCGTCCACCACTAACTAAGCCCTACAGGGGACCCTTCCGCGTGCTGGAACGGAACAGCAAGGCGTTCGGCTGGCACTTCCAGGCAGGAACGACTGGGTTTCCATAGACCGGCTAAAGCCCGCCTTCCTGTCGGAGAGTCCCGGCAGCGCCGCAGCACCCTTCCACCCAAACGCACTCCAGCACGCCCTCACCACCGCAGGCGCGGCCGCCCCAGGAAGGGACCGCCCAAACAGCAGCCTCACAGGCAGGAGGCCCTCAGTTATCCTCAAGGAGCCGCGGCACCCTTCAGCGTCCCACCAGGTACAGGGATTAATCAGACGCGTCCCTCGTCTTGGGGGGGGAGTATTTGTAAAGTCACCAATTCGGCGCCAGGATAGTGTTTCGGCGGCGCCATTAATTAAGTCTCCGCTGAGCTTGTTTTCTTTGGTGACTTCCCGTTTTCTTCAAGCTAAATTAGTCACGCCTAAAACGTGCCAGGTCACGCATTTTTATCATTTTTACTTTATGGTATTTATACGAATGTCACACATTGTGTATCACATGTTTCTTCATTCACAGGCATCAAGACTGTATCTATATTGTGTCTCTGTATGTTTCGTATTGTAATTCGTACTCGGTCACTGTATATTATTGTTTATTGTTTCGACCTCAGGTCACAGTCAATTCCATTGTCTCTCACGGCCCGGCGTCAGTCGGCCGCAATATAAGCCGCCTGGATCTGTAATAAACCAGCAGTAACCTTTACCTGCTCGTTTCTTTGACACCTTTACAAGCCAAAGAAGTCCCCCGTGATTGCCGTGGAGAAAGGAACTAAAAATAATATGAACATCTCTTACCTAACAATTTAGGTTCTAAATTAAAATTTGATTTTGTCAGGTGCTTTTGTCAATTAAAAAAACTGTTGGCGTCTCTACAGCTGAAGAAATGTCCCTGATATTTATATGAGACTCGTGTACTGTAGAATTACTGGAGTTAACGAAGTTCTCATGATTTAAAAGACTTTGTTTGTATTTGATTTCTGTTGGGCGAGACAGTCAATGACTGCACAGTTATAAAAACATAGAACAATAATATCTATGCCATCATAAATGGTAAAATTGTAGAAGTATACCGTGTGCAAAGTAATTGTAAGTCTATGGACTATAATATTAGATTGGTTTCCCATAGAATTTCGTTTTCTTAATTACAAAGATGGTCTGTTTTCTTTCACTTCTTAAGTGTAGACTAAAGTAAATAGGACCCGACCTTCTGTCTTTCACTGGATGTTCTGAAACCCATAAGGATTTTCAAGCCTCCGTTTAATTTTTTACTAAAAACCTAAATATTTAAGTCCTTTAACTCCTATTTCATTGATATTTGTGAAAGTCAGTTTTCAGAAATCTTTAACTGACGTTATGGTCGATTGTGTCTAGTAGGCTACATCAGACAAGGAAACTTTATGAAGGAATGAGGGTCAATACAAATGCAGATGTCTGACTAATGCAACACAAGTCTTTAGGACTGCTGTGAAGTATATTTGACATGAATCTTCATAGAGAGTCCGTTGCTGCGTTCGTGAAGTTATGTTGGATAACTGGAATTCGTTGGCCTTACAGTGTGACTTCTAATTTTCCTCTGTATTTATTTTATTTACTCTACCTGTGTTCATGTATTTACCTGTTAATTCCATTTTTTACTCAGTACTAACGGTAATAAGGATCCAAGTGCAAATATATCAGCCGAAAATGGATTTCGTCTCGCCAGCCAGTGGGAAACCATTTACAAGGAAGCTTTGTCAAAACCCAAGCTTTCATTCAATGAAAGTGGGCGATAGAGACATTGGGTGTGGTGTAGGCCTCTGATTGGACAAGCAGTTTCTATCCTTAGTACTTAGGAAGACTCAGTCAGTGTTGCCAGATTGTCAGAAATTTCTGGAGATCTGAAATTTTCAAATATTGTCAGAATTTAAGAAACTATGGCATAATCTTCAGAAATTTTTAAATGATGATTTGTCAGAAATATCTCAGATTTCTATCATTATCTACAGAAATCTAAAAGATAAAAAAAATGCATTCAGGCCTAGTAAGAAAATAATATATATTAAATATATCAAGTGTTATTAACTACACTTTCCCACATAAATCGAATGGGGGGAGAGAGAGAGAGAGAGAGAGAGAGAGAGAGAGAGAGAGAGAGAGAGAGAGAGAGAGAGAGAGAGAGAGAGAGAGAGAGAGAGATTGCCTGACGTCTTAAAACGTTTCAGACAAGCCAGAGCCGGAGCAGTGAAATCTGGTGATGAAACCCAGTGTTTCCTAACGTGTCTACTGTCATGTTGAACTCGCTGTCTTCCTCAGTCTAGCGCTGTGGTGGAGAGAGTTTTTTCAGCGGTACATAGAATGACAACTAAGTTTAGAAATAGATGATCAACCAAAACACTGAGTGGGTTATTACACACCAAAACACTTGTTGAAAAGAAAACCTGCTATATATAATTTGACTGTACCATCTGACACGGTTCGGATGATGAACAGCGCATTTACAAAAAAGAAAGTGCAGTCACTGATATTGTTAATGACAGTGAGGAGGAAACACTATAAGAAAACATATTTTCAGTATTTTTTAAAATAATTTAGGCTACATTCCTCTATATCCAAAACAATCTTGCAATAACCAGCTGAATGCTATGATCTATTTTATATGTCTGTACGTAATATCATCTGTTTTGCTAGGAAGAATTTTTAAGAGAAATGTGCTCCAAAAGGGGTGGAAATGGATACAGTATGGGTTTCGTGTCAATTATCCTAATGTTATGAAGTTATGTTAATTACCTCAATTTTATGATTATATCATGTTAATTAACCGAATATAATGGAAGTTACGTTTACTTTCTAGTGATCTGGAATTTTAACTACTTGAAACCAAATGATTTTATTGAAAGCGAATTAGCCATTTGCTTTCTGTATACGATTCATTTCATTTGGTGTCAAAGGAAATTGTCAATTAATATTATATCTTTATGTTTAGAGTATGTTATTCATTTCATCGTTTGAATTCTTCTATTTTTATGAAAATTATAATTTGATGGATAAGAAGCAGTCATTTTTTTCTCTAGCAAAAAGTAATTATTAAATTTCATAAGAGAAAAAAGATAGTTAGTCACTATTCGTGTACAGTTGAATTTCTTTTGTATAATTAATGCATAATAAAAATTAGAATCTTCAGAAGTTTTAAGAAATATCCAGAAATTTCGTTGGAAAACCTTCAGAAATTATACTGGGACCATCTGGAAACACTGGCTTTGGGTTTCACAGACAGTGCAAGTGCGATTTTCTGCAATTATTCTGTAACGAACACTCGTATCAGTGCGAGATTTTGCTATAGTGTATTACACCCAGTGAGGAAATTTATAGGAGTATCAGGAATCATTATTTGTTAATTATAAAGACACTTGCCCCATACCAAAGGGCACAGTCTCAATCGGCCAGTCACAAAAACAAACAACCATATACAAAAGCTTTTTTAATAAAGAGAAAGCTGACAATTGCCTTCAGATTCGTTTGAATAGGTAACTTGTTACAGTTACTCTATGAATTACAAATAAATATTGACCCTTTCCACAGGACATTCATCAGAGTTAAAGCCTTGATTATACTGATGCACGTATTTTCAAGTCATGGATGTTCAAATGTTATTTTATATGATACATATCTATATAAATCCTTTCCTTCATATAGGCCTTACCACCGTGTTGCAGCAGCCTTGAGGATGAAAGTGGGGACGGTGCATTCGATTGTGTATCGCAGGACTAGGCCACGGCCCGTCACACCACCAACGCCTCCAGCACAGCCTATCTTTGACAGTTTCTCTGTAGGAGCCATACGTCGGCACATCCATACAAAGTCTGTTGCCAAGCAGGCTTTTACTCTCGCATCCCTGGCACAGAACCTGAAGGAAGAAAGTATCATCCCTGAAAGTACCTCAAAGATTTCGCTATGGCGCTTACTCCACAGAATGGGAATCGAGTATAAGACCACTCAGCGCAAGATGTATGTCAGGAAGGAGTCGATTGACATCATGTGCCAATGGATACGTTCCCTGCGGGACCTTCAAAGACACAGGGAAGACGGCTGGGAGGTAGTGTACCTGGATGAAACGTGGTTCACAACCAGAATGAGTCATAACATGGAATGGGTGGATACCACACAGCCAAGTACCAGTGCCAATTACAGCCGTCAGGTGCCACCAGGAGAGGGGGAACGTTTCGTGGTAGTCGCAGGTGGTACAGCCGATGGCTTCATTTGGGCTCCTCCCTCTGCTTCCCTGCTAAAAATATCAGCGGCGACTACCACGGGGAAATGAATGGCGAAATGTTCCTACGGTGGCTAACAACTCAGCTCCTGCCACTCCTAGAGGAGCCTTCGGTATTAGTGATGGACAATGCTCCATACCATAGTATAATGACTGAAGAGAGTCGTTGTCCCACCACTGCTACCAGAAAATCTGACCTCATTGAATGGTTACAGCGCAGAAATATATCCTTCCCGCAGCATGCTACAGGACCTGAACTCCTCTACATATGCCGTCAAAATGGGCCAGAGCCTGAGTACCATTCGGGAATGGGGTCACGAAATCGTCCGCCTGCCACCCGCACATCCCAAGCTCAATGCAATCGAGCAGGTGTGGGGACACATGAAACGATACGTGCGCTCCTCACGCCAACGTTTCACCCGAACAGACCTGCAGGCCAGGTTGGAGGAAGCAAGGCTCTCTGTCACTGGCGATGTATGGGCAGGGGCAGTACGTCGATCACGAGCTTTTGAGGATATCGTTCAACAGATAATATGCATGACAGTATTGATCCTGTCATTATTAGTCTTGACCGTGACACTGACGATGAAGTTGACTTGCTCTTAGAAAGCGATGAAGACTAAAAAAATATATATATATATATATATATATATATATATATATATATATATATATATATATATATATATATATATATATATATATATAATATATATATATATATAACCTTCAAAGAAAATTAAATATGAAGGATTATATCCTATCCACACTCGAGTCCCGTTATCGATTGATACAAATATTCAATCAAATTCAATTCAGTCCTTACAGAGCGTTATAAGTTTTCATGAGGGGGAAAGGGTGGGGTTGGGGGCAAATATATGTGATATTAGGTGAAATAATTTTGTCTCTCATTTCCTATGAATACCTATCATCTACGCTCATACCCAATACCGAAATAAGCAATGATATAACGGTGTATAATTGCATATTGTTCAAAGACGTTATATTATGATTTATATATATATATATATATATATATATATATATATATATATATATATTGCTATTTAGCAAATACTTTAAATTTAAGAGATGTGGGGGCAAAAGG
>NC_089780.1:5534199-5544199 GCF_040412425.1 Macrobrachium rosenbergii | reverse complement strand
CTAAATGAAAGATATAGCAGCATGCTGTTAGTTTGCCTTTGAGAGGTTTCTTAATATTACGATACACTTCTCGTGTTACTTCTCTCTCGAGTACAAATGGGCGGTGCCTAACATGGCACTGCCTTGGTGGCACTGAGTGCCTAAGGATGATCAGAGGAAACGACTAGTTCTTGCCTGATGCATAAATTCAATAGGGAATATCACGGGACTTTTAACATTACGCATTTTGACAAAACTGATACAATTACCTCAATGACAAGAGAGGGGGGGTGGAATGAAGTTCCTGGAATTACAAAAGTTAGCACTGAATTTATAGATGCCTAATGGCACTTGCTCTGTATACATGAGGGATAACAATTTGCGTAATTTACACATTTTACGAGTCTGGGACTCGGGATTTATCAATAAAAAAAATAAAAGAATAAATGACAGATACAAAGGAATTATTACTGACGTAAACAGATACTGATTAGGTATGCCATTTTTATGTATTTTCTTAGCCTATGACACAGCTAGGATTATTTCTTGGCCCAAGACGGCCGCAAAGATAGCCAGAGGGCGCGACTTCTCTGGCACTGTGCCAAGTGGGCACGTATGTAAAATAACTGATAGCGACGGCATATTGTATTTTTAAATGCATCAGGCTGCATTAAGCATGGAATGGGAAGTCGTAAGACCTAGATAGTTGTTACATCTGTCAATGGCCCTCTGCATGAGCAGAAGGGATTAAATTAACATGGGCGGAGGAGGGCCTTGATAAGTCAAAATAAATGAGTAAAATCAAAAGTATGAAAGGGAAATATTAGAGTGAGAGAATTAGGGATAGTTTTACAAAGGGAATAAAATAGAATGGTGAAGGACCTTGACATCCTCTTCTGGATAGAGGTGCCAAAGGACTTTGTAGGATAAAGGTGATAGCACTTTGCCAATCTGACACAGGTGCCAGGAGAGCTTGGAAGCTCAGCTGCCTGGAATTATGTACGCCTGCGGGATTTCCTCCACAGACCTCTCTTACTGTGATGGTTTTTCTTGGTCGGGGGAACCAGTGGAACCGACCCCGGGGATGGATTTGGAGTGCCACCTGTGTCAGCTTCTTTGACAGCGGACACAGGGGCTTTCTTTGACAACTCGACCACTGTCCGTCGCAGTTCCGTGAGTTCATTGGCCAGTTGCGAATTGGCTGAATCATTACTCATGGGCGTGTCGGCGGCGGGCTGATACAGAGGGGAGGCGGTCAGGAGGGGCGTGAGAGACTCCCAGGTATGGATGACCAGCTCTGGCAAGGGTTGCGAGGCCACACCTTTGGCCGAGCTTCCACTATGGTCTGGAGGACCCGCCTCTCGTACCGGCGTCGGTAGCGGTGCCGGGCCGGGTGGAGGGAGGGGGCCAGACAGGGATCTCTCGAATGTAGTTCATGGGCATGCTCTGGCACTGGCACTAAGGCAGGGCCAGGCACTAATGATGGGTTTAGAGGTTTCTCGTCGTTGGAAACAGACGGAGATGGGCACTGCTCAGTGCCCTCAAGCGGCACTGGCAGTGATTTAGAATTAATTTTGGGATCTCCTGGAGGGGGATCGATTTGGTGCCTTGGCAGTGGCACTGGCACTGATATAGAAGTTGGGGTTTTCTCGCCGTTCTGGGTGGATGGAGTTTGGCACTACTCAGGGCATTCCAGCGACACTGGCAGTGAGTCAGTTTCATTTTTGGGATCTCCCTGAGGGAGATCGAGTGAAGGCTGTGGCACTGGCACTCGGACAGTGCCGGGCACGGAAATGGGATCGGGAAGCGATATCTGTGGAGGGCAATCCTGTAATTGATTTTTATTTATGCTCACATATTTATCTGGGGAATTTGGACCCCTGGACTTCTCGAACTTAGATGGGGACAGGAAGTCCTGTCCCAGGATGAGGTCATAACCTCCAGGAATGGAGTTGGCGACGGCGAGATTGTATGTTCTTGAGGCATGAGGTCTTGTGACTCTCAGCCTAACAGTAGGGAGTATCATTTTAAATGAATTTATTCCCTCGAGTGTGATGAGTTTCCGTCGATTGACGTTAACTCCATAAGGGATCTTATCTTCCTTTAAGAGGGAATTTTGGGCGCCAGATTCGTCAAAGGCCGTGACCTGGCATACGATGTTATTACTTTGAGGGGGTGCCACATATATGCGACCATCTGCGGGAGGGCCTAGAGTTTTGTGATCTGTGACTGCTAAGACAAGGGCAGGAGTATTTGATTTATTAGGGCATTTCGCCCATTTGGCAGAGTGCCCATAAGCTTGGCAATCAGTGCAATAGTTCCTGCTATAATCGTTTTTGGCACTGTCCCATATGAGGACATAGTAGGATTTGCCGGGTGAGGCTCAGTCTTGAAACGGCACTGTTCAGTGGGGCGCCCCTTCTTCGGTGGGGAGAGGCTTCTGAGGAAGGAGGGCGGATACACTTTCCGCCACATGGAACCTTCCTGACGGTGATATGTTTCCCACACATTGGCGAGGCGGCTGCATTCCTTTAGCGTCTTAGGGCTCTTCTCCCCTACATGTGTGGCGAGGGCAGGGGGAGCGTAGCGCAAGAAGTTTTCAAGTTTGATCCTCTCGAGGATATCGGCCCCACTAGTTGCGCCCTCGGACTCGAGCCACTTCATTAGGGTCCTTTCCCATTGGTAAGCCCACTCGGTCCAAGTTTGACCTGCTTCCTTCACCTGTCCTCTCCAGCGCTGCCTCCAGCGTTCAGGGGTGATTTCGTATGCCTTCGTAATGGCTAGGCGTACGGCTTCCCATTTTCCCTGGGAGGGGCGTGGTAGGCAATCACTGCCTTCCCGCCGAGGAATTTATTTAGTACTAGGGAGAGTTTGGCGGGGGAGAGGGTGCAGCATTCTAGGACTCTCCCTGCTCTGTCGAGCCACGCCTGAGGTTCGGCTTGGTCCATTCTCTCTCTCTTTCTCCTGGGCTAATCTTTCTTTCTCTTCTCTTTTCTCCTGCCTTTCTTTCTCTTTCTCTTCTGTCTTTCTGTCTCTTTCTCCTGCCTTTCTTTCTCCTTCTCTTGCCTCTCAAATTCTTCTCTCGTTTCTCTGGCGATTCTTTCTGCCTCTTCTCTCCTCTCCTGCGCTATTCTCTCTCTCTCTCTCTCTCTCTCTCTCTCTCTCTCTCTCTCTCTCTCTCTCTCTCTCTCTCCTGCCTTTCTATCTCTCTCTTATCTCCTGGGCAATTCTCTCTGCCTCTCTCTCCTGCCTCTCTCTCCTGCCTTTTATCTCTTCTCTTTTCTCCTGGGCAATTATTTCTGCCTCCCTTTCTACCTTCACCATATCTAGTTGCCCCTGGACCCAGTCCCGTAATTCTTGACCCGACATTCCCAGGTATTTTCCTGCCTGCATGTAGAACTTAAGTCCTCATTGTGGTGGACTCTTGTAGCCGACATACTGACAAATTTACTTGTCCAGTGATCTCAAAGAAATAACTAAATGGGTTTGGGAACCGCTTTGAAGTTAAAATATATTTTATCTCTCGCATGGCCTCGGCCTGGCATCGCAGAGACAGAGTATTTGGAACTTGAATGGGCGTCCTGAGGGACGTGGTGGGCGTCACAAATGGAATTGGCGTTACGAGGACGTGGAATTGACGTCACGAGGACGTGGTGGGTGTCATGAAGGATGTGGAATGGGCGTCATGAGGGACGTGGAATTGGCGTCACGAGGACTTATGCTAAGTTCACACTTTCACGTATCAAGTCACGCATCCGCACGCACAGCCGGAATTTGTGAAACTTGCACGTACGCGAGAAAATAAGCCCCGCCCAACTGGATACGTGTCATGGGACGATGTGCGTGAGGCATGCGTATTATAGTGCACCGCAAATGTACGCACTGTGTAAGGGTGATGTGACGCTTACCGACAAGTGGCGGCGCAGGCAGAAGCAGTGCATGGCAGAGCACGTAACACCAACGGACGTATACCGTATGTGTTACGTTCTGCATAACTTGAGTTATGCAAACGTCACGTAGGGCCCACGTACTGCGGGGGTTAAAGCCCAGCTATATAAGGGCCGGCAGTTGCACATGTGTGGCCAGTCAATGCCGTAACACCACAGCATCAAGACATACTACCAACCTGCTGAAGCAACATGGACAACATAGCTGAAATGCGTCAACTTATAGCTATAGCAAGTAGGGATAGAACAGAAATGTTGCCATATGTCATCGAATATGTGCACGTCATGTTATTGCTGGAGATTGCAGTGATTGCTGCAAAGCACACAGAGCAGAAAAAAAGGCGGCCAAGGAGGGTGTGGGCGTGGCCGTACCTGCAGAAAAGGATGGAGCAAGGTCATTATGACAACCTGATGGAGGAGTTGTCAACCAAAGCCCCAGACCTGTACAGAAATTTTACCCGGATTGCCAAGGACCTCTTCAATGAAATTGTTGAACGAGTCACCCTACATTCAGAAGAAAGTGACATTCTGGAGGAAACCCATTGAGCCAAGCCTACGTGTTGCTATCACCCTACACTTCCTTGCTACAGGTGATTCATACAAGAGTCTGCAATATTTGTTCCGGGTAGCCCACAACACCATTAGTCACATCGTACCAGAGACCTGCAGGGCCATTGTTGCTGCCTTCAGGGATGAGGAACTGCAGGTGCCACAAACACCT
Organism: Macrobrachium rosenbergii; assembly: GCF_040412425.1. Lineage (NCBI taxonomy): Eukaryota > Metazoa > Arthropoda > Malacostraca > Decapoda > Palaemonidae > Macrobrachium > Macrobrachium rosenbergii. The sequence goes on along the minus strand of NC_089780.1, from coordinate 5,539,552 downwards.
GACCCCGCACGTAATTGGAGCTATAGATGGGAAATACATTAGGCTCCGTAACCCTCCCAAAGGCGGTACGCATTACTTCAACTACAAGAAGTTCTACTCCATGGTATTACTTGCAGTTGCTGATGCTTCATACAAGTTCCTATACGTCGAAGTGGGTGCCATTGGGTCAGAGTCAGACGGTGGTGTATTTGCCCAAACCCGACTGGCAGAAATGCTGTTGCAAGAGGAAGCAAATCTTCCCCAACCGGATGCCCTGCCAGGTCAACCTAATGGATCTCCTGTGCCCTACTTCGTAATTGGCGATGATGCCTTCCCCCTGAGGAATTACCTTATGAAGCCCTACCCCAAAAGAGGACTTAGCAAGGAGGAACGGATTTACAACTACAGGTTAAGTAGGGCACGCAGGACGGTGGAGAACGCCTTTGGGATTCTGGCAAATAGATTCCGAGTATTCCACACCGCAATATGCTTGAAGCCTGACCATATAGAGCCATTAGTGATGTCCGCATGTGTTCTGCACAATATGATCATAAGAAGAAATGCACACAGACAAGAAGATCAGGAGCACCCCGTCACACATGCTGTCATCCCTGGTAGCTGGAGGAGTGACCCGTCCTTAGGAGCAGCCCTTCCAACCGTGACCGGCAACACTGCAACAAGGGATGCAAAGGAACAGCGTAACATACTGAAGGAATACTTTTCATCGGCTGAAGGCTCCGTGCACTGGCAGGAGAACATGATTTAGTTACTTTCCTGCATACCTGATTGTTGTAATTACTTAAATGAGTGTTCTTGCATTTATTTTGGACTTATTTAAAATTCAATAATGTATTTATTCACGATTATTTTGCCCTCTGTATTTGTGTACTGTTTGTTTTAGTTGATTTAATAAAAGATATTGTTCAAACCCATGATATATTATTCTCATCAATACTTGGTAATTGGGAAGAGGGTAGAGCGGGACATGACATTGCAAATGTATATTTAATCAATATGAAACATACATATAAATAAAAGAAAGAAGATGTAGTTATTTTGCCCTTTTAATAATTTCTTAACATGGATTCTATTCTGATATGTTAATTCTATCATTTTTGAAAGTATCTTCTCTTAACATTGTTTCTGTTCTGATGTGATAATTCTATCATTTTTGAAGGTATCTTCTCTTAACATTGTTTCTATTCTGATGTGATAATTCAATGTTTTTGAAAGTACCTGCTCTTAGCATTTACACTGTTGATATTCTGATATGAAAATTCTATCTTTTTGAAACTACCTTCTCTCCGATATTTGTGACGTTTTATATGACTTTGGTCTGTTGTCATTTTGTTTCTGTGCACATATGTTACATAAAGTATTTTGAACTTACTTCAAAGTCAGTAATGTATACTGAAATGTTAGTGTGTTCAGGTTCATTTTGCCTACTTTGTGTACTTGTATTTTAGCTACTTCACTGAATACATGATATTTGAACAGAGGATAGAAGTAGACATGATATTGCAAAAGATATTTAATACAAAACACAAACATACATATAAATATAAACACAAGAAAATACAACAAATATAAACACAAGAAAATACAACAAACAAGTTAATTTTGTAAATTATTTTTAAAAAGTCGTGTCAGTCGACAGGTTGGCAAGTTCTTTTGGTGTCGATGTCACCAACTGTGCTTGCAGGAGCGCCAGCTGCTGTGCAGTGAGTGACCGCTGGTGCTGCGATACCGACAGGCTAGGAGGAACTGCAGGTGTCTGACACTCTGCTGCCACTGCCATGGTGTGGGTCATCATGGCCCTCGACAGCACCGTGGAGCCGTCTTTGGTGGCACGGATGTACCGGTGGATGGCACCCAGAACCTCCATTTTGAGGTTGAGATTCAGCTGCTCTGACACCTGCGCACACTCGTCCTCGACCTCTTGGAAAAACTTCCTCCAGTAGAGGACGTGCGGGTTATGAGGAGCTGGCTGAACATTCGTGGCGTTGAAGAGCTCGGAAACTTGGTTTTTCCGAGCCTTGGTGCTCGCTGGCTCACCAACTGGAGAGGGCGAGGGCATCGGTGTCGGGGCAGAAGAAACACGAGCAGCAGACAGGTCCAGAGCTTGGGCAGGGGGATGGCAGCCACACAGGCAGCCTGTAAAAAGAGGAGTAACATATATGAGAAACTGGTATAAAATGTACATTGAATGCATGGAAACTACAGTTTGTCATAACGTTATATTCAGTAATAATTATGCATGGAAGCACATTAAAACAGACATACCATCGGAAGTCCCAACACCTTTGGCTTCCCTTGACGCACAATGTGCGGCTTCAGAAAGTGAAAAATGTTGAGAATCCATTTCTCCCGGTCCGTCAGCTGTGTCCCGTCTCTTGCCCACTTTTCCCTGCCGTGAGCCACCCAAAACGACTCCTGAGGGGCGTAAACCACGTCCTCAGATCACGGCCGCTCACGGGAGGAACAATTGAGTGGCCCCTCTCTTCGAAGGCCCTCCACACCTTGGACTTGTCCTTGTAGGCTGTGAGGCCCTTGTTATAAATAAAATCAGCCTCGGTCTCCAGCCACTCGCCAACAAGCCTCTCGTTTTCCTCCGAGAGGAGCACTGACAGGTTCTTCCGTCCCTGACCTGTAGGGCCATCTCCTTCAGGAGTGCCTTCGGTGTCGTCGATGGCATTCCCCTCGTGGACGGTGCCACTGGTGGCGGCGGCGGGGTTGCTCTCGTAGAGGAGGGCAAGCTCCTCTTCCTCCTCCTCTAGCTCACTCTCCATCACGAGCTCGTCGGCCTCAAGCTGCAGCACCACAGCATCACTGCCTGAAGGGGGACCATCAGCTTCTGAAGGCTTTGGGTATGGGGCAACTCCAGCTGCCAGGGCTCCTGGAGTTCTCAGGGCCCCTTTCCTGGTCCTCTTCAGCATGGGTCCTTTGGGCATCTTGGCTGCAGTGGATGACGAAGACGGCGGCGCTGACGGAGAGAGCAACAGGATGCTGGCCGGAGAAGCACTGACCCGGAAGCGCGCCACCTGTCCCTTTTATCCCAGGTCAAAGCGTTGCCACATCTCCGTGGTTGCGGGCGATGTGGCAGTGTTGCCGCGTCTACTCCCACGCCATGCCCTGGTGCAGCGTGGGCTCCAAGGTAAGGTCATGGCAGCTGCGCAGTCAGCCCGCGGCTGGCGCCACGCTGTGCGGGTCGGGCCACGCTACCTGACAGCTGACCTGGCCACCCACGCAGGGTTTTGAGCAGGTCGAAAGGTTCATGGCCCCCGGCGCACACCCGGGTGGTCCGTAATGGTCACGCTGCATGCTGCCGCACTTACACAGTACTTACGGTACATTTACATTGTATTTGCGTTGTGTTTACGTACTTTCTGGCTCCGCCCCGTTTGTGGCCGTGCATGGGCATGCGTGCCTTGATACGTGAATGTGTGAACATAGCATTAGTGGGTGTCACAAAGGACGTGGGTTTGGCGTCACGAGGACGTGGTGGGCATCACAAAGGGCGTGGGTGTCACGAAGGACGTAGAATGGGCATTACGAAGGACGTGGAATTAGCGTCACGAGGACGCAGAGTTGGCGTCACAAAGGACGTGGATTGAGCATCACGAAGACGTGGTGGGCGTCACGAAAGACATGGAACGGGCGTCACAAAGGACGTGGGTTTGGCATCACGAGGACGTGGTGGGCGCCACGAAGGACGCAGAAAGGGCGTCACGAAGGATGTGAAATGGGCATCACGAGGACATGGTGGGCGTCACAAAGGACGTGGGCATCACGAAGGACGTGGAATGAACGTCACGAAGGACATGGAATTGACATCACGAAGGATGTGGAATTGGCAGCACGAAGGACGTGGAATTGTCATCACGAGGACGTGGTGGGCGTCACAAAGGACATGGGCATCACGAAGGACGTGGAATGAGCGTCACGAAGGACGTGGAATTGACATCACGAAGGATGTGGAATTGGCAACACGAAGGACGTGGAATTGGCATCACGAGGACGTGGAGTTGGCGTCGCGAAAAACTGAGATTTGAGTGTCCTGTAGGACTTAGGATTTTGGGGCGTCTTGTAAGACGTGAGAGTTTGGGTGTCGCATAGGACTTAGGATTTGCGGCGTCTCATAAGACTGAGAATTTGGGCGTCCTGTAGGACTTAGGATTTTGGGGCATCTCATAAGACGTGAGAGTTTGGGCATCCTTTAGGACTTAGGTTTTAGGCGTCTCATAAGACTGAGAATTTGGGCGTCCCATAGGACTTGGGATTTTGGGGCGCCTCGTAAGACATGAGAATTTGAAATAGAAAAAAAAAATTTCGCTGAGGGTAGCCCGAGTAGGAGCAATTCTAAACGACAAACTACTCGGGAGGGAGGAGGGCGAAGACCGTCTGTTTCCCACCGATGTGGCTATTTTTAGATACTGGTTGAATGACCCTTTGTGTTTACTAAACACCGTCTGGTCTCCTGACTACGGGGAAATTTCCCAGGATGGGTATATAATGACAGAATTTCGCTTTCCTAATATCTAAGTTCTAGCCATTATGAGAGAGAGTATTTCAGCAATGCAAACTGACTTCGTTTTGTCCCACGTGGGAATTTATTCGCGCCTAAATAATTTGCCAATCCGAAATGCGAAGTAACATTTAACACAGAGGAATTTCTGTCACACTATTCCTCGAACAGAAAACCGGCAAAGATTTTAACACAGGAATTTCGCACTATTCCTCAAACAAAAATGGTTAGCACTTATTATTTCCTATTTAACTATCCTGAAAAGGGCATGCATTACGAAACTAATACGGTGGTTCTCCCTCGGTGGGTACATGCATCCCTAATTCCCTAATTTCCTAGGAACAGTCACGATTGTAAAAATAATATAAAAAAATGTTAAGATACTCCACTTAACGTGGATCCATCTTGGTCTGTGCTCTTGGTACCAGGTTCGGAATTCGTCTTGCACCCAGCTGAACTTTGCTAATAGCTGATCTGGCGAGTTGCAAATGCAATGAAGCAACAATAGAGGGGAAAATGCAACTGCTAAACGAGATCTATGGGAAGGTCGCCATTTTTATGATTTCCCTGGGGTTACATGATTTCTAGAGATTTTTACAGGCCAGCAACAGAAACTTTATACTTTATTTGGCCTTGGAGTTCTGACTTACATAAAGGGAAAATTGTAAAAAACAAAGAAAAAGGGGTGATTTTAGGAGCTGAAGGCTCTACTTCATAAGGAAATGTTATGTAAACACTTGGGATAAATTAAGGAATTATATTTACAAAAGAAAAGCATTAGAAGGGAAAATGGGTAATTGAATTGTTAAAGGGCTTGCAACGCCTGAAGATCCTCTTACTGGAGTCTTG
>NC_089780.1:5511699-5529199 GCF_040412425.1 Macrobrachium rosenbergii | reverse complement strand
TCCTCCCTTCCTTACTTCCTCCCTTCCATCCTTCCTCCCTTCCATCCTTTCTCCCTTCCATCCTTCCTCCCTTCCTTCCTTCCTCCCTTCCTTCCTCCCTTCCTCGCTTTCCTATATTCCTTCCTTCCTCCTTTCCTATATTCCTCCCTTCCTTCCTTCCTCCCTTCCTTCCTTCCTCCCTTCCTTCCTTCCTCCCTTCCTTCCTTCCTCCCTTCCTTCCTTCCTCCCTCCCCCACTCGAGTAGGATGCCTTGACGAGGTGAGGGGCTAAGGGACCCTGGCCTTTGGACCCAGGTCCTGACGAATCATCCTACATAGTTTTTGGTTTAAATGGCGTGGACATTTCCACATTCGCAAAATTTTACTGCTTAGGTGAGTCTGAGAAGGGATCGTTTTTTGCAAGGGGTTCGCATTCGAAGATAATTGTGGGAGTTGTGATGGTTGAGTCACCACCCGAGATAGTTTGGACCTAAGAGATGGTGATGGGATTTTTCCCATTGCTATCTTGAGGGCGGAACCATCTCCGGGGATCAGCCCATCGGAATCCAGGGGGGGCTGGTTTTTGGAGGTGGGACTCCTGGCTTTTGTCCGGAAGCCCACCAGTACGGTTGGAGTGGGGAGTCATTCCCCATTAGTGGGGGCAGAACTCCCAGCAGGCGGATTGGCTTATACCTGGGCCACTGCAAGCGTACTGGTGCTATCCTGAAAGGGTAGAGTATGGGGTGGACTGTTGGGAGTCAACTCTCACTTGTGCCATTGGTGGAGAATGCGAATACCTGACTGATCTACGATACACTCTTGATATGACCAAGCAGTTTTGGGTGGGTGGATGAACCAGTTTGTGTGTGATGGTCTGATGTGTGCATGCTTGGCATCTTGGGGTCTCTTCGCGGGCTTTGGGAGTGTGTTGGGGTGGGGAAGCTGAGCAGTAGAGCTGCCCAGTTTGCCCTTTTTGATATGCTGTTGGGGTCTGTGCGGGGGCTCTTGGGTGTCGGGTGTGCACTTTTTGGACTTTTGCATGTGGACTGGTTTAAACTTATGGATTTGGCTTTTAGTTCTCCCTCCCCTGGATCCGACGACTTAACGGCACTGGCAACGACTTCTGGCATGAACATGGATACAGGCTTGGCTGTTGGACAGAACCAAACACTGAGACACCAGGGTGTTAATAAATCTGGTGGATTTGATTCAAATAATAGGGTCCTTTATTGCACTAATGTAAACTTGTCATTAAATTACGAATGTTTATACAGTGTAGTGAAACAATTCGGCAAAGTGGAAAGAATTAAATTAATTCTAGAAAAAGATAAGCAGTCATTTTGTGCTTTTGTCAAATTTTCCTCTCCCTTGGAAGCTAGTGAGGCACAACAGACTCCATGGCCACATTCTAAATGACTCAGTTCTCAGCACGAAAGTGTTTTGAGTGAAAAACTTGAATGATGAGCCATTTGACTTTGTTCCAAAGGCTGAAGAACATGGACCAGTCCCATGTACCAGAGCTCTTCCTCCCCCTTTATGGCATGTTGCTATCTACAGGGAGGGAGGAAAAAATTTGATAAAAGCTGCTGACTGCATTGAGAGCAAGGTTGGTTCCATTCCCATTGGAAATTTAAAACGGTATGGAAAGAACCTTCTAATAAAAGCTGGAAATGAGACTCAAGCAGTTCTGTTATCTAACTTTAAACCTCCTGAAAGTGGAAATATTGAATCTATTTCATCTCACAAATTCTTTAATACACTGAAAGGAGTAGTTTACTCAAAAGACTTGCATGTTTTTAAAGAGGAGGAGATTCTCCATCGATGTCCTCCTTGTGTATCTCATGTAAAAAAAACTGGGTGGTGATGCAGCTATCCTTTTAACCTTCTCCTCCAATTACCTACCTGACACCATCATTGTTGGCCATGAGAGGATGCAGGTAAAAAAATATAAAAGAAACCCTAAACAGTGTCGCAAATGCTTTGAATATGGCCACATTCAAAACTCTTGCAATAATAATAAAAGATGTCCTGTGTGCTCTGCAGAGCACAATAATTTTGACGATTGCGAAGCAGCCCGATACTGTTTTCTTTGTAAGGGTGATCACACTCCAAATTCTAGGGCTTGTCCCAGATATAAATTTGAAGAAGAAGTGTTGGCAGTGGCAGATAATGAACACATCAGCATTAGTGAAGCAAAGCGCACGGTAATGGAGGCAAACAAAAGTGCCAACACTACGTATGCTTCTGTAATAAAACTTATGAAAACTTTCAGCAATGTAAGACCACCAATAACTGCGTCTGATAGCAGATATCACAAACCTGCTATTTCTCGAACTATAAATAATAATGAAAATCTCCAAACTGGTGAGAAACTTTCGTCGGCAAGTGCTTTGGAGTCCAGTACCAAAAATTGTACTTCCAAAAGCACAGAAAATTTATCTTCCACCACATCCGCAGCTGTCGATTCATCTCCAAAAATAAGGGTGCCAAAATCAACCAATAATTCAGGAAAATATTCTGAAAATACTTCAAACCAAAATAAGCTAAAGGAACAATCCCAATTATATAGAGCTAGTTTAGAGCCATCAATCGCCACAGCCACAAACAAAAATAATAATAAAACTACGGTTGCAACTACCAAGAAACGCACAAGAAATAGTTCCCCAAATAATGATAATTTTTTAATAAAAACTTCAAATGGGTTCAGTGTTTTGGAAGACATCTCTCCTCCTAGAAAGGTGGTTCCAAAAGTAGTTTCAGAACAAAAACATCTGAGTTCAGTTCAGTCTTGCCGCCCTAAGACAAATAGGATTAGTGGTGCACAGAACCACAGTAGTAATTCTGAACATCAGGTTCATAATAAAATATATGAAGATCAACCAAAGACCCTGAACACCAATTCAGATGAAAAGGGATTAAGAAAACAGTCTCTTATAAAGGAGAATTTCCCACTCCACCCTAGGAACAGTATTTCCCCTCCAAGGAGTGGGAAGTAGCACATTTTACCACCTTAGCATTCTTGCTCGATATCCTTCAGTGGAACTGTAAAGGTCTCAGAGCCCATACAGAAGACCTTAAAGTTTTAATGCATGAATTCAATCCAGGGATTATATGCCTACAGGAAACAATGTTAGGCAACTCTGCTTATAATCCTGGACTAAATTATTCAATATTTAAATCATATCCCCCAACTGGTGATCGTGCCCATGGAGGTGCTGCAATTATTAATAAATCTCTACAGCACTCCACAATACAGTTAAATACAACACTACAAGCTGTCGCTATTTCAGTCATTTTGGAAAAGAGGATAACAATCGGCTCCTTATACCTTCCACCAGACCTTGCTTCTGACATTGGAGATATTCAGTCGTTAATTGACCAACTTCCAGCTCCTTTACTTCTGCTAGGTGATTTTAATGCCCACAACCCCCTTTGGGGAAGTCGGTTTTTAGATAGTAAAGGGAAATTAATCGAAGACCTTATTGACAGGAATGATGTTACCCTGTATAATAATGGGTCAATGACTTTCCACAACATTCACGATAATCATTTCTCTGCACTGGACCTTAGTATTTCTTCAACTAGTATCCACCTTGATTTTAATTGGTCTGTTAATGAAGATTTAAATGGAAGTGATCACTACCCGATCCATTTGAAATATGCTCTGAATGCTCCATCTGAAGTTTTACCTAAGTGGAAGGTAGAGGACGCAGACTGGGATAAATTCAGTAAGGGTGTCAATCTAGATAGGGAGTTTGAGTCCTTTCATTCTCATCTAGATGCGTATGATTACTTTATTGAATCTACTTTGAAGAGTGCTGAAAGCTCGATTCCAAAAACAAAAGGCAAACCTCGTAGACCTGCAGTTCCCTGGTGGAATAAGACATGTGGTATTCTGAGAAAAGTGACTAGGAAATGCTACAGACGTTACAAAACTAGTGGCTCCTCAGTCTAAATTAATCTACAAACGTGCTTTAGCCAAGCAGCGGCTTTTTATAAGAAAGCCAAAAGAGAATGGCTTTACTATATTAATGGAATAAACTCCAAGACCCCACTAAGAGTGGTGTGGCGCAAAATAAGGAAGCTGAGTGGAAAATTTGTAGCATCACCATTACCCTCATTAAAAATAAATGACTCTCTAATCACAGAGCCCACTGAAGTTGCCAATGAGCTAGGAAAACACTTTTCTAAAGTTTCCAGCCCTAACAATTATTCTCCAGAATTTCAAAGAATTATGAATTCTGAAATGTGCCTGAAGTTTGATTCGGGAAAATCTGAACCATACAACTAAAAATTTTCCCTAAGAGAACTTCGTGAGGCGCTCTCCTCAAGTGAATCCACAGCTCCAGGTGAGGATACAATCATATATGAAATGCTGAAAACCCTCCCAGATGATGCCAAAAAATATTTACTGAAGATTATAAACAAAATATGGGAAACAGGAATTTTACCCAAGGACTGGAAAATATCCATAATTGTCCCTGTTAAAAAGCTTAATAAAGATGTTTCCCAAGCCACCAGCTATAGACCAATAGCTCTTACCAGCTGTGTATGTAAAGCTGATGGAGAAAATGATAAATACTAGACTGGTTTGGCACCTGGAGACCAAAGGATTACTATCGCCATTTCAATTTGGTTTCAGAAAAAACCGCTCCACCCTTGATCCCTTGCTGAGGCTGACCAACCAAATCCAGCAAGGATTCGCCAAAAAGTGTCAGACCGTTGGCATATTTTTTGACTTGGAGAAAGCATATGACACTACCTGGAGAATTGGTATCATGAAACAATTGCACAAGATGGGCATATGTGGAAGAATGGTCAGGTTTATATATTCCTTTTTAACAGACAGACTTTTTAAGGTAAGAGTGGGAAACTCCTTCTCCCAACCTTTTATGCAGGAGGAAGGAGTTCCCCAAGGAAGCGTTTTAAGTGTAACACTTTTTTCAGTGGCAATAAATAGTGTGATTGAAAAAATCTCACTCCCTGTTAAATGCTCGCTTTTTGTCGATGACCTTGCAATATACTGCACAGGATATGATTCCTTGTCTGTATGTAAACATTTGCAAAGGTCTATTAATGCTATTACTAAGTGGGCTGATGAGAATGGTTTCAAATTCTCCTCTTCCAAAACAGTTGCAGTAAGATTCACCAGGTGCCGGCGTGTGGAAGAGGTTCCCACACTTAGTTTAAAAGGGTCCATCCTTCCTTACGAGTGAAGTTAAATTTCTGGGGATGACTATTGACCATAAATTAACATGGGCTAGCCACATAAATGCCCTAAAGTTTAATGTTAAACAATCTATGAATATTTTAAAGGTTGTTTCTGGATTTAGTTGGGGGGCTGATAAGAAATCCCTTCTGAGGCTATATGACTCACTGTGTCGATCTAAGCCAGACTATGGCTGTCAGATTTATTCCTCAGCCTGTAAAACCAAGCTAAAGGAACTGGATGTTGTACACAACATGGGGTTGAGAATATGCTCAAGGGCTTTTAGAACTTCGCCTGTTGAAAGCATATATGTCGACACAGATCATTTACCCCTTGATCTAAGAAGGCAAGAGCTAGGGTTGCGACACATAGCTAGAATGAAAAGTGCTCCCAAAAATCCCTCCTTTCAAGCACTAAAGGAAACAGACTCTCAAAGTTTTTCTGGTACAAGAGTTTCTAAACCATTCCAAATTAGACTGAATGAGAATGTTAAATTTAATCATCTTAAATCCCAGAATGTCCTGGAAGTAGAATATCCTGTAAATCCTCCATGGCTTATCCCAGAAGCATCAGTATGTAAGAAACTGTGTAACAAAAAGGACTGCACTGAAGAAGAGATTAGGGGAAAATTCTTAGAGCACGATGTTACCCATACTAATTTTACAAAGATCTATACAGATGGATCAAAGTCAGATAGTGGTGTTGGTTGCGCTGTTATCCTTGGTGATACAGCGTACACAGCTAAATTACCTGACTCTGCATCAATATTTACTGCCGAATTAGCAGCCGTATTCTCTGCCCTAGATTTAGTTTTTCAAAGTAGTGACTCTAATTTTGTCATATACTCAGACTCTAGAAGCACCTTAGAAGCTATTAAAAAATTTAATAGCTTTCATCCATTAATTCAAAAAGTTCAGGAGTGGCTTTTTCGTATACATTGTTGACGTAAATCAGTCTCTTTCTGTTGGGTCCCTTCTCACGTGGGGATTCGCGGAAACGAGATGGCAGACAGGGAAGCGAAAGCTGCTAGTATTTTATCAGAAACCTCTTTCAGAAAAGTGCCTCATACAGATCTAAAAGGTCCCATTAGATCTTATGTTTTAAGTAAATGGCAAGAAAGGTGGACTTCTCCCCTTCTTGCCAATAATAAGAAATATAGAAATATTAGGGATAATATACTACCGTGGTCTTCGTCATTCCAACTTGACAGACGAGCAGAGGTTATTTTAACCAGATTAAGGATTGGGCACACTCGTCTAACCCATCAGTTTATTTTAGAAGGAAGCAGCCCTCCAGAGTGTGCTTACTGTGACGAGACACTAACAGTGGAGCACATTCTGGTGGTCTGCCCCAGATATTTTAACCAAAGAGAGATATTTTCAGGGTAAATCCCTGTCTGATATTTTGGGAGATGAAGCAGATATTTCTGCTGTCATCTCTTTTTTAAAGTGTATTAAAATTTTTAACGATATTTAATTTTATTTAATAATTTATTACATCCCGTAGAATTTTAATGTTATTAAATTTTTTGTGCATATAGCACATCATTCATTAAACTTCATACCCTTATTTATTGGTCACATCACTTCATTTTATTTATTAATCATTTCCTTCATGAATTCATAACTTTAACAATTTATTTTCTATCCATTACGGCGCTGAATGGCCTTCTTGACCCCAGTGCCTGGGCTTTTGCCCTAAATATCATACATCCATCCATAACATACTGGCTTCCCCTTTTTTCCCATCTTACACTGATTTTCAATAATTTTCTGTATCAAGATTTAATCTTTTAAATACATCTATGACTTGAATCTGCTGTCAACACGTAATCTACAAACAGATAGTCCAAGGCCGGTAGGGGGGGGCATTTTTTTTTTTTTTTTTTTGTAGCCTCTCCATTACTATGATAACCAAGGACTCAGTGCTGACTCTTAATGAACAGTATTTCCCTTATATCCCCTATATTCTCTGGATATGCCAGCCACTGTATTCACTGTGCCTCTTGTGTTATGGAACAGAAACATCATTACCTCAATGGGTCTTTCCAGTAATCTGCTTTTGCATGGTAGTGTGCCCACTACACTAACATTGGTGACAATTTCCAGATCATCCAGTTTATCCAATTTTAAACACAATTACCTAGATCTCTCTCTCTTCTTACTGTACTGGACTCCACACGGTGTGTGCCAACATTTGTCACTTGTGCCAGTCAAGTGGTTGATATTATCTAAACCAATGATTAACACCATAGATATAGAGGGAGAGATTGGGCAGCCACGTGATTGGCGCGTGCAAGTAGGGCGCCATTGCTATGTACTGAATCCCAGAAATGGCAGCGGCAGCAACTAGACAGAACCAGAAGCAACAGAGCCACCTCTGGCACCCAGTGCTGGGCCATCAACTGTATTAAATGCAGGAACAGGCTCACAAAAGAACAGGGGATCACATTTCACAAGTGACATACTTTTATTCATGAAAATCTTTATAACTGTGCTGAAACAACCTTAAACAAGTAAACATATGTTAGATCACAGTCAACTACATGCCTGCCTTTTGAGCTAAAAAAAATAATGAATGTTGTAATAAGCTTTTTATTAAAGCCTATTTGACGTTAAATTCATATAGCCTAATAAATTAGCATGTAGGGTTACCGTCAGTCCATATAACGATAGTTAAGTCTAACAATTTTCCCTACCACTAGTAGTACAATGTACATAGTATCATGAGGCCTAGTCCTAGGCCTGCTGCAGTTCTAAGTTTTAATAAAGTGTTATAATGTTATTTACCATGTTATCAATAAGTTTTCAAACCTCCTGGTATGTAGAGGACTCAGTTGTCAGAAGATGCCTGTCCCACTGAAGTTGATCTGCCAGAACACTTAGAGGTAGTATTCTTCAGTTTTTCCATCATCATTTTTACTGTACAGGATACTTCAAACTCATACCACATTATAGTTTTAAAAGTAAACTTTACCAACTAGCTAGTCTACCAGGGTTGATCATCAAATAACCAAGGGTATCCTGCCATAGCCTAACCTTAGCTTAGCAAAGGTAGCTTAACTTGGCATAATTTTCAGGAATGCTGATTTTTCTATCTGTTCCCCTCCACAGACTATGAAATACCGCTCAAGTCGTGGCCAGCTTTGAAAGCCGAAGTTATTCTTACAGGCTAGCCTAACTTAGACTGTACATTGTAAATAAGTATGTTGAATTACAGGTCAGCATGACTGTGACATGTTACATAGATCTATATGTGGACCTCCTGGGATTAAAATAGTATATCCCAAACCTAAAGAACTTATGTTATTCCTTGAAGTGATTAGACCACAATTCATGACAGTAGTAGGTATAGTTAAAAGCTGTGAGCAAAGGCACAATTGGCAGCAAGAGCTTAAGTTTCTGCAACAGACTCTGAAGTCCAGAATATGTTAAGCGGCAAAAACGTGGCTACCAAAGCAGATTTAGTCTAAGAAGAAGTAACCAGAAGGGGCAAGCCGACATATACATCATTAAATATTGCCTCTTAGGTGTCAGGTTATTAAACAGAGGCTATTAATAATATTATGCCTATGGATGACAGCGTTGGAGATGACGATTATTTTAGCATAATACTGTTGTTAAATTTTACTGCCAGTCAGTTTGACCCATGAATAAAGAACGATAAAAATTATTTCTGCCTCTAGAGAGTAAAACTGTAAATTTATGGTCAAGAAAAAGACAACGTCGGCAAATTGGTCAACTTTATTGCTCAAGTGTATAAAAACTACAGCAGACAGAATCAATATTTTTATGTATTGTACGCATTGCCCTTGGTAAACTCTACAAAGATCATTTACATCTTTAAAAACTGCTGAGAAACTTGGCTGCCAATGCAGCATGGTCACAATGTTCTCCATATCTGCAAAACTTTATGGCTTAACTGCACAAAAAATATGCCCGCAAAATTAAATATTTTTATTTCTGCATACAGTACATATTGTATTTAGTAAATGGTGCACAAATTATTTGACAGTCTTGAAGGACAGCCGAGAAAACACGTTTTAAAGAGGACAGGGTTTCCCATTGGATTGCACGAGTTGCGTCGTTTACTTAATAATCAACACAAAGGAATGGCACCAGGCAGTGCATGTCACAAATTGTTTGGCTATCATATTCCCTTTATATCTGTGATTATCACATCGATACTTCTGGTGCCCACGTCTGGGAAAGATCTATGAAGACTGGTAATTGCCATGGGCTATCCAGTTCCCCTTTAGGTGGAACCATCTCCTTCATGAGGAAAAATGAAATAGGACAATAGTGAGCAATTGTACCTTTAAAGGATGGCCCCTTGGCCTTGACGACATATCCTGCATAAGGCAGGCAGTGAAGTTGCTGCAACCTACCAGGGGATGCTTAGAAAAAGTGTGACGAAGCTGTTGTTACAAATATGTTACCTTACCCAGTGGCGGATTTAAATAAATCATTATTAGTAGCAAAAATTTGTTCAGTTAATGATTTCAACAACAACAACAACTACTACTACTGCTACTACTACTACTGCTACTGCTACTACTACTACTACTACTACTACTACTACTACTACTACTACTACTACTGAGTTAAGTTTCATTATCGGTTCAAGAACTACCATGGTATAGTACGCTCCTTATGTTCTTCAGTTCCAAAATATTTTTCTTGTACCTCTTTTCATGATATTACTCCAGCATTGAATGCATATGGCTCCTTCCTTGTTGGTGGTAAATTGCTAGATTATGTTGATGATTATAAATCAGAGTTCAATTTATGGAGGACTCGCTGGAAATCTGTCCTAATTGATTCACTTCCTAAAACAGCAATGGAAGCACATGTTCAGTGCTCTGAAAACTGCCCTGTTACTGAGCTGTTTCTCCAAATATATGTTACATTACCTGTGTCATCAGGTAACGTTTTCCTCACAAAATTTCATTACGTGATACAAGAGAGCAACAATGGGCTTTGAAAGCTTGAATGTCTTGCAAACCTTCTTATTCACCAAAGTATTTCAGATGAAACAGCAGATCATTTCGTTCATTCTGTTATCAACATCTTCTCCAAAGGATCTTCCCGTAGGTCGGAATTTATTTTGTAGGTAGAATAATGCGTCAATCTCAAAGCTTTAATCAAATTTTGATAATGTGTCCCCACTGCGCACAAGTAAAATAGTGATAGCTGAAAATAAAATTATATATATTTTTTCTTTATGCATGTATTTAATGCTTGTATTTGCCAAAGCAACTTCACTTGCTGCTACTTGTGAAAATTGCAGCTGTTGGAAGCGATGTAACAATCTTCACAATTATAATCTCTCTCTCTCTCTCTCTCTCTCTCTCTCTCTCTCTCTCTCTCTCTCTCTCTCTCTCTCTCTCTCTCTCTCAGTACATATAATATATATGTGCATATTATGTAAATCATATCTGTGTATATATTTATATATAAATATTGATATATGTACCGTATGTGTGTACGTTACATATATATAATTATGATAATCCTAAGTGGCCCCCCACGAGATTTCTAGATCCGCCACTGGTGACAATGAAAGTTATACCTCATGTCTGGGGCAAGTAAAATATATGAATGAAATAATTTCAGTGTCTTCCCTCTCCAAGGAATTGAATTGCTGGTTTCAGCTTTTTAATGATTAACAGATATAATGTCCAATTGCATTACGAAATTCTAAGCTGTGTCCTTTAGACATAGTACTTCCGGCTGTTATTCACTGGGACTTATATCGACATCAATGAAATTTTGTTGTAAACAAAGTGTGTGCTAGAAATCGATTGCCTGAAAATACTGTTAATCAGTCCTCAGTGGCTGCCAATCTCACAAATCGTGTAACAAAGGCAAGATATTTCGTGATGTAGGAAGTAGGGATAGCGGTGCTTTTCATTCCTCCTCGCACAGATCCCAAGATGAAATTAGGAACAGAAGTAAATATTGTGTGTATTACCTAGTTATATCCAGTGGGTCAACATCAGCCACAACAGTCGATTGTCAGTTCAATTGTTCTTAAATCTTCAACTGGTAAGGGTTCTCAACATAAGGGTCAGCCACTCTCAGGGTATGGTCTTGGGCAAGGGCATTTTACACTACTAAAACAGGAGGCCTCAAGTGAAACGCGTATCATTAATTTACGATTTTATTATTGTAGAACAGAAAATACTAAGACGTCAGAACTTACCACATATTTTGCATTTAGAAATGGACTGTTTTATGCAAAGTTGAAAATAACGTCATAAATACATTTACATATATATATATAAATTATATATACATAAAAGTAAATAATGTCACTGAGACAGTCATGTTATGTAATCATAATTTAACCCTTTATCATTCTTGATTCCTCAATGGGAAAATAACAAATAAATATGAACAAATAAGTCTATATATATATATATATATATATATATATATATATATATATATATATATATATATGTGTGTGTGTGTGTGTGTGTATGTAAATATATATATATATATATATATATATATATATATATATATATATATATATATATATATATATATATATTTATATATATATATATATTATATATACATATATATATATATACATATATATATATTACATATGTATATATATATATACTATATATATATATATATATATATATATATATATATATATATATATATATACTATATATATATATATATATATATATATATATATATATATATATATATATATATATACATATATATACACATGGTGGGGCAGGTCTTTTCCAGCCCTACTAGATGTATCTGAATTCAAGACACTGTATGTATGATCGGGAACAGACTCATACCCTTCGTCACAATCAGGTTATTGGTAACCCCGTTCTGCTATTCCAGATGTGGGTTTAAAATCCAGCCGTGGACCTGAGGATTTTTTTTTCTCTCTCTCTCTTTTACAAGTGTATAATTCCATATAAAGTGGACTTCACTCATAGCGAAGCGAATATAAATGATCGTTCTTCACTGGAACATCTTTGTACCATAGTGGTAGACATTATAAACTTCCATTTTCGACAATGTTATTGGCCCATAAGAGACAGGAATCTTATAGAGGCTGTAAGAATGAATATCGGGAACCATCCGCTCCGCTTCTCAGAAATTTTGCATCATGGCTACTGGCCTTACTGTTTGTTATAGGTTTCGTTTGGTCTATTACAGGCTCAGTGGTGATTATAACTTCAGTGCGTGACTCGGATGTTTTAATGACTTGGCCGATACTTGGGTTGAGAGCTGGGGCTGTAGTGGGTGGGGCTGGCGTTACTTGGCTTGTATTTCCAGCTCCTACTATAATTTGTTTGACTCTACCAATAAAATTGCTTGCTTTGGCTGTTAGGCTGGATGTTATAGACTCCTTGACTTTAAATGCTGATAACTGCAGTCTTTCTCACAATTTCTCATTTATGTTTACTTTTTTTATTTTAAGGTTCAGGGTTAACATCCCCAAGGTTAATTATGATAAATTTTGTTTTCTTTTACATCAGTCATTAGCTGGTCAGTGGAAAGCTAAAAGAATTTTCTAGATCCTTAAAATAATATGAGACAATGTACTTGAATTTCTGTCTGGAAGACTTCACTATAGAGTTCCGCAATTATTCAAGGAATCGGACTGAATTTTAGGCCATCACTGTTGATGCGCTTCTTTTTACATCAATCACCAAATCAGGGCCGAATGAAACACTGTCTGAGGTATGCAAAACCATAGAACTGATGAAGCCAAACCGAGCTTGTTGTTCTGCTACATTCTATTTTCCTTTCTTCTGCTTCCCAGTTTTACCCTTACAATGATGGCACAATGATCTATTTACTTGCAATTCTTACAGTAGCATCTGAATCATTTTCTGTACAGTCCAGTGTAAATTTTAACTAATGCAAGAGCCATGGCCGGCAAGTTGTAGACAGGGTACGCTGGAAAAAAAATACACATTTTTATGCGCATCCTGAGTGAACACGTTTTTTCATAATTAGGTAATAAATTTTGTGTGTGGAGCACAAAATACTAAAAATGTATACATTATCTACAATTCTGCTCCGGATGAAGTAAAGAAAATATATTTGTTAATTTTCTTATAAATTGTTACCTTTGCATACTCTTCTTTTCAAAATAACATATTTAATGCAACAAAAGAAACTAGTGAAGCAATCCTTCTTCAAAGGACAGTTATCAAACTCTGTCACCCAAGTATTGTTCCACTGGGCCCCATTGTAAATGTCAAACATTCGTGAACAAAACATCCTAACTGCAATGAATGACAAAAACAGTACCACCTCAGCTTGACGGTCATTTGACGTGTGTTGTCCGCCTGCCTCATGAGCCTGAATCAAAACATGAACTTTTGTGTTTGTTCCTTTGCAAGGAAAATGTTTGATCTTCCTCGTGTGGTAAAATTTCTAGGCTACACGATAAAGGAGTTACATAATGTTTTGTGAGAGCAGTTATTGTTAAATTTACACTTGAAAAGGAATTTCTCATCGTAGTGGGCATCACTATTTGTTCGTCCTGCCATCATAAGCTCTGAAATCCTAAGGCGTTTCATTAAACGTGTGTACTAAAGAATAGGCAAGTACGCTACTGTAAGTCTCAACTGTACTTGAAATGCAATAATTACAATAAATTCTATTTTTTGTTGACAGCAATTGCCTTACTCTTTGTTCATCTAGTGAGCAAATGTTCTGAAAATCCATGATTCGCAGTTGGAGGAAGTGTTCTTGCACTCGCGTGAGCACTGCAGAATAAGGAATGGCTTCATCAACCACGAAAACAACTCATCATGTGAATGTTTGAGATGGTTGCATCATGCTCTGGCGGTCTGGAGGGCATCTGTCGTGAAATTCCACAAATTTTCGTTAAAGAAGTGAACTACATAATTGACAATAAACGTTAATCAGACATTAACAGAATAAAATCATGAATTTTTTCATCTAATTGCTTTACGTCCCATTTATCCTTCAAGCATGTACTCTGAACCTCTGTGATTTGTGGTTGGAAGTGAAACTTTGAAATACAGAACAGGTCACAAGTGTTCATCATTCTTTAAATTTTGTTTCAAGTGATTGTTCCATGTTTCCTTCACCTTAAAAGGACATGCTGAGATCATCCAAGATTTATGGTGGAAAAGAGTGTATGTGCGTATGTGTAAATATATAAATAAAGACAAAATCCATGAAGGAAAGGGAAACAATGGAGTGCTGCAGGGCCTTTCGACTTCTTGTCCTTTACTTAGCAGACTGAAGAAATATAAAAATAAGTTACAAAGAAAGCTCGTATAAATGACAGACGGGGATTACAAAGGAAAAAATATTTGCCTGGAACCCAACACAATTGAAGAATTAGTAGACATACCAAAACAGCGATAAATATTTCAGAGGTTTTACAAAGGATTAGGCTCAACAGCTCAGAAGCAGGGACAGGATTAGTAAAAACACACATAGAAAACAATCCTTGCGGCCTATTATCAATACTGTTGGCTCTATTATCATATACACTTTCGCAAAATATTACCAAGCTCTTGTCCCCGTTACTTGGAACTATCTCTGATTCTCACAAATGTAATTATCTAGATTTAGTTGATAAATTAAAGAAAATTACTTCTTGCCCCACCGATAGATTCGTTAGTTTTGATGTTTGTTCTCTTTTTATTAAAGCCCCTATACATTCTATTTTGAGTATCTTATTAATGAACTAATCCATCATGAATTACCTCTGCCTGTAAGTCATATTCTTTCACTCACTAGATTGTGCATTTGTGATTGTAAGTTTATATTCAATGGTGAATTTTACCAACAAATACTTGGTATGGCAATGGGCAACCCTTTATTCCCCACTCCTCTCAAACTTGTATATGGAACTCTTTGAAAAACGATATTTACATAATATCATTTATACTACTTTAAAGTGGTATAGATGTGTTGACAATATTTTAGCTGTTTTGCCTGCTGGTATTGATGTAAATGATTTACTCTCTAATTTGAATAACCAGGTCCCAACCATCAAGTTTACGTTAGAATTAGAAAAAGACAGTTGCTTCCCTTTCTTAGATGCTTCAATTCATAAAGAACCATTTCAATGCAAATTCAGTATTTATAGGAAACCAACCAACAACTTAACTTATGGTCATTTTTATTCAGGCCACAACCTTAATATCAAGATAGCTATTTTTTCTTGTGTTTTTAAAAGCATTGGGCATTGTCAGCCCCCCGTGTTTGGATCAAGAAATCGAATACATAAGAAGAATAGGGACAGACTTATGTTATCCCTCACATATAGTCTACTAGGTATTTGTTATAATAAAGCCCACAAAAGTTTTATAGTGAAAGTGACATGGAGAAAGAAACCCAAGAACATTCTTAGCTTGCTTTATTTTAGTGGTTTTGAAAACATAAAATCATCATTAAAATCTTTTAATGCCAACCTCGGTTTTTCCTATAATAACACACTAAAAGGAATGTTAATAAAAAATAGCCCTAAGTAAAACAACAACATATAAAATTCCATGTTTGGACTGTCTCTTTTTATATTGGCCAGTCTAGCAAGGATTTAGATGTATATATTAAAAGACATAAGTATTCTGTCAAAACTGGGCAAACATCCAATGCTATATTCATTCATTTAATTGAAAATCTCGCAGGATAAATTGGACTGAAAGTTCAGTGATTGCCAGATTGAAAGATTTTTCATGAAATCTTTTAGAATCCGCTATTATACAGCTTATTGCCAGTTGAAATTTTAACCTTAGCCCTGGTATGTATTATTTGGACCCCTGTAGTAGTAAAATGTTCAAGAATGACCTAAAAGATAAAATCACTGACCTAATTACAAACTAGTTACCTTACATTTTCTATGTAATCGCATGTTTATTTATTTATTTATTTTTTTTTTTTTTTTTGTAAAATGTTCACCTTGCAAAAATTGTTATTATTGACCAAAAGGAGAATTAGTGAGTTGTATCTTTATAACATTTGTTGGTGGTCAGTCACCTTCCTTGTCTAATCTTTAAATTGTCCTGTCCCTGCTTCTGAAGTGTTGAGTCTAATCCTTTGTAAAACCTCTTAAATATTTAACACTGTTTTGGTATGTCTACTAAGTCTTCAATTGTGTTGGATTCCAGGTACATATTTTTTTCCTTTGTAATCCCCATCTGTCATTTATATGAGCTTTTTTTGTATACTTTTTATATTTCTTCAGTCTGTTAAGTAAAGGACAAGAAGTCGAAAGGCCTTGCAGTACTCATTTGCTCGTGGATTTTGTGGAAATAGCTAAAATCTGCGAATACATAAAACCCATCTAAAAATTTTTGTAACTGTCTATTATGATAGTTCAAACATCAAAAAACCCTCTAAAAATGTTTATACCTGAATATTTTAATAGTTTTATCACAAAAATTGCATTTACTAACGAAAATTATAAGAAAATACAGTAATTTGTGAATATTCCTCTATGAAAAATACTGCAAAAAGGCAAATTTTCTGCAAATAATGTGTACATACATCCCCTAGAGAAATCCACGAGTAGGTGAGTCCATGAATCCAGAACCACGAATAGGTGGGGGCCGACTGTATACATACTATATAATCAGTAAGCTACAAACGTCCTTTAATATCCAATTCGCTCTACCTCGGAAATAATATATTTTCATATATGTTACCAAAGGGGAATGAGTGTTTTTTTTCTTTCATTGTATTTATTTGTTATTTTAGATGCCTGATGATGGGGTGTGTTAGAACCTCGAAACTAGTCGCAATAAAGAATGTTTCCTCAAGTACTGGTCTACCTATTCCTTATTCGACTCCGCTTTCCACGGAATTTTTCTGTTGCATCTGTATTGAGACAACGATATGGAGAGCCAGTTCTTAAGCAGTATAGGGCGGTGGAACGCCTTGATTATAAAATTAGGAAAATGAAGTGCGATATCGAATTTTTGTCTTCCTGTCTCAAGCAGGATCTTATTCCCGATTTCCTTCACTTCAAACTCTTCGACCGCTTCTTACATCGAACTCGTCTTTATCGTAATTGCCAGTGCTTACGCAGGGAAGAATCATCTAAACGACGGCAGTTGCAGGTTCTGTCATCGAGAATGAACGACCTGACTACTCAACTACGGAATGCAGGGTCTTGGATTGACTTTAACCACCTTCGGAGTCTCATTGAGCGTAAGAATGGTGCTACCATATCGCGAGTGAGCTTTACACACCAAAATAAATTACGTAAATTAGGCTTTGTGAGTGATGATGGTGTCCCGCATGATAAAGTGTTATTTAATTACCCCAGT